>NC_140991.1:246397717-246502962 GCF_052327205.1 Somniosus microcephalus
AGCACATCATTGAGCACTGCCCTCAGAGGAAATTCACAGGCAGCCTACAAGATATTCTCGCTGTTACACAGAAGCTTTGGCCTGGATATCTGACTTAGATATTGACATTTGATTTGCTTTGCTACTACCATACGAACGAAGAAGACGACCAAGGCCAGATATAATTTTTAAATTACCTAGACTTATAATTACACAACAACTATGTATCGCAACATTCGCATCACTTTAAAAACTGCCTGGGAACACTAGGCTGATGTTAATTTTTAGATTGCCTACACTTTACCTTTAAGATAAACTTGCATTTTTGCCACCATTTATGATATAGCTGCTTCTTTGCATGACAATGCAATATGATTAATGCTAACAGTGCGAAGACCAGTGAGAAACTTTACCGAAACTAACAATGTTCCACTTTGTCTCATTCACCAAAGGCTCTGGACACAGCCTAAGTTCTGAACTTTTCTCTTATCTGCATGCAAACTGACCACATGAAAATTCAGTTGCTGGCTTTCTGTACCAAGCAGTAGGATCCAGGTTTATGTTCCATAGTTCCACCCTCAATGTGTTTCTAACTTCAGCCATGAAGTTAGGGAGAAACATCAAGTGAAGACACACCAATTTACAGGAGGATGGGTGAATAACATTCATACTGCAGGTTATTTTTGTTCAACTCCTTGCAGATGATAGAAGAGATAAAAATAAACAGAAGTTTGGGTGTAGCTTTCCTGGATACCTTGTTACCCAAGTATTTCTATGGCACAGAGTTGGTAAATTGAGGGAAATATAATGAAAAATAAATACAGTCCAATATAAACAGCAATGGCATACCCCAAATGGGCATTACCTAGTACACCCCATAACTATGCCAGTATCACAAACGATTCTTCAAAGATTATACTAATTTGACAAGACAGCTTGGAAGAATTCCGATGTGTCCGTTCCTGACACATTGACGTTGATATTAACCTCTCTCTGACCCCCTCCAATGAGCAGGAGAGGGTCGGGCGGGTGGTTAAAATGTAAAAAAATCTCCTGACCTGTCCCCGACATGATGTGACGTGGCTGCCACCACAATTTTCACAATGGCTGTCAGTAGGTCCAACGAGTGTCCCGCTATGGCGAGGCAGGAAGCTCATAAACATATTTAAATCAGGGTCCTATGACGCAATAAGGACCCCAATTGAATTTAAGTACTGGAACATGGGTTGCCCGCGGATCAGCAAGATCGGCAGAGAAATGGAGGCGGGATGGTCAGGATGTTTATTTAGGTGCTTAAGTTCCCATGTGAAAGCTGACGCACTCACAGGTGCTTCCTCAGTTCATTGTGGGCTACAGTTTTGTTACAGTACTTGGCTTTAAATAGTGATTTTGGGACTCTAGTGTTCGCAAGGGAGAAGTCCATTATGGGTGCTGCAAATGCTGCAGTGTTCTGGACTGATGAAGAGAAGGAGGCAGAGGACTGAAGAGGGAGTGGCAGATGGGCAGCAAAGAATGGAGCAATATAGGGTCCAAGCTCACATAAGGCCATACCCACCCAGAAGGGTGTACAGGCAAAGGCTCCGTTTCCTTGACCTCTAGGAGGTGCAGTGCTTTAAGAGGCTCCGGATGACTCGGCAGGTGGTCTCCGACCTCTGCAGCCTCCTCGAAGAAGACCTTCTGCCAGCTGGACATGCCATGCAGTTAAAGTAACCACCGCCCTGAATTTCTTTGCTTCTGCTTCCTTCCAGGCTGCGACAGGAGACATATCGAGGGTGTCGCAGTCGGCAGCTCACAAATGCATCAGGCAGGTGATGGATGAATTATTTATCAGGGCCAAGAGATATATAACGGTTCCAAATGATGAAGACAGTCAGACAGAGCGAGCATTGGAGTTCACATCTCTGGCAGACTTCCCACAGGTGCAGGGCACCATAGGTTACACGCACATTGCAATCAGAGCAACCCCCGACCAGCCAGGAGCATTTGTGAACCGCAAGGGCTTCTACTCCATCAATGTTCAGCTTGTCTGCAACCATAAAAAGAGGTTTGTGCAGGTCTGCACACAATTCCCTGGTAGCTGCCGTAATGCCTTCATACTGTGGCAGTCGAATATCCCCAGAATGTGGCCAACCTGACAGGATGGCTGCTTGGGGATATATATACCCCCTTCAACTGTGGCTCATGATACCTCTCAGGAAACCCTTCACTCGGCCACAGGAGAGGTCCAACGCCAGCCACATCACCACACAATGCATTATCGAACAAGCCATTGGAATTCTAGAGTTAAGGTTCAGATGCCTTGACAGGTCTGGAGGTTCTTCACCAGCCGAGTGCTGTGGATCACTGTTGCATGCTGCGTCCTACACAACATAGCGCAGCAAAGAGGTCTCGAGGTACAGGATGAAGAAGGTGCACACACCTCCTCATTGGATAAGGAGAACTGTGAAAATGGAGAAGGTGGGGACCCAGATGCATGGCCACTGGAACATATTGCTGCCTGTGACACAATGGATGCTTTAATAGCACGTAGGTTCAGTAAGAACGATGTCAACTGCACCATTGTCACCCTAACCATATCCCCTCGCACAAGCAGTCATGTGACCCTCAATGCAATGGTCCAACATGGCCCAACTTGTGAGATTCAAATCATCTCTCCACCTTCCACACACATTAAATTAAAACCTGACTGTGAAGTCTGTATTCAATAATGGGACATAATGGAGAAGAAATTAATTTGATTAAGACAAAAAAATGTGACAGCTCTCTGTGATCTATATATTATTTCTCTTTCTATGTCTACCACTTCTACATAGTGCTGTTGCTGTGGCTTCAGCAGAGATGGTGGAAGACTGCTGCTCATCTTTCTCAGTGTCATGAATTGTACTTGGTCTATGACCTCTGGATTTTGGAGCCCGTAAAGCCACTGCCACTGGCTGCTCCAGGGTGGGCCAGCTGGAGTGGAGGTACCATGTTGGGTATTGATTGAGGGGGTGACAATGGTTAAGATGTGCAGATGTTCTGAGAAAGCATATGAGTGGCCTGCTACAATTTCCATAGAGTTCACCACATGTTCCATGGCGGATTGCAGAGCTGTGACATCACCCCACTTAAGTTCGAGTTGGACTCCTGCATCCTCTCTGCCACAGTGGACAGTGTGCCTGGTAGGCCTGCCAATACCTCTGTCAGTTGTTGCAGTGTCTCCTGCATTTTCCTATTCAGTGCTGACCCCAGAAGTTCTGCAGCTCTGTCCTGAAAAAAATTCGATTTTGCGCTCCAGGAAGGAAGTGGAGCGCTAAATCAAGTGCTTCACTTCCTTCTTGGGAGTGCCATCGGCAGCAGGCGGGGCAGAGGCGTGCAGCGCTGCCGCGTTCAAAGGCTTCTTCCCTCCCTTAAAGGGAAGGGTTATTGCTGCAGGCTCTGCAATATAAAAAGTACCTACCTGGACCACCAAGGCAGCCACGATCCCGCGCGATCAGCCCGGCACACAAGCAAAATGCTGGACTGATCGATCGTGGGCAGGAACCTGCGAAAAAAACTGGAACTAGAAAGCTACGTTTTTTTTTACTTACTTCAGCCACCTCGTCTTTAATCATCGCCCCCGAAGCGGCCGGCCGCCTGATGCATGCTTCCTGCAGCTGTCGGTCTTTTCAATCAACGCTGCTGCAGGGGGCGGAAGTCAATTTCAGTTCTGGGGCATTACCAGGGCGATGCGCACGGCGATGACATCACAATCTCCAAGCGAAGGAGATCGGGGCGCATCGATGAGGCGCCGCTGCAAAACTCCCGCTGAATATGGGGGAGTCGATGTCAGCGCTGCACCTGATCGCAAAGCCCCCTCTAGGGGCGGTAACAGGAGGCACAAAGGCACCCAATTTTGCCCCCTTGATCTTTATGTGATGGTGCTGGAGGAGAGAAGAAAGGGATATTAAGTGATGGCACTTTGAAAATGTTGATCAGAGTTGTCAATGTTCTGAGGTCCACTGAAGGTGAAGTTACTTTGTGGGAGACGCTAGTATGAAAGGTTAATGTTGTCACCCTTCTCCACTAGACCGCCAGACTTGCAATCACCAGCACCGAGGGAGCTCGATATCCTGCTGATCTCATGTCCCTCCTCCTCCGCCGGGAAAATTTATACTATGTCTTGCGGTCCTCCACCGGTCCTCGGCCTCTCCCGGGCATTCTGCACTCTCTTCGCCTGCAAGTCTGACATGACATACCTTATGAGTGGCTCTGAGGAATGTGTACACCTGATGGATGCATTGCAAATGGTGAATGTAAGAATCTTCATGCATAAGGAGCATGAATGACATGCCTTTGCGGATTGTGCTAACAGTGGCCATTTCAGTATGTGTGATGAGGGTGGTTGGAGGTGACTGAGGTTGTACAAGATTAAGATGAGGATTGTGGTCACTGGCAGTGGTAGAGGGAAGAAACAGGAGGTGAGCATGCCAGGGAAGCAAGTGTGACAGGAGGTGCATTGATTCGGTCCAATTGGTTGGGATGAGAGTGATGTGGGGCTGAGGAGTGGTGAATTGGAATCGGACTGGCAGGACAAAGAGAGGGTGGAATGCAAGATCTGGGAGAATATAGCCATATGTTCACCTTTCCAAACCTGGTCAGGTCATTGAAACACTTGCAGCACTGCATCCCTGATGTCTAGGTCACACTGCTGCTGACCTCCTCTGTAACCTTCAGCCAGTCCTCCTTGTTGGTGACAATAGACTTCTTTTTACCCCTGGCTAGGAACAGCACTTCCTGCCCGCAGCAGCACATCCAAAGGTGTATCTGAAAATCTTGGCACAGCCTTTCCTCTTCTCCCACTCATCCTTCAACTTCCTGGTTGTTCTTTTACAATGAAACCTGTTGTGTATGTACCTTTAAGAGAATAACTGGTCTCAGACTGCAGTACCGGCAGTGACCAACCCTGTATAAAAGGCGCTAGAGAGCCTCTGTTTGTTAGTTTTCACTGTTGACTTCCACCAGTAAAGACTTGTTTGTTTTCACTCCTGCTGGTCCGTGTCTCAATCATTCACGGACTTAACACTGGCGACGAGTAAGAAACGAACTTACCTGCAACTCGGCAGCACCTCAGACGACGTTGTTGAAGGTCGGAGCCAGAAGAGAAAAAAAAAGAGTCCAAAGAAACTCGTGAAATGGGCGTCGACCGTCAATCATCGGTTTGAAAACTTGCAGGAGAGACTTTCCAGAGCCAGGCTGGGTTCCTCGGTCTGTGGTTTCACAGCTAATCAGGCTGGTGGCAGGTAGTGCTCTGATCCTTCCTGGGCTGCGGCGGGCTGAAGCTCGATCGGGTGGCTTTTCAACGGGGCCGGGCAGCGAGTCGGGAAGCAAAGAGAGAGAGGGTGGAGCACACAGGGCGCGGCCGGTGCTTCGAAGCCGGGCAGCGCTCGGACCGAAGAGGGAGGGAAGTGTCCCAGAGGGTCCGCTCCACGACAGGAAAATAATAAAAGAAAAAGAATCAATATTTAACGCGCAAGAAACCGTGGAAAGCAGCGCTAACAACAGTGGGGAAGAAGGCAAAGCGCGGGAGGTGCCATTTTGTTAAATCGGGGAAGAAGGCAAAGCGCGGGAGGCGCCATTTTAGATTTGCAAGATGCCGAAGACTGGCTGTATCACTGCTTTTGATAATACATTAGAGGACTGGACCACGTATGTGGAAAGAGTCGAGGTATATTTCGAGGCAAACGAAATAGCGGAGGGGAAAAAGGCATCGATATTGCTAAACTTAATGGGCGCTAGAACGTACGGCCATTGCGGGACCTGATTACTCCAGCCAAACCGAAGGCGAAGAGTTTTAACGAAATTGTTGCTGTCCTACAGGAACACTTAAACCCTGCAGCGCTGTTGATAGCAGAAAGATTTAAATTCCACAGGAGAACTCAGCACAAAGATGAGAGCAATGCTGAGTATCTTACGGAACTACGCAAGCTATCAAAGCACTGCCAGTTCGGAGCAGGACTGGCAGATACCCTACGGGACAAATTTGTCTGTGGACTCCTGAGTGAAGGAACACAGAAGAAGTTACTCTCAGAAAAAGAGCTGACGCTAGATAAGGCTTTCAGCGTGGCAGTATCGTATGAAGCAGCAGCCAGGGGAGCTGCAGAAATTCAACAAAAACCACAGGAATACGGCACCCACGAAATGACACGGGGATTTGCAAAATGTTATCGCTGCGGCAGAACTAACCATGACCAGAAGGACTGCTGGTCCAAAGACAAAATATGCAGACAATGCGGGAAGATTGGACACATTGCACGAGTTTGCAGGTCTGGGAAGAAGACCAGCGACAACAAAAAGGCTACTAAGGAACCGTACAAGAAAGTACAAAAGATGACGGACAGTAGTTCCGAAGACCAGATGAGCGATAGTGAATCCGGAAACAGGAGACTAAGCTGTCTCAAACTTCACAATGTAATCGCAAAAGAGGATCACCGAACCATTTGGGTCACCCTCACGATAGCAGGGTCCCAAGTTAAAATGGAATTGGATACAGGATCAGCGCTAACCGTCATGAATCGACGAGACTACAAGCGGCTATTTTCACACATACCCTTGAGAGGGACATCCATCGTCTTGACGACATATACGGGGCAAAAAGTATACCCCAGAGGAAAAATAAGGGTGCCTGTCGAATACAATGGCACGAAAATACGGAAATTGTATCTCTACATACTGCCAAATGGTGGACGACCGTTATTGGGACGGGAATGGATCAGGAAGATAAACTTAGATTGGCATTCCATTCATGCAATGACGGTGGACGGTAAAAAAGATGAAGACGTCACTCCTGGACGATTGTCAACAATCTTAGCTAACGCCAAAGAGGTATTTCAACAAGAACTGGGCACGCTTAAAGGCGTAGCCGCCTCGATAAAAATTGAAGAGAATGCAGTTCCCAAGTTTTTCAAAGCAAGACTGGTACCATATGCAATTCGCCCAGCCGTCGAGGCAGAGCTGGAGAATCTGGAGAAGGCGGGCGTATTGTCTAAGGTCGACTGGAGCGAGTGGGCAGCACCCATCGTTCCTGTCATGAAGAAAACGTTAAGCAATAAGTCCGGAGAGGCAAGGAAGATTCGCATCTGTTGGGATTTCCAGGTGACGGTGAACCCTGTCCTTCACACAGTACAATATCCTCTTCCAAGGATAGAAGACATCTTCGCCTCACTGTCTGGAGGGAAGCGTTTTACAAAAATTGACCGAGCACAAGCATATTTGCAGATGGAGGTTGAAGAGTCCTCTAGGAAGTATCTCACGATAAACACTCACAAAGGTCTTTACCAGTATCATCGATTGGTATTCGGAGTAGCATCGGCTCCGGCGATATGGCAAAGAGCGATGGAACAAGTCCTGCAAGGGATTCCGGGGACTCAGTGTTACTTGGACGACATCCTTGTAACAGGTGAAGATGACAGTGAACACCTTAACAACCTAGAACAGGTGCTCACTAGACTACGGGAACATGGGCTGCGAGCCAACCGCCCCAAGTGCGAATTTTTTAAGAAACAGATATCGTATTGTGGCCATGTGATTGATGAAGAGGGGTTACATAAGTCCCCTGACAAAATTGAAGCGGTTGTTAAGGCCCCAGCGCCTGAAAATGTGTCGCAACTGAGGTCATTCCTTGGGTTGGTGAATTACTATCATAAGTTTTTGCCGAATTTGTCGACAATTCTGCACCCACTGAACGCCCTGCTACGAACGGGGGTAGCATGGAAATGGAACTATGATTGTAAGCGTGCTTTTCAGAAGAGTAAGGACTTAATCACGTCAAGGGAAGTATTGGCTCACTACAACCCAGCACTGCCAATCAGGCTGGCGTGTGATGCGTCTCCCTACGGCATTGGGGCGGTATTGTCACATAAATTCCTTGATGGTTTAGAGAGGCCGATAGCTTTTGTGTCACGCTCGTTAACTTCTGCCGAGCGTAACTACGCCCAGATTGACAGAGAGGCCCTCAGCCTAGTGTGGGGGGTGAAGAAGTTCAATCACTATCTGCACTGTCAAAAATTTACTCTACTAACCGATCATCAACCTCGTTTCCATTTTCAACCCTCAGAAGGGCGTACCGATAATGACGGCACAACGGCTGCAGAGATGGTCCCTTTTCCTAGGGGCACACCAATATGACATCGAGTACAAAGGAACTAAACAGCATGGAAATGCTGATGGAGTCACGCCTACCGTTGCCGACGGTGGAAGAAGACGACCTTGCAGTGGATCCAATGGAGTTATTCCACTCGACCATAGTCGAATGTCTCCCTGTGACGAATGCAAACATAGAAAAGGAAACATGGAATGACCCGACACTATCACGGGTCTATGATTTAACGGTGAAGGGATGGCCAGCACATGGCGAACCACTGCTGCCAGCATTCTCGCCGAGAAGAGAACAGCTGTCAGTGTGCAGAGGAACCTTGATGTGTGGATCCAGAGTAGTAATTCCACCTAAGTTGACGGATAGAGTACTCAATGAGCTTCATGAGGGTCATCTGGGTGGGGTAAAAATGAAGAACTTAGCCAGAGCGTTTGTGTGGTGGCCGGGAAACGATAGAGAAATCTAAGAGATGACCAAGAGCTGTACAGGATGCCAGAAGGTCCAAAACGCCCCACCACAAGTTCCTCTGCATCCATGGGAGTGGCCCTCATCTCCATGGCAATGGGTGCACATTGATTTTGCTGGTCCCTTCATGGACTCGATGTTTTTAATTGCGGTGGATGCACATTCAAAGTGGCCAGAGGTAATAAAAATGTCCTCAACCACCACGGAAAAAACTATCACAGTTTTGCGAACCATATTCGCCAGGAATTGGCTGCCTGAACAGATTTGCTCTGACAATGGACCACAGTTTGTGTCTGAAGAGTTCCGGAGGTTCTTAAAGAACAATGGCGTTAAGCATGACACATCTGCCCCATATCATCCAGCCACTAATGGATTGGCTGAGAGGTTTGTTCAAACATTCAAGAAGGCTATCAAGGCAATGTGTAATGAAGATATACCCCTACAACACAAGGTGGACAACTTCTTGTTTGCCTACCGGAATGCGACACATGCGGTTACCAACCAAATTCCAGCCATGATGTTCTTCAATCGAAGACTACGATGCCGCTTGGATTTGGTTAAGCCAAACGTCCGAAGAGATGTGGAGAACAGGCAGTTTCAGAATATGAATGAAAGGCCAACCAGGAGTTTTAAGATAGGTCAACCAGTTTTGGCCCGGGACTACCGCACTGAGAAATGGCAGCCAGGAACAATTTGTACACGACAAGGACCTCTCATGTATACCATGGACGTTGGGGAGAGCATTGTAAGACGCCATGCTGACCAGATTCTAGAGTCACTGGAAGACGTCAACTCCACACCACGATCTGATACACCTGGTAATGAAATTGACGTTCCAATTGCAGCTACCGCAGAACCGGTAATATTGGAAGCAGATGAACCAAACAAAGACATTGATCCCGACGCAACATTGCCAGGAGAACCTGATACCCCAAAGAGGCGTTATCCAGACAGAATCAGGAAGCCTCCTCAAAGACTGAACTTATAATTGCTTAAACTTAACCAATGTATCTAGCAACAGTAATTGTGATTGTAATTCATTATCATTTAGTTGTTAAATGAATGTTATGTACTGTTTATCTAAAAGGGGAGGAATTGTTGTGTATGTACCTTTAAGAGAATAACTGGTCTCAGACTGCAGTACCGGCAGTGACCACCCCTGTATAAAAGGCGCTAGAGAGCCTCTGTTTGTTAGTTTTCACTGTTGACTTCCACCAGTAAAGACTTGTTTGTTTTCACTCCTGCTGGTCCGTGTCTCAATCATTCACGGACTTAACAAAACCCTACAAACCTCCTCCTCCGTTTCATCTCTGAACTGGGCCTTTAAATCGTCATGGGGAACTTGCGTTATGCGGGTCCGGCCTCATGCCCGCTCACACAGGCCCGAACCCGGAAGTAAAATGATAATCAGGCATACTTTTGAAATCGGACATTCTTACCCATTCCACAGTGTTACGCATTTGTCGCCCGCCATCAGCCCCCGCTCTGTTCCCATCTCCGCATTATAATTGGGGTCATAATGGGAGCACACATTCACAAAATTGTGCACTCCCAGCCTGCGATTTTCTGACAATTAACTTTAATGGACAAAAAAAATTACTGGCTGGAAATGGATTCCGAGCATACATCAAAATTTGTACCCCGTTGAGGAAGCTGGTCAAGAACAGGCTCTAGTTTTGTTCCCTCTTTGTGGGATGCACTTGACCTCTGTTTTGTGGCCTTGAGGGCTTGGATGATATTAGGAATAAAACTGGAACTTGCTGCTATCCCTTTTTGTTTTTGGCCAATTTTATGATACCTTGGTGGAGTACAGTTCCATCAGCACCAGATGTCCTTCAGTAGCTCACCCGAGTGATCATTATACATGTGTGCTCCTTGACACGGAGGATTGGAAGGCTGTTTTTCCACACAGGGCTTCACAGGCAAGCCTGTTCCTGCCCTCACCAGCAGGTCACTACATCGCAATCAGAAGCAGGAACCATGGCTGCTTTTCATTTTGCTACCCCAAGACACTGAAACCACTTGTAGCACTGCTGCCAGATGAGATCAGCTAATTTAGTACATATTGTGGATCAACCCTGGCACCATCCTGGTTTACCTGACTCAGGTGTTCAACTGGATAAAGTTGCAAAGCCAGCAGATGAACCCTTTCTCCATGTTTTTAAGCTGCTTCTCAGTAATGTCTAGGAAGCTGCTGGAAGGAATTACGTGGAGGCTGGGAATTAGATTATATCCAGGGTTCCATACTTACTGTGAAAGGCAAGCAGTAGCTGCTGCAGTTGTGCCCCTCTGACTGGTGGAACCACTCTTTGGTGGATATAGTGTGTGTCTGTGCTGTTTTCAGGTGGCAATATGGTCACACATTTTATGGAAAGCTGTACAGCTCATCACGATGTTTTGGACATTGTTCTCGATATGTTCGGCCTGTCTAGCAAGGCCCAAATCTGCACTTGCCAGGTAAATAATAACTGATTGGTGACCATCCTCCTTAAACTATGGAGGGGCGTTGATAGGGGGGAAAGAGAGGCAAATAGAGTCTCTTTGCACTCAGGGAACCTGCAAGATAACATGCCTGCGAAGGATTTTTTTTCATTTCATAAAGATGATTCACCTCAAAATATTAACTTAACTGTAATGTCCGCACATGCTGCCTGACCTGCTAAAGGTTTTTTTTTAAATTCATTCCTGGGATGTGGGCGTCTCTGGCAAGGCCAACATTTATTGACCACCCCTAATTGCCCTTGAGAAGGTGGTGATGAGCCGCCTTCTTGAACCGCTGCAGTCCATGTGGTGAAGGTACTTCCACAGTGCTGTTAGGGAGGGAAATCCAGGATTTTGACCCAGCGACGATGAAAGAACGGCGATATATTTCCAAGTCGTAAAGGTGTGTAACTTGGAGGGGAACTTGCAGGTGGTGGTGTTCCTATGCGCCTGCTGCCCTTGTTTTTCTAGGTGGTAGAGGTTGCGGGTTTGGGAGGTGCTGCCGAAGAAGCTTTGCCGAGTTGCTGCAGTGCATCTTGTAGATGGTACACACTGCAGCCAGGGTGCGCCGGTGGTGGAGGGAGTGAATTTTTGAGGTGGTGCAATCAAGTGGGCTGCTTTGTCCTGGATGGTGTTGAACTTCTTAAGTGTTGTTGGATCCCATGGGCTTTTACTTTTAGACAAACCTGCCATGTGAGACCTTGTCAAAGGCTTTGCATAAAATCCATATACACTACATCAAATGCAGTACCCTCATCGACCCTCCTCATTACCTCCTCAAAAAATTCAAGCAAGTTAGTCAGACATGGCCTTCCCTTAACAAATCCATGCTGACTGTCCTTGATTCATCCGTGACTTTCTAAATGATGATTTATAGTGTCCCTCAGAATTAAAAAAAAATATTTTTCCCACCACCGAGGTTAGGCTGACTGGCCTGTATTTACTCGGTCGTTCCATTTCTCCCTTTTTAAACGATGGCACAACGTTAGCAGGTCCTCCAGTCCTCTGGCACCACACCTGTAGCCAGAGAGGATTGGAAAATAATGCTCAGAGCCTCCGCTATTTCCTCCCTTGCTTCTCTTAACAGCCTGGGATACATTTCATCCGGGCCTGGCGATTTATCTACTTTCAAAGATGCTAAACCTCTTAATACTTCCTCGCTTTCTATGTTTATCCCAGCTAATATTTCACACTCCTCCTCAACTACAATGTCTGCATCGTCCCTCTCTTCAGTGAAGACAGACGCAAAGTATTCATTAAGAACCATAACCACATCTTCCGCCTCCACACACAGGTTACCTCTCCTGCTGAGCTCTTCTCCCCCTCCCCCTCCTCCTCCCTCTTCCAGCAGCTCGTCCTGCTCTGTGTCACCTCTGCTCACTCACCCAGTCATGCTATTGTGCAAGGGGAATGTCTACTACTGCACCCATGTCTGGAAGGAAGTGGTCTGTGCAGAATCGTTGAAGTCAGGACAAAATCCTTCAGCACCTGCCACACCACTCTCTGTAGACTTTAGCAACTTTATATAACTCTAGAAATCACCAAACACTTCTAAAAACACAGCAAGAGGCAGTAGAAAGCAATCAGCAACTAACCTGTTAGTAGTTGATGATCCCTTTAAATAGCGCTGGTGGGGGGGTCCATCCTGCTGCTGAACGCATGTTCAGCTGTGCAAGTTTAAAAGAGGGCGTAAGCTGGAGCGTTGAGCTCCAAAATGGCAGCGCTGGTATCAAATCAGTGCTACACGCTGATTGACATCACGATCTGCCTACTCTGCATACTTCTGGTGATGTTCACTTCGCCCGCGCTAACACCCAAGATGGTGTTTGGCATGACCCACAACAGATGTGTGCGCACGCCATTTTGGAACCAAATCACCACTTGGAGCACCCAAACAACGGCCGCTACGGAGCGGAATTTTGCGGCCAAGGTGTTTCCAGTTGTGGGAGAGTCCTACAACTAGGGATCATAAATAGAAGTTAGTCCCTAATAAATCCAATAAGGAATTCTGGAGAAACTTCTTTACCCAGAAAGTGGAACTTGCTACCACATGGCGTAGTTGAAACGAATAGCATAGATGCCTTTAAGGGGAAGCTAGATAAGCACATGAGGGAGAAAGGATTAGAAGGATATACTATTATAGTTAGATTTAAAGGGGTAGGAGGAGGCTCGTGTGAAACAGCATAGACCAATTGGGCCAAATGACCTGCTTCTGTGCTGTAAATTCTATGTAATTTATGTGGCTGCTCAAAGGTGACCCCGAGGATGTTGATGGTGGGGGACTCAGCAATGGTAACACCATTGAATGTCATGGGGAGGTGGTTATGCTCTCTCTTGTTGGAGATGGTCATTGCCTGATACTTGTGTGGCACGAATGTTATTTGCCACTAATCATCCGAAACCTGATGTTTTCCAGGTCTTCCTGCATATAGACATGGACTCTTTCATTATCTGAGGAATTGCGAATGGAGTTGAACACTGTGCAATCATCAGCGAACAGTCCCACTTCTGACCTTACGATGGAGGAAAGGTAATTGATGAAGCAGTTGGACCTCTCACTCTGCCCTGTGGAACTCCTGCAGCATTGCGCTGGGGCTGAGATGATTTGCTTTTGCTTCTCATTAATTTCTGTTTAAAATGACAATCAGTCAGTATGAGGCAGTTTATACTACACAAACAAAAAATTGTGGAAATACTCAGTAGGTCAAGCAGCATCTGTGGAGAGAGAAACAGAGTTAACGTTTCAGGTCGGTGACCTTTCGTCACCCTATACTATATCCCTGGTTACTTTGCACTTGGGGTAATGCTTAAGGCTTTCTTGTAGAAACATATCTTTACATAGGGTACAGGATAAAATATCTGGTGAGATCCAATTTGTCATGCAACTCGTGAGCAATTCCTGTCTACTTAGCGAGGGCTCGACCCTGCACTTGTTAGTTGCCTAATGGCTAAGTAGTGACTACCTTCCTTGGGTTAGGTTGGGAGGGGAAGGTAAGCTGAGTGTGTTTGGAATGAGGATGGCTCCAAGGTAAAAGAGCAATAGAAAATCAACTCCCAGACTCAGCAATGAATATTTTAGCACAGCAGATTTACAGTACACCAGGGCACTTTTGATAATTGACCAGCCAGCCTAGTTAATTAATGGGATCTGCAGGGATGGACCTGTTGGTACTAGGGCTGGGATTCTTCCCACGCAGCAACAGATAACTCTCAATGCCCTAATGGGTAAACTAGTCCTGCCTGGAGAACCAGTGGGAAGCCCTTACCAGTGGTCTGTGCTGGTAAACTTTCAGGTGCTTAATCCCCTGCACACATGTGGGAGTCCATAAGCCTCAGCTGTTGCCAATTAATGGCCATGTTCTCTGGGATTTGCGTAAATAGGTGTAGGAGCGAGCGCCACATCGCAATTATTTTCAGTATAAAGAGTGCCATTCCCAGTCATTCCCATTATGGGCACCTACTAACCGAAGAACAACCCAAGCGTCAACATCAAAGATATATAGGAATGGCCACATTGGATTCAACAACGTTAGCGTTGGTGGACTTTCAAGCAGGCTAATCTTATTAGCACTGCACCCATTTAGCGCCTGTTTTCACCCTTTGGCCAAAATAACCCCCATAACGTTAACTGGATGTTGTATAAATTTCATGGAAATTACCTGGAAAAAAGCCAATTCTAACATAAGTCATTGTGTTAAACTACCAATTTAGTTTTGGTGACTGAACTGAAGATGAGCACCGAGTGAAACTAAATCACTTAGGCAAATCGATTTTCCATCTTTTCGACATTTTTTATGCAGTTTGTAGTCGGAACAACCAAAGCTTCTTGTTGGTATAACTCATAGGAAGATTTCAGTGTCACACAAGGCAACAGTGTTGCTGCAGTCAATTCAACACATATCCACATAAAGCCTACACATCTGCATCTTACATATTGTACATATTTCCATGACTTGCATACAGCCCACATATTCATGTATTACATATGGTCAACATAGCCAGATCTTACACATGGTGGACATATTCACATCTTACACAAGGTCCCCATATCCACATCATACATACAGTCCAAATATGCATATACGCACACACATTGTAAATATCTATGTTCGACATATGTTCACATATCTACATCTTAAATACAGCCAACATCTACATCTTGCACAGTGTATAGAACCATTTAAGTATTTATAATCTCACTCATGTTCTACTCATTACTCATATATCCCTGTCTTATATACAGCCCACACATCCACACCTTACATAGGGTCTGCATGTCTCTGTCCTACACACGTATCAGAATTCAGTCTAATTACACTGACTTACCTCTAAGACCGAACATGTAGTCCACAAAGGAATTCACATGTTTGTCTAAGGTTTCGATTTGGTTCTGAAAGAAATATTTAAAACACTTTACTTTTATGTACAATATTTCAAGTCCAAATATTTAACCTTGGCTGCTAATATTAATTCACCTTAACTGCAATGATTCCACTCACCTTGAACATTTTAATGTTAACAGTAAAATTCAATTGCTGTGTAGCCCAAAACCACACACTGTTTGATTAACCAACCAGCTCTGTTACCTGTGAACGCTGGAAACACATCCAACCATTCATAAGAACACATGGGAATACATGAGTTGCTGGTATCCTGTTAATGGGAGTCCTAGGAGATATGAGCATGCAGTTAATAGAGATCAGAGAAGACATGGGCATCCTGTTAATTGGTATATGAGAAACCGACATCCTGTTAATCAGGACACTGAAAGACATGGGCACCTTGTTAATCATGATGTTTGGACAAACACACATCTTATTAATCAGATTACTACAAGCACAAACATCCTGTTAATGTGAGTATTGAGACACAGACATCATGTTAATAGGGATCCCAGAAGACACAATCATACTGATACAGATATTTAGTTAGATATGATGTTAATGTGGATCGTGGGACACAAATGCATCCAGTTAATAGATACGGGAGTAGATTCGAGTAGGCTCTTTAAATGGGGCACTGTTACCTACATGGGCAGCTTTTCAGTAAGCTCAGTTGTGGTGAAAATCCAGCACCACTACATTATGCTGGCTGAAGAGGCTACAGCAGATGTGTGTTCAAAATTTAATGAGATAGATGTGAATTGAGTTACAGTTAATTTAATTTTAATTTAAAGATCAGAGATCTGAGAGAAAAAAAAATCATCAAACCAGGGTGTCTTGCAGTCTCAAATGGATCTTTTAGAAATAACTTGCATTTGTGCAGCTCTTTATCACATCCACAACACATCCCAAAATCCTGACAGAACAGAGTTAATCAAGATACAGTACTGTGTAATCACTCTACTGTGCTGCATAATGTTGAGCAAGTAAATATTTAGTAACCTGAGCAGTTAAGCCCTTTCTTTCTATCAATTGCTGCATATAATGGTAATACAAGACCAGTGCTCCAGAAACAGTACCTGTATTGACAAACATTAATCTGCCCAAGTATTCAAAGTAGCATTTTAGACATGGAAACCAATTTAGTAAACAGTGCAGAGTTTAAACAAATTACATTGCATTCCATATACAGTACTGTAACAACTATTCTTAGCAGGCATTTTTTCTATGCATGCAAACAACAACTTGCATTTGTATAGCGCCTTTAACGTAATAAAATATCACAAGGGGCTTCACAGGAACAAACAAAATTTCACATCGAGCCACATAAGGAGTGTCTTATAGGAGGAGAGGTAGAGAGTCAGAGAAATTTAGGGAGGGAATTCCAGAGCTTAGGACCATGGCAGCTGAAGGCGCATCCGCCAATGGTGGAACGATTAAAATTGGGGATGCGCAAGACACCAAAATTGGAGGAGCGTAGATATCTTGGAGAGTTGAAGGGCTAGAGGAGATTACAGGGATAGGGAGGGGCGAGGCCATGGAGGCATTTGAAAACAAGGATGAGAAAAGGTTTGTGCTTTTCATGGGGCAGTTCGGGTTAAGTTATGCTACCTAAACGACAGAAATGTAGAAAGGTTTATAATGTTTTCACTACTATTGCCACCAGTATGGTCACTTAGCATAACATTCCCCTTGGTTGTGGCTCAGTTTACCAATAAATAGCTGACCGTGCACACTACAGCTAGGCTGGAGGTAATCAGAGACACTGGCCCAGAAATTCGGGTCTCCACGGGTGAGTACGCACGGGGTACTCACCCGTAGGCCCAATGGAAGTGCCGGTTTCCTGCATGCACTGCGCATGCACGGGAAACCGGCACTTTCGTTCCCCTGAAAGAAGGGGTTTAGAGTTCGAACGCGTGCGCAGGAGAGGCAGCGCGTGCGCATCAAACTTGCATTTTTTTTTGCAGGTTTTCCCGGGAGGGTAAATCTCCAGAATTTACACATTTAAAAAGCAGGCGTAAGGCCTGCTTTTTACAAGGTAAGTGGTGAATTAATTAAAATTAAAACATTTTTTCCACAGGTTTATTATTTTTAAATACTTTAAAGAAAGGTAAGTTTATTTTTAGGCCCGTTAGAAAATAAAATTATTTTTTTCAATAATTTAAATTGTTTAAAATAGTTATTTCATGTAATTTATAGTTTATTTAAAAAATGTGATTTAAAAAAAAAATTATTTGAAGATTTAGTGATGTTTTGGGGCTCGTAGTATTTCTAACTTTGACAGCACTTCCTGTCAAACTTATGAATGGGCATTTCCCTGCTACCATTGGCTCTCCATGGCCCACGTGATCCTAGGGGATGCTTCGAACTAACTGCGCCCCTGGGATACTGCGCGCCGGCAGTTGGAGCAGGCCCAGGATCAGAATCCCACGCGGGCCCACAGCACTAGATTTTGAGAGGGGCATTAAGGCTAGGCAGAACCCTGAATAACAATTTCCATTTACCCCCTATTGCATTCAGTTATGGGGAAAGGGGTTGTCACATAAACCATCTTTTTAAACCACCCTCCCGCACCTCCTCCACCTTTACCTCCAACAACAAGTGCGAGGAGCTCATGGATTATTTTGTCACAAAGATCGAGACCAACCATTCAGCCAACTCTGCTGCTTCCCTCCCTTCCCCTAGCCCACCGGGCCAAACTTCTCCTAATGGTCCCCACTGCTCCAGCCCTGAACTCACGTCTTTCTCTAGATTCTATCCCATTTCCTGCAATGCTCATCTTGTCCAGGAGACCCACCTCCTGCTCCCTCGATCCTATTCCAACCAAACTGTTGACCACCCAAATTCCATTCCTGGGCCCTATGTTAGCATTATATTTTTAATAATGGTTCCGTCTCTTCAGGTACTGTGTCCCGCCCCTTCAAATCTACTGTCATCTGACTAGCCAATTTCCCTTCCTGGGTCCCATGCTAGCTGATACTGTTAACGGTTCCCTCTCTTCAGGTACTGTCCCCACCCCCTCTTTCAAATCTGCTGTCATCACCCCTCTCCTCAAAAAATCCACCCCTCTGTCCTTGCAAACTACCACTCCATCTCCAACCTCCCTTTCCTCTCCAAAGTCCTTGAATGTGTTTACGCCTCCAAAATCCATACCAATCTTTCCCACAATTTCATGTTTGAATCCCTCCAACCAGGTTTCATCCACAGTACTGAAAAGGCCCTTATCAAAGTCACAAATGACATTCTTTGTGACTGTGAATGGGATAAACTATCCCTCCTCATCCTTCTCGACCTATCTGCAACCTTCGACAACAGTTGACCACACCATCCTCCTCCAACACCTGTCCTCCGTTGTCCAGCTGGGTGGAATTGCCCTTGCTTGGTTCCATTCTTTTCTATTGAATATTAGCCAGAGACTCACCTGCAACGGCTTCTCTTCCCACTCCGTTACATCTGGAGTCCCCAAGGATCTATCCTTGGCCCTCTTCTATTTCTCATCTACATTCTACCCCTCAACGATATCATCCCAAAACACATCAGGTTCAACATGTAGCCGACAACACCACCACCTCTCTGGACCCCTCCGCTGATTTGTCACACTGCTTTTCTGACATCCAATAGTGGATGGGCAGAAATTTCCTCCAACTAAGTTTCTTCCAACTCTTTGGTCCCTGCCACAAACTCCGTTCGCTGGCCACCGTTTCCATCCCTGATCCCAGCATAACCAGGTCCCTACTTTCTTCCAGTGACTCCTGCCAGAGTTACCAGATAGTCCAACGGAATCCTCAAGGAAAATCGAGGCCAGTATCACCAAAGCAATCATGATCACTGCGTGAACTTGAATGCGCATGAGCAAGAGAAAGCAGGTGCGATTCTGAATCAAGCTCCACAGCGCTTCCTGAAGCAAAGGGCCCAGAGACCAGAGAAGGTAACCATTCCTATTGCACACCTCAGCTGATTCAGTCTGACAGTTTGGTACATCACACAAGTATCATCAAGGAAGCTATGGTTTTCTATAGTCACTGTATCACCATTTTAGCAGCTGGAATTCAAGACAAACCTTTTGATCATTCTTGATTAAAGCAAAGTTGGCAGTTTTTTATAACAAGCCAACCTATAGCGTTTCACACTTGCAGTCAGCGTTTCTTGCGTTGCATCCGCATGTTGCTCTTTACTGACTAAAAACAAAGCAGGAGCTGCACTGCTGCTGCCCTCCGATTTCTACAGAATGCTGCGAGAATATCATCCGCCATGTGCGGAAACTAAACACACAAGCGCGAGCCCTATCAGGTAGTCCCCACACTAGCCTCTGCTTAAATCGCACCCAAGGACATGCAGGTACTTGAAGCCTTCAGAGGGAGATATACTGCAGACACTGATGATGTAAACTGTACTGAAAAAACTAAGTGATTTAAGAGGATATCGAGAGGAAATATACAGTCAGAATTGATTTAAACTACCCTGGAGAGTGATGAACAATGTAGATGGAGGTGATACATACCAAACGTCAGTGGTTGATGCTGTTCTGGGTGAGATGAGGAAATGGTCTTGGACAACACATTTGCTTTGGAGATGCCTCTTCTGGGATCTGTAAATAGGATTCTGCTTGGGGCACACATATTCTCAATGTCCCAGAGTGCATTATGGTTCCTATCCACAAGAGGAGGGATCTTGATGAGCCTGAAAGCTAGCTGAAATCTCCTATCAGGGGCTCTTAAGATGGTTCTTCAGGTTATCACAGCATGCATGTCAGATTCTCTAGAGTCCCACAGAGTAAACAGAAAGTAACAGGCTAGGGTCTCTCAAGGAAAATGTGTAGGGCAGATTGTGACATTATTCCAAGATCTCAGAGTTAAGTGAAGTTAAGGGAATCCCACTTGCACTATTTTCATCGATTTTTGTAAGTCTTTTGACTCAGTGCCTTATGCAGCCTTCATGAAGAAACTGGAAGCTATGGCCAAATCTTGGATTTTGTCTGGAATGTGTAATCCAGCTCGAAGATCTGTGTAAGAAGGGATGAGAGACCTTTTGAACTAATTACTCGCAAAAGACAGAAGCAGATTTCAAAATATTTGAAAATACACCAAAGTGTCAAAATTCAAAAATTCCTGGTGGGGCATGCCCCACTCCTTCTAGGAATTGAATTTGACACCTTCAGTGCTCACATCCCCATTAGATATTTCTAAATTGACCAGTGCAAAAACACATAATAATGTGTTCTTTAGGTCTTCCTCTATAATGCAAATGATTCTGCAATCAGGCACTGTGGCCCCTTGTTGTGTTTGTACCGCTATCCACAACTACATAAAATAATAAAGCAGCAGAGACTGAAAGTAACTTCAAGTGATCTTTACTGGGTAACTGGAACTTCGGCACTGACTGTACAAATCGATACGCGTCTGTTATATACGCTCGCAACTAAGGATATACATCCGCAATACAAAGTAGTCCCTTCAATGTTGTATACATTACACTTCCTCCCCCTTTAGTTTAATAGTATATTAATGCAAAATTTCTACAATTAACATACAGAGCCTGTCTTTACAGTAACAAAATTCAAATTCCAACATAACATTTTATTTTGTCAACAGCCCTTTTACAAGTCAAGTCTCTGGGGAGGCCTCCTCTGCCTCTCTGGGTAACGTCTCTCCAGACTCTTTTGCTTTGGGGAATGAGACTGTACAGGTACAGTTGCATCAGATGAGCTATCAGCACAGGTAGAGCTCTCAGCTGAGGATGAGGCTGGTGCTGATGCTAATGAATCAGGAGTGTCTGTTTCCATGTCAGGTGAGTCTGGGCGAGGTATAGGGGTGTTTTCCACCTGACCGTCCAGAATTTGGTCCACATGACGTCTCAAAACGTTCTCTCCCACATCCACAGTATACATCAGTGGTCCCTCTCTTGTGGCTATTGTACCTGGTTGCCACTTTTCCGTCCGGAAATCACGAGCAAAAACTGACTGTCCCACACTGAAGCTTCTTGTTGGCTTAGCATTCAAATGTTTGAACTGTTTGTTCTCTACATCACGACGTACATTTGGTTTAAGAAGGTCCATGCGAGATCTCAGGTTCCTGTTCAGAAACATCATCGCTGGAGTCTGATTCATGGCTGCATGTACTGCGTTCTGATAAGCAAAGAGGAAATTGTCTATCTTGTTTTGCAGTGGTAGATTCTCGCTGTACATTGCTTTGATGGCCTTCTTGAAAGTCTGTACGAATCTTTCTGCCAAGCCATTTGTAGCTGGATGGTACGGGGCAGATGTGTAGTGCTTTTTTCCTCGTGAACCTTTGGAATTCGTCAGAGACAAATTGTCGTCCATTGTCTGTGCAGATTTGTTCTGGTAGTCCATTTCTAGTGAACATGGTCCTCAGAACTGAAATGGTCTTTTCAGATGTGGTTAATTTCATTTTAATGACATCGGGCCATTTTGAATGTGCATTGACTGTAATCAAGAACATGGAGTCCGTGAACGGTCCAGCAAAGTCGATGTGCACACGTTGCCATGGTGATGAGGGCCATTCCCATGGATGGAGAGGGGCTTGTGGTGGTGCGTTCTGGACCTTTTGACATCCTGAGCAGCTCTTTGTCAGGTCCTCGATCTGTTTGTCAATTCCCGGCCACCACACGTATCCACGAGCAAGGCTTTTCATCTTTACCGTACCTATGTGGCCTTCATGCAGTTCATCTAGCACTCGGTTACAAAGTTTGGGAGGAATCACAACTTGTGAGCCACACATCAGTGTTCCCCGACACACTGATAACTGCTCCCTCCTAGCTGAGAATGCTGGAAACAATGAGTCACCATGTGCTGGCCATCCCTTCACAGTGATGTCATAAACTTCTGACAATGTAGGGTCATTGCGTGTTTCTCTTTCAATGAGGGAGCTGGTCACTGGTAGCTGCTCAACTATTGTTGTGTGAAATACCTCTGCTGAGTCAACTGTTGTAGTTCTCTCTGAGGTCGGCAGTGGTAAACGTGACAAACCATCGGCGTTGCCATGTTGCTTGGTCCCCTTGTATTCAATGTCATACAGGTGAGCCCCGAAGAAGAGTGACCATCGCTGTAGCCGTTGTGCCGTCATCACTGGAACGCCCTTCCTTGGGTTGAAGATTGAAACGAGAGGCTGGTGGTCAGTTAACAGTGTAAACTGTTGACCATACAAGTAGTGGTTGAATTTCTTGACTCCCCACACAAGGCTGAGGGCCTCTCGGTCAATCTGTGCATAATTGCGTTCGGCTGTCGTCAATGATCTTGAAGCAAAGGCTATTGGTCTCTCTGAGCCGTCTGGGAACTTATGTGACAACACGGCACCAATGCCATAGGGTGAAGCATCACATGCCAGTCGAATAGGTAAGGATGGGTCAAAGTGAGCTAGCACCTCTTCTGAAGTAATGAGTCTTTTACTCTCTTGAAAAGCTTGTTCACAGCTGTCACTCCACTTCCATTGTGACCCTGTCTGTAGCAGTGCATTTAGTGGATGTAACACTGTGGATAGGTTGGGCAAGAACTTGTGATAGTAGTTCACCAGTCCAAGATATGATCTCAACTGAGACACATTTTCAGGTGTTGGTGCATTAATCACAGCTTCAATCTTGTGTGGAGACTTGTGTAAACCGTCCTTGTCAATCACATGTCCACAGTATGAGATTTCCTTTTTGAAAAACTCACACTTGTCTCGGTTCGCTCGGAGCCCATACTCCGTAACCTGATGAGCACCTGTTCGAGGTTGGAAAGGTGGTCGTTGTCATTCTTGCCAGTAATGATGATGTCATCAAGATAACACTGAGTACCTGGGATCCCCTGCAGGACTTGGTCCATTGCCCTTTGCCAAATTGCAGGAGCTGATGCTATTCCGAATACCAGCCGATTGTACTGGTAAAGGCCTTTGTGCGTATTTATTGTCAGGTACTTCTTTGATGCATCATCAATTTCCATTTGGAGATAGGCCTGGGCCAAGTCAATCTTTGTGAAGCGTTCCCCTCTTGATAGGGAAGCAAAGATGTCCTCAATGCGAGGCAATGGGTACTGTACTGTGTGGAGGACCGGGTTAACAGTCACTTTAAAGTCTCCACAGATGCGCACTTTTCTTGGCTTTCCTGGTTTTGTGCTGGAGGTTTTCTTCATCACTGGAACTATAGGTGTGGCCCATTCACTCCAATCCACCTTGGACAGGACCCCTAACTGCTCCAAGTTCTCCAGCTCTGCTTCTACTGAAGGGCGAATTGCATAAGGCACTGGTCTGGCCTTATGGAACTTTGGATTTGCGTTCTCCTCAATCTTAATTTTTGCTTTCATGCCCTTAAGTGTTCCTATTCCCTTCTTGAACACTTCCTGAGAGTCAGAGAGTATTTGTGACAGTCTCTCAGGAGTGGCGTTGCTGTCCTCCTTTGCCGACACAAACAGTGCTTGGATGGTGTGCCAATCCAACTGTATTTTCCTGAGCCATTCGCGTCCCAGCAATGGTGGTCCTCCATTTTCCACTACATAGAGGTTCAATTGCGGTATTTTTTTTTCTTTGTATGTCGCTGTCACTTTTATTTTACCTTTGGGGCACACTCTTTGTCCTGTGTATGTCTTTAACAGTACTTTAGTTGGCCTTAGCGGTATGTGTGAAAACAGTCATTTGTAGTCATGTACAGAGATCACTGTTAAAGCTGAGCCTGTGTCCAACTCCATTTTCAGCCTAACTCCTGCCACTTCTGGAGTAACCCATATTATTCTGTGATCCTCTGTTTCTTTCACATTGTGTAGTTTTAGACAAGCCAGATCCTCTTCCTCTGAGTCTGTGTCACTTTTTCCTTTATCTGAACTGTCTCCAGTCACGTAGTGTACCTTCTTGTATCTATCTTTGAAAGGTTTCTGGTTTTCACCTTCTTGTATCTATCTTTGAAAGGTTTCTTGTTTTCAGTCATTTGGTGTGCCTTTTTGCTCTGTATTGTATCAGTTTTCTGCTTCTTTGCTTTGCAAACTCTTTCAATGTGCCCTCGTTTGCCACATTGTCTGCAATCTTTGTCTTTAAACCAACAGTCAGTGTGGTCATGTGACATTTTACCACAGCGATAGCACTTCTTTTCTTGTTTCAGTGATATTTTGTTAGTGGAATATTCCAGGGATTTTTGTTGAATTTCTAAAGCGCCACGTGCTGCTGCTTCCATTGAAATTGCAATACTTAGAGCCTTCTCCAAGGTGAGATCTTTTTCAGACAGGAGCTTCTTTTGTGTGCTTTCACTTTGCATACCACACACAAATCTGTCTCTCAATGCGTCTGATAAGCCCACTCCAAATTGGCAATGTTCTGATAATTTGCACAACTTTGCCAAATATTCAGAAATGCTTTCATTTTTGCTCTGGTTCCGTTCATGGAATTTAAATCTTTCGGCTATGAGCAGTGGTCTGGGGCTTAAATGGTCTTGGAGTGTGTCCACTATTTGTTTGAATGTTTTGTTTGCTGGCTTTTCAAGGGTTAATAAACTACGTAGTAGCCCGTATGTCTTTGCGCCCATAACACTCAGCAAAACAGTGGCTTTCTTTTCTACCTCCACTCCGTTAGCCTCACAGTACAACTCCACTCTTTCAATGTAAGTTGCCCAGTCTTCAATGCTGCTATCAAATGCTGCAATAGTGCCAATCATCGCCATTTTTTTTTCCAAACCCATTTTTCTTTCTTTACTAGTTAGCTAGCGTCATGCAAGTCCTGTGCACTTTTCACTTGACTTACGTATCCCCTGCCTAGCTTAGCAAGTGTGCTCCGTTTTCTCTACCTTCTCGCTCCTTTCTTCCAAATTTCGGTATCCTCTGGATGCGATGCCAGAATAGGAAAATGTAGGTTCATAATTCTCGTCAACAATTTGTTGTGTTTGTACCACTATACACAACTACATAAAATAATAAAGCAGCAGAGGCTGAGAGTAACTTCAAGTGATCTTTACTGGGTAACTGGAACTTTGGCACTGACTGTACAAATCGATACGCATCTGTTATATACGCTCACAACTAAGGATATACATCCGCAATACAAAGTAGTCCCTTCAATGTTGTATACATTACACCCCTGATATCCCAACCTTCACTTAAATGGAAATTCACAAGCTGCAGTCCGGCAATTTCCCTTCTTGTGGTGACTGGGAGTTCCACTCTATGCCAGAAGCACCTGATCACAGAATCAATGCAGTAAGTATGCCTGTAGTTTAAGTTATGATAAGTTGGTGTCCCACTACACTATAGGTGTAACTAATGTACTGGGTTTCAGTTTTCACAGAAAACCAAAATCAAATTGTGCACTTCAATCCCCAAAACACTGGTTTAAAAAATAAAGAAAAACTGCAATTGATAAAGAAAGTGGACTCGAGTAATAAAAATGGAATTTAACTTTCTCAACCAATTTAGCAGTGGCCTTGGTCAAACACCGGTTTTTAAACAGCAAGTTGTTTTTGGGTTATCTTTTTTGTGCAGCTGTGCATCAGCTTTTGCAAATGTTCTCATTCTGCACAATTTACAGGGATGGTTCTGCACCTGCAACACAAATATGACCATGCAACCACCCTGAACCTCCAGCTTCAAAGTCTTTCAAACAACCCCGGAGTTATTCAAAAAACAATTAGATGTTTTGGTAGGAACGTTAATATACAAAAGGATAGCCATCAATGAGAGTGTTAACGGATTAGAGGAATGGCTTCAATTTTTGAATTATAGGCCCTGAATTTGCGATCGGCAGCGTAACTAATGAGTTGAAGGGATTTAAAAAGGTAGCGATATATATTTTAGTTATATGCCAGATATACATTTGATCAAACATCTTTCATAACTGTGTAATAATAATACTGCATTTGTTAGCTATACAGTTCTTACCTACACAGTATTAGATTAGATGCTCCATTATTTGAACCCCAATAAAAAATGTTTCTATAAACCAGTAGGTTTTTATATTGTAATTTTTTTTTTTAATTTGTTCGTGGGTTGTGGGCGTCACTGGCCAGGCCAGCATTTATTGCCCATCCCTAACTGCCCTTGAGAAAGTGTTGGTGAGCCGCCTTCTTGAACCACTGCAGTCTGTGTGGTGAAGGTATTCCCACAGTGCTGACTTTGTCGCAGCGGTTTGGTACAACGGAGTGGCTTGCTCGGCCAGTTCAGAGGGCAGTTAAGAATCAACCACATTGCTGTGAATCTGGAGTCACATGTAGGCCAGACCGGGTAAGGATGGCAGATTTCCTTCCCTAAAGGACATTAGTGAACCAGATGGGTTTTTACAACAATCCAGCAGTTTCATGGTTACCATTACTGATATTAGCTTTTTATTCCAGATTTATTGTTGAGAAATAATCGGCACACAAAAACTTTGCCCTTAAACCAACATATCTAATCTATAGAGTGCTATTGCTGGTGTTTACTGTGCAAAATTTCTGGGTTCAAAAACTCATCGGGAAAGATTACATGAAAAGAGCTTTGTGTCTGGCCAGTAAATTTTTTAATCAGGAAATGCTGGAAACACACAGCAGTCAGCAGCCACCAACTAAAACAATTTTCTCATCCCCCCTCCCCAAACACTGTGCAACAGGCTCCTGTGTCTGATTACACCAGCCGTAAAAATTTTCAGTGTAATTAATGCACAGTAGGTGGGCAATTAGCCCAACTTTTCACCAGCATGTTGATTTCAATGGGTAGGTGAAATATGCAGCGACGCTGATGCAGAGTCAGAACTTGACAGATCGTAAGTTCGGGATTTAGTGCATGCGCGTGTGGTCAATTTCAAAGGCAATATGACGGCATACCCTCAGAATATGCCATCATACCGATTGCGAATTCAGGGCCAATGTAGTGGAGGAATAGACTTCAATAAGAGAGTTAAAATACAAAAAGAATGAGCTTCGATGGTACGGTTAATATACTACTGAGATACTTCAATGAGAGTTGTTGGGCCGTATTTTGCGACATCCACGGGTGCGTACAAGGTGTGTACGCACCCGTAGGGGCTACGCAAGTTCCGGGTTTAGGTGTGCGAAGCACATGCGCGAAAACCCGGAACTTGCGATCTGTCAAGAATCATCTTGGCAGATCCTCCACATCCCCGGAAGATGGGCCTCTGTGGATGGAGAGTTGCGCTATTTGCCCAACTTCCGCCAGCTGAATGCCTGTGAAATTCTTACACCTGGTAAAAGCAGGCGTAAGGCCTGCTTTTACCAGCATAAGTGTTTTAATAAATAGAAAAATAAAATTTTATCACTCATTTACACATTAAAAACCCTGTCCAATAAGCTAAGTTTATTTTTAGCCCCGTTAAAACATTTATATTTGTTTAAAATATTTAATTAAATGGCATTTTAATTAATTTTAAATATGTCATTAAAAAAAAAAATTATTTCATGTGTTCGTGTATTTTTTAAGTGATCCCCATTCATACTTATGGGGTTTCCGCAGGTATGGTGTTTCCGAACGTACGGAATTCCCATAAGTATGAATGGGGATTCCCTTCTTTTATTGGTTGGGCCGGCCCACGTGATCCCAGGGGCGCTTGCGAACCGCGTGCGCCCCTGGGATACGTGGGCCTCTGCCCGCGCGGACCCGGAGAGGCCCAGGATCGCAAGCCTCCATACCTCCCGGGCCGGTAACAAGGAGGGTAGATGAGGGTAGTGCGTTTGATGTAGTGTATATGGACTTTAGCAAGGCTTTTGATAAGTTTCCACATGGCGGACTGGTCACGAAGTTAAAAGCCCATGGGATCCAGGGCAAAGTGTCAAGTTGGATTCAAAACTGGCTCAGAGACAGGAAGCAGAGGGTAATGGTCGACAGGTGTTTTTGTGACTGGAAGGCTGTTTCCAGTGGGGTTCCGCAGGGCTCAGTACTAGGTCCCTTGCTTTTTGTGGTATCTATCAACGATCTTGACTTGAATATAGGGGGTATGATTAAGAAGTTTGCAGATGATACTAAAATCGGCTGTGTAGTTGATACTGAAGAAGGAAGCTGTAGACTGCAGGACGATATCAATAAATTGGTCAGGTGGGCAGAACAGTGGCAAATGGAATTCAATCCGGAGAAGTGTGAGGTAATGCATTTGGGGAGCGCTAACAAGGAAAGGGAATACACTTTAAATGGTAGGACACTGAGAAGTGTAGAGGAACAAAGGGACCTTGGAGTGCAGGTCCACAGATCCCTGAAGGTAGCAGGCCAAGGAGATAAGGTGGTTACGAAGGCATACGGAATGCTTGCCTTTATTAGCCGTGGCATAAATAGATAGCTTCGGGAGATACAGTAGTGTTGTCACCTGGTGTATCACAGCTCACAAGTGAGCATCAGCAGATGGTGGAGACAGGGACAGCAGTGGAGAGTCCTCGTCAGAGGCCGCAGGGCGCTCCCAGCTCTGCTCAGCTGTCTGTGGACCCTGTGCCTCCGGGTCCATCCAGAAAGAGAGCAGTGCTAGAACTCCAAGAACAGGTGCAGGAGTCTCTGGCAGGTTTTGTCTCCAGGGTTACTGCGAGTGTGGAGAGGATGGAGGAGTCCATGTCCAACACGAGCAGTGCCTTTGTGGAGGCAATGGTGCATGAACGAACCACCGCGGAAAGGATGGCAACCTTCGTGGAAAGGCTGGCTACAGCCATGGAGGAAATAAGTCACCAAAGTCCGGAAAACATGGTGAATGTTCAGAATAGACTGACATCTCTGGAGGAGCGATGGACAGCTATTGAGCAGAGAAACCAGAGCTTCATGGAAGTCCTTTTGAGTAGGACTGCTAGTGCAGATACGGGTCCTCATGGCCCCCTTGATGTGCAGCAAGGTGCTGTCAAGCCACTTGCTAGCACTGAAGTGGGGTGGATTCATGAGATGGATGTTGGTGGCAGGTAACGCGGAAGTGGGAGCTCCTCTCCAAACGCTCACACTCCCTTGCCACTGAGTAGCCCTCGGTCAGAGCCCCACCAGAGCCCTCACCCAACTGAGGTGGGCTTCTCAGCCCCTGCACAGACGCAGGAGGAGCAGACTGTTGCCGAGCCCTCACAGGCTCGCAAACCCAGAAGACGCCCGCCAACGGTGTCGAAGCAGGCGCAGCATAAGTGAGCAAGGTGCCTCCACATCTGCTGAAGCCACAGGGGAGGCACCACATAGAAGCACGCGTAAGAGGAAGATAAAGCACAATTAGTCACAAGGGTAGTCACTTGGGTGTTTTGTCTTTAATTTTTGACATTGCCATCACTTCTGTTTAATCCATTCACAAAAGGATGACAAACAGTTGAAGTTCTGGCCTATGTGATCTCAGAAATGGAAGTTCCACATTAAGAGCTCAGGATGACTTGCATTTGTAATGATGGTGGTGAGAGTGATCGGAACCCACAGGTTCTTGTATATTGTGTATGGTGTGTTAAGAAGGTGCCAGCCACATTTGTTTGATTCATTTACTTAAGTGAATCTGGCAAAGATTAGTGCATCCTTTGCATCACGGGCAGCAATGTGCTCACGTGCTGCTGGAACTGGCGCATCTGCCTCCGCAAGGTCTTCCTCCTCCTCCTCATCTGAGGAGTCTATGCACTGAGCCACTTGTTCCTCAGGCAGCTGCAAGCCATGATACTGTGTGATGCTGTGTAGTGCACAGCAGACCATGACAATTCTGGAGACCCTGGCTGCTGAATACTGTAGGGCTCCACCTGATCTGTCAAGGCATCTGAATTGCATCTTCAGCAAGCCGATGGTTTGCTCGATGATGGATCTGGTTGAAATGTGGCTGGCATTGTAGCGCTCCTCAGCTTCGTTCGATGGCCTCCTCAACGGCGTCATCAGCCACATCTTCAGGGGATAGCCCTCGTCTCCAAGTAGCCACCCGGGAAGCTGGTCTGGCGGACTGAAGAGCGGAGGCACACTAGACTGCCTCAGGATGAACGAGTCATGACAACTGCCGGGGTACTTCGCGCAAACATGCAAAATGTCCTTCCTGTGGTTACACACCTGCTGCACGTTGAGGGAGTGGAAGCCCTTGCAGTTGACAAAAACAGCTGGGTTGTGATGGGGTGCCCTAAGGGCCACATGTGTGCAGTCTACGACGCTCTGCACCCTTGGCAAGCCTGCCATATTTGCAAAGCCAACCGCACGCGCAGTTACACTTGCTTGACCCGTCAAGAAGTGGATGTAATTGTGCACCTTGGCAAAGGGGGCATTGGTTACCTGCGTGATGCAAGTGTGTGGCGCCGACTGGAAAATGCCGCTGATGTCTGCTGACGAGCCCTGGAAGGACCCTGAAGCAAAAAAATTGAGGGCAGTGGTGACTTTGACAGCCACTGGTAAGGGGTGTCCACCCGCTCCTCTGGGCTCCAGGTGTTGGTGCAGCATTGCGCAGATGTTACCGACTACCTCTCGCGAAAGTCTCAGCGTCCTTTGGCACTGCTGTTCAGTCATGTTGAGGAAGGTCATCCTCGGCCTGTAAACCCTGTGTTGTGGGTATCTCCTGTGGCGACGTGCAGGACTGCGCTGATGCCCTCTGCCCTGTGCAGCATCAGGTGGATGAGGAGGAGGTTGGCGCTCCTGGTGCTGGTGCTGCTGTTGTGCCTGGTTCTGCTACTGCCGTGGCTGTTCGTCCTCCGAAACTGAGGACCAGGATGAAAGGAAATAAATGGTTCCCATGCTGCTGATAGATATCTCCGTTGAAGAAGCGCTCAGTCAATGTGGGGAGAGGGTTTTCCCAGGAGGTCACAGTGGAGATCGATCTCGGCTTCACCGCTTCCAAGATCAGTAGACCTGCAAAATGTTTTCCAAGACCTGAAAAAACAAAGTTCTGCCACCTGCAACTGATCCTTGTTGAGAGCTCCGTTTTTATGCTGGAACTGCAGCTGTCACAAAGGCAGCCACTTGTGAACCCGGCACAATTAGCTGGCATGGTTTGTGAATCGCATGGAACATGCAGAAAAAGTTGTAAAATGTAAAACGACTGTCAAAATGGCTTTATCCAGGCAGTAAACAAGCAGTTAACTGCCTTAAGTGCCTATCCCGCCACTTGGGACCCCTGGGGAACACCACTGTATACCTTCCTCCCGTCCGAAAAATAACCGTTCACTACTCTCTTTCCTGTCACTTAGCCAATTCCATATCCATGCTGCCAATGTCCCTTTTATTCCATGGGCATCAACTTTTCTGGAAAGCCTATTATGTGGCACTTTATCAAGCGCCTTTTGGAAGTTCATGTACACCACATCAACCCTCTGTTACCTCATCAAAAAACTCAATCAAATTACTTAAACACAATTTGCATGTTACAACTATGTGCTGGCTTTCCTCAATTAATCCATACTTGTCAAAGTTACTGTTAATTTTGTCCCGGATTATCGTTTCTAAAAGCTTTCCCACCACCGAGGTTAAACTGACTGGCCTGTAGTTGCTGGGTTTATCCTTACACCCTTTTTTGAACAAGGGTGTAACATTTGCAATTCTCCAGTCCTCTGGAACCACCCCCGTATCCAAATAGGATTGGAAGATGATGGCCAGTACCTACGCAATTTCCACCTTTACTTCCATCAGCATCCTGGGATGCATCCCATCCGGTTCTGGTGACTTATCTACTTTAAGTACAGCCAGTCTTTCTAGTACCTCCTCATCAATTTTTAACCAATCCAGTATCTCAACTACCTCCTCTTTCACTATGACTTTGGCAGCATCTTCTTCCTTGGTAAAGACAGATGCAAAGTATTAATTTAGTACCTCAGCCATGCCCTCTGCCGGCCTGCATAGGTCTCCATTTTGCTCCCTAATTGGCCCCACCTTTCCTCTTACTACCCGTTTACTATTTATATGTCTATAGAAGACTTTTTATATATATTAGCTGCCAATCTATTCTCATACTCTCTCTTTGCCCCTTTTATTTCCTTTTTTACTTCCCCTCTGAACTTTCTATATTCAGCCTGGTTATAACTTGCATTCTCAACCTGACATCTGTCATACACCCCCTTTTTCTGCTTCATCTTACTCTCTATCTCTTCCGTCATTCAGGGAGCTCTGGCTTTGGTTGCCCTACCGTTCCCCCTCGTGGGAATGTACCTCGATTGTAACCGAACCATCTCCTCTTAAAAGGCAGCCCATTGTTCAATTACAGTTTTGCCTGCCAATCTTTGATTCCAATTCACCCAGGCCAGATCCATCCTCAACCCACTGAAATTGGCTTTCTTCTAATTAAGTATTTTTACTCTAGATTGCTCCCTGTCCATAGCTAGTCTAAATCTTATGATACTTTGATCACTGTTCCCTAAATGTTCTCCTACTGAAACTTGCTCTATTGACCCACCTCATTCCCCAGAACCAGATCCAGCAAATCCTCCTTCCTCATTGGGCCGGAAAAGTACTGATCAAGAAAGTTCTCCTGAACACACTTCAGAAATTCTTCCCCCTCTCTGCCCTTTACACTATTACTATCCCAGTCTATATTAGGATAGTTGAAGTCCCCGCCCCCTTATCACTACTCTATAGTTCTCGCACCTCTCTGTAATTTCCCTGCACATTTGCTCCTCTATATCCTTCCCACTAGTAGGTCGCCTATAGAATACACCTAGCGGTGTAATGGTACCTCTATTGTTTCTCAACTCTAACCAAATAGGTTCTGTCCTTGACCCTTCCAGGACATTCTCTCTCTCCAGCACTGTAATATTCTCCTTAATCAATACTGCCACCCCACCTTCTTTCTTTCCTTTCCTTTTTGCCTGAACACCTTATGGGGGAAAAGGTCGGTAGCTTACCACCATCTGCAGGCGCTAACGGGGCACTGATGCAGTAGCGCCATGGCGAGGTGAATCCAGCCCCCCCCCCATTCCGCCGCCGGTACAAGGTACCGCCAGTGACTTCAACGCCAGGCAGTTTATGACGTCAGTGATCGTGCAACGCTCACTGGGCACCTGATCTGGAAAATTCATTGTCGCCACTTACCTTAGCACCTCGACCAGACAGTGACAGGGAGAGCTGGTGTGCAGCTGCATGAAGCCGGCTCCAGCAACATTATTAAAGGCATCAGCATTAATCACTCACAGCTGTCAGGGCAGGTTAGTTTCAGTGGTTTCTTGTCAGTTTCACCCAGTGGAACAGTTTGTATGAGTAATTTCAAGCTTCTTTTGTGTCAGCAGTCTTCTGGCAAGTGCAAATTAGCTACATTTATTGCTCAAAGATTCAAACTGCTACACTTGGTAACATTAATGGGGGCTGTACTGCCGTGCCACCTCGCCCTCCAGGATCTACGACAGAGGAAGCGTAGGCAGCGAGAAATATGGGAACATGTGCGCAGAGGGATGAGGAGGGACATCAGGCTCTCACAAGGAGGCCTTACCCTCCGAGGGTATTCCGACAGCACTTCTCCTACCTCCAATGAAGCGAGGAGCAGTGTATTAGATGGCTCCACCTCACCAAGGTGGTGGTCACAGAACACTGCCACCTCCTCCAAACAGACCTCCAGCCTCACACCAGGATGACTTAAACCCCAGATCCCTTTTGCTCACCACATGCCCATCATATCATCCCTGTGTCATGCCATATCACAGTGTCCTCCTGGGCACAAAGGTGAAATGAGAGAGACCACAAAATATTGCAAACTCCATTACTAAATTTATGCATAAGCATATCACACATATCACATTCATTCTAATAACTAATGACCTTTGTGCCTGCCATAGTTGAATAGCTGTCATTGTGTGTAAGGCATGAGATGTGGGTGTGAGTGTTGGTAGGTAGAGATTGTTGGTGGGTGAGTGTTGGGGGTCTGGTGCTTTGGGCAGTGTGTGAAGCTTGTGGTACAGATGGTGGTACAGGAAACTCTCTTTTAACTGGCAAAATTCAGGAGTAGCTTCAGGTAAGTTTTACTTCATATTAGTGGCAGTTCCTGGATCTGTGGCTGTGTAACTGGGGTTCGTGCACTTGTTGCTAAGCAACAGGGATGCTTGGTCTGTGGCCGGAGTTCCTGCACATGTTGCTAAGCAACAGGGAAGCCTGGATTTGTTGCTGTGTACGGAGCTCTCGTACCTTTTAAACGATACCTCTCTGTAATCCGGACTTTTTGATAAACCAGCACCATGCCGGTCCCATTGGTGCCGGATAATAAAGAGTTTCCTGTATGTAGCATTTGTTGAAGCATTCAATCACCCTGACCACCCGACTAAGGTGGATCTGCCATGAGCACACCTGCTTCAGTCCTTCGGCACCTTCTCCTTGTTGTGCTTCTACTTGCTGAGGCAGCTGCACAGCCAGCAATGCTGAAAATGAGGTGCTGCAGTATCAATGAACCTGCCCTTTAAGTACTGGGAAAAGCCTGTGGCAATGATAGTTGCGATTAGGCTGCACCCGATATTGGTCCACCCTTTCAGTGTAACGCCACTGAGCTAGGCCTTTAAGACTTGATTTAGCACCCCAATCATTTCTTTGAGCAGTGAGAATGAATTTTGCATGCAGTCTAAAGAATTAACGCCTGCCGCTAATTCTCAAACTTTTCTAAACATACTGCTCATTCCTGGGCTATAATGAATTTCTAGCTCGTTATCCAGGAATATTTAGTACCCAATCCTGCCCTTTTTTGAACCAGGTCTCCGTTATCGCCACGACATCATATTCCCATGTGTCTATTTGCACCTGCAGCTCACCAACTTTATTGACCACGTTTCATGCATTTACATACATGCACCATAATAACAACAACAACTTGTATTTATATAGCGCCTTTAACGTAGTAAAATGTCCCAAGGTGCTTCACAGGAGTATTAAAATACAAAAAAACCCTTTCAACCTATATTAGACCTTGTGGCCTAGAAATTCAGTTCTGACGCTATTGCGGCGCTAAAGTCGGGCGCTCGTCAAATTTAGCGCCCGCCGGAAAGTGCAGGCGAGCTCGCCGAAATTCAGTAGATTTGGCCAACTTTTTGGCCGAGCGCTGCACAAGGCGTTGGAACCCTGTGTTCAGGCGCTAATCCGGCGATGCAGCCTAATAACGCCGATTCCGGGCGCAGCGCAGGTGCGATCATGTGGTGAGTGTCAGCAGACACCCTGACGCCGGCCAGCTCTTAAAGGGGGAAGGGTCAACTTTGACTGCAGCCACGCCCTGCATGCTGTAGCCCTGCAACTAGGCCTCAGGAGTGGTTGTGTGGCATATCAACGCCTGGAGGACATGGAGAGGGCCCGTGAAAGAGCCGAACGCTTCTCTGAGCATGCGCTGGGTGTGCTCCTTCATGGGGTGCGCAAAAGAAGGCGGGTCGTTTGCCCGGCTAGTGGCAGGAAGGCTCCCAGGAGCCAGTTCAGGGAGGCCTGGACCAAAATTGCCCGGAGGGTCTCCTCCAGCTCAGATGTTCCCAGGAGTGCGGACCAGTGCCGCAAGAAATACAACGACCTATGTCGGCTGGTCAAGGTGAGTACCCTTTCCAATGTCCCCCTCATCCTTGCATGTGCACCTCCCATTAGGGCCAAAGGGACATCCAAGGTCTAATGGCCAGCCCTGCTGCCGCTGCAATGGCACTTGCATGTTAATCAAGAGCTCTTTCTGCACTTACCACACTGTGCAAGCTATTCCACCATGGGAGGCCTCACACAGAGCTACAGGGCACCACACTGTGCAAGCTATTCCACCATGGGAGGCCTCACACAGAGCTACAGGGCACCACACTGTGCAAGCTATTCCACCATGGGAGGCCTCACACAGAGCTACAGGGCACCACACTGTGCAAGCTATTCCACCATGGGAGGCCTCACACAGAGCTACAGGGCACCACACTGTGCAAGCTATTCCACCATGGCAGGCCTCACACACAGCTACAGGGCACCATACTGTGCAAGCTATTCCACCATGGCAGGCCTCACACACAGCTACAGGGCACCACACTGTACTTAGACGCCCTCCTTTCTCTTGCAGGCCAAGCTGGCGAGGAACGCCAGGAGCCTCCGTGTCACTGGTGGAGGCCCTCGCGAGTTCCAGGAGCTGACGCCTCTGGAAGAGAGGGTGGCCCGACTGCTGCGGCACCCGGTGATTGGGCCTGTGGCGATCGGCGACGCCGACCCTATACTGGAGCCCACTGGTAAGGACAGGACCGGCTGCACCTCTATCCTTGCCCTCGCGCATCAGATCTACATCCTTCCCCAGTGGCCGATAAATGCGCATAATGCACCAGTGCGGCCTCCCTCGCTGTCGGCCTGTCCTCACTCTAAAGCTACACTTGTGCCTTCCTGCTTTCAGCTGGTGAGGAGGAGGTGCTCCCTGAAGCCCACACAGCCAGGCCCTCGGAGGAGGAGGACGTGGAGGAGCAGCAGGAAGGCGCCACCTCGGGGGAACCCTCCTCCGCTCCAGGACATGCCAATGAAGGGGATACGTCTGGCGTGCCGGAGAGCCAGGGGGAGGCGGGGGAGGGGAGCCCCGAACCTGGTCCCAGTGGCATGGACGCCCGCGGCAAGGCTCCGGCGGCACGCGACCCCTCTGCCCAGAGGGGGGAGGCGCCCTCCAGTCCGGACTCGGACGTCGCCCAGGAGGTGCGCCTCCTGGACGAGATGTCGGCGGCGTCGGAGCGCCGCCACGTGGAAATCATGGAGGTGCTGGCACAGATGCCTCAGGCCATCGAAAGCCTCTCTCAAAGTGTGGTGGCTTTCGGCCAAGCCCAGGCCAGGGGCCTCGAGGTTTTCGCTGCAGCGCATGCCAGGGGGGTGGAGCTCCTTGTGGCAGCGCATGAGAGGGGGGTCGAGCAACTCGAGGCAGCGCAGCACGCCAGTCGCCAGCTGAGAGGTGCTGTCCAGACAATGGGACTGCAGATGCGGGGACATGCCGGCGCAGTTGGGGCACTGACTTCTGCGACCCTCGCACTGGCAGGGAGGCGTCGCCAGGCCAGGCGCCGCCCTGCTGCCGCACACCGGTCTGGCCACCCACAGTTTGGCGCGCTTGCTCCCCGGCCAGGCCGCCCGAGTGCACGTGTGTCTGGCGACCAGCGCGCGCCTGGCATCACCCACCTTGTACCCATTGGTGCAGGCGAGCCTGCCACTCCCCCAGCCACGGTGCAAGGAGCTGCTGCAGCCACTGAAGAGGGCCACCCACAGCTGCAGCAGCCACCAGCCGGCCCCTCCCGGGCCCGCCCTCGTGTAGGCCGACCCCCAAGGGCATCTGGCGAGACGCCTTGTCGCCCTGAGGATCCTTCCCCCAGCCTCGGCACAGCCTCACGGCCCAGCTTGAGGCGCAGCAGCAGGACGGGCCGGGGCAAAAGACGCCTGTCCACACACTCGCCCTCTCGCCACACCCAATAGAGTGTGTTCACCGAGGGTTTGGGTGATGCGGGGGCTTCTGTTCTGGGGGGCATTATGTGTTTTTGTTTTATGGGGGTCTTTGTGTTGTTGGGGGGGCTTGTTTTTGTTAGGCCAGTGACGAGGCCATTTGGATGCTGATGTTATGTTAGTCCTCCCCAGGTTTTGGGAGTGACAGAAGTTTGTTACTGTTTTTTGGGGGTCTTCTCTGTTTTGCTCTTCCATGTGGGAAGGGCCCTGAGGTTTTCAAATAAAGATGTTTATTTATTCACCATGTGCAGGTGTCATGTTTCAAGTGGTTGTTGGGTTAACCGGCTGAGGGCTTGCGAAGCGGCTGCGTTCAGTGGGCCAGGCCATTCCCTGACAGGGGGCCTAGAAGTGTCGAGCAATAAGCCCCCGGCGGACGGCCCTTGGACCTTGTCGCTCCCTCCTGGCCTGGTGCTGCTCCTCCTCAGGGTCCTCCTGCTCGTCCTCCTGAGGTGGTGGCCCAATGTCAGGTGGCAGTGCCTGAGTCCTGCGGATAGCCAGGTTGTGGAGCATGCAGCAGACCACGACGAACTGGGAGACTCTATCCGGCGAATACTGAAGAGACCCGCCCGAACGATCCAGGCAACGGAACCGTTGCTTGAGGACGCCTATCGTTTGCTCTATTAGGTTCCTTGTGGCTTGATGGCTTTCGTTGTATGCCAGCTCCGCTGGGGTCCTGGGCGCGCGGAGCGGGGTCATAAGCCATGTGCACAAAGGGTGCCCTTGTCCCCGAGAAGCCATCCCCTTGGTTGAGGCTGTGCCTGGAACATGTCAGCCACAGTAGTCTGTCGCAGGATAAAGGCATCGTGGATGCTTCCTGGGAAGCGGGCATTGACAGCTAGGATGCGCTGCCTGTGGTCACACACCAGCTGCACATTTAGGGAATGGTAGCCCTTCCGGTTGCGGTCTTGCTCGGCATTGCGGATAGGTGGCCGCATAGCCACATGCGTGCAGTCAATGGCGCCCTGCACCATGGGGAAGGCCGCGATCCTGGCAAATCCGAATGCACGCTGCTCCTGCTTGTGTTGGGTCATGGGGAAGGAGATGAATTGGTGGCTCCTCGCGAAAAGTGCTTCGGTGACCTGTCGGATGCAGCGATGCGCGGCGAACTGGGAGATGGTCGCGATGTCCCCAGCAGCGGCTTGGAAGGAGCCGCTTGCATAAAAGCTGAGAGCCACCGTGACCTTCACTTCCACCGAGAGAGACGCCCTGGACATGAGCTGTGGCTGCAAATCTGCATGAAGCCGCTGGCAGATCTCTTCAACCACCTCCCTTCTGAAGCGCAGCCTCTTAACACAATGCGCCGCAGTCATGGTGAGATATGAGACCTGCTCCCGGTATTGCCTGACTGGGTAAGGCCTACGTTGGCGACGCCTAATGGCCCCTCTGCGTCTAGGCATGCCTGGCCCTCTCTCAAAGCGTCTGCGAGCCCTTCGCACAAAATGTAGCAACTGAGGGTTGGCCCCCCATGCAGCCCCCATTACAAAGTTCCAAACAGCAAAATCACAAGGATGCAAATGTCAAAGCACTGGCTAGAAGCCAAAAAGACCTCTCCTATGGTGTACGAAATCAGTAATCTCTGTGCCTTGCTCTCTGTGCAGAAATCCAAACCAGTCAAGTCATTGCAGCGAAATGGCTAGCTTTTATGGGTGAGTGGATGTGCCCTTTAATTAGCGCTCCCCGAATCCCACAGGGCCTCTGTTGAGTTCCATTTCACAGTTCTTAGTAGCGCCACGCCAACATCGGCCGGGCGCCACTGAATTTCCGGTTTGGGGCGCACAAACGGCGTTGCACGACGGAATGACGTCATAAGATGCGCGCGCAGCTGACCGGGCGCTAACACTTTGCGCCGGCGCTAAAGCCCAGCTGAATTTCGGCATAGGCGCAGATCCGGCGGTGCCCGGGCGCTAAGTGGATAGCGCCGGAAATCTGGCGCTAACGTCTGGCGCAAACAGCTGAATTTCTAGGCCTGTATTCTCTCTTAGTCTGACCCCACCTAATACCATATTATTTCTTACTCTAGTGCTGTCTGTCTCTCCCAATCCTTTGTGCACCTTGCTTCTCCTTTCTAATGCCACATCCTGGTGCCCATCCCCCTGCTAAATTAGTTTAAACCCTCCCCAACAGCACTAGTTAACCCCCACCTTCCCCACCCCCCCCCCACCCCCACCCCGCGAGGACATTGGTCCCAGCTCTGTTGAGGTGCAACCCTGTAGGAACTTCAAAGATCATATATTGTAACATTCCACAAACAAGTGCACAACAGGCTTTTAATAAACTAAAAAAAGGCTTTCCCGCACTTCTGAATGCTGCCAGGAGACAATAAGGACTTTGTGTCTATGGTCCAAGCTGCCTTTGGGTGCTCAGGAATTTAACACCATTCCAAGTCTGGGATTAATGTGCATGAGACAGCGCTTGCTGTCACAGACCATGTGGATCACAAAGGATTTCCCATCACGTGTTTCGGCACTGCTACTCCGAACTACACAATACGACATGACCTTGGTAAAAGACCTTGAAACCGTTGCTGTGAGACTGTTAGAAACATTTTCCATTTTTCCAAACATATGTAAATACAACTTTGATTAAATCCAGCTTTAATGCTATAATGTCCTGCAGAATGCAATTTTCAAAACTGTTGGTCTCACTAGAGCACTTTTGTTAAAGACTGCCTATTGGGAAAAAAATCAGTGAGGTAATCTTGAATAAAAAATATTTGTACCAATCAATTTGTCTGTTAAGTCACTTGTTTCCCTGACTATTCCTGAAAAATACAGCCTCACTAGGTTCTGACCATGTACCTAAACCATCAGCTACAAGTGCAGGAATAACTGCTTAAGAGTGGGCACATAGGCCCATTAATTGCTAGAGGAGCAAACGGGGCGGGGGAACCAGCAGAGCAGTAGTACATAAAAAGAAAGACTTGCATTTAGATAGTGCCTTTCACAACCTCAGGACATCCCAAAGTGCTTTACAGTGACTTTTGAAGTGTAGAGAGCAGACCTGAGCGGCAGAAAGAGGAGGAGCAGCGGCATTAATACAGCGGGAGAGAAGACCTCGGGCAGAGCAGACCTGAGCGGCAACGGTGCATTCAAATTCAAAAGCAACAAAAAAATCAAGGAGTGACATCACAGGACAGCAGGTAGGTGATTGGTTGGTGAGTATTACCTTTGTCTTTTTCTCTCTACGTTAGGACAGTGGGTTAGCCAAGAAGTTTAGTTAATAGTCTAAAGATAGAGGCATGGTAGTGCACCTCAGTCCCGTGGAATGCACATCTTCTGCCATGTGGGAACTCCAGGACGCTACTCTTGTCCTGGACAACCATATGTGCAGGAAGTGTCATCAGCTGGAGGAGCTCAAGCTTCGTGGACAGCACATTTCAGGAGGTGGTCACCCCACAGCTTAAGAGTGTGCAGGCAGAGAGGGAAAGGGTGACCGCCAGACGGAAAAAGAGGGCCAGGCAAGTAGTGCAGGAGTCCCGTGAGTGCATCTCGCTCTCTAACCGATATGAATACTGGTGAGGGCGATGGTTCCTCTGGGGAGTACAGCCAGAGCCAAGGCCACAGCACCACAGGTGACTCAGCTGTACGGGGGTGGTGGGGGCGGTGTTAAACATAGAGATAGGAACAGGAGTAGGCCATTCGGCCCTTCGAGCCTGCTCCGCCATTCAATGAGATCATGGCTGATCTTCGTCTGAGATCATAGCTGATCTTACCAGTTCAGTACCCCGTCCCCGCCTTTTCTCCGTAACCCTTAATCCCCTTAGCCTTCAGAAATATATCCAATTCTCTCTTGAAAATATTTATTGAATTAGCCTTCGCAGCCCTCCGTGGCAGGGAATTCCACAGGCTCACCACTCTTTGAGTGAAGAAATTCTTCCTCATCTCTGTTTTAAATGATTTGCCCGCTATTTTTAGACTGTGGCCCCTGGTTCTGTGCTCCCCGGCCATTGGAAACATTCTCTCTGAATTCAGCCTGTCCAGGCCTGCCATAATTTTATATGTTTCGATGAGATCCCCTCTCAATCTTCTAAACTCCAGTGAGTACAAGCCCAAACTATTTAATCTCTCTTCGTAGGTCATTCCCGCCATTCCAGGTATCAGCCTGGTGAATCGCCGTTGCACTCTTTCCATGGCAAGAACATCCTTCCGCAGATGGGGCGACCAAAACTGTACACAATACTCCAGATGCGGTCTCACCAGCACCTTGTACAGCTGTAGTAAGGTATCCCTATTCCTATACTCGAACCCCCTTGATATGAAGGCCAACATACCATTTGCCTTCTTAATCGCCTGTTGCACCTGCATGCTCTCCTTCAGTGACTGGTGCACAAGAACACCCAGGTCCCTCTGCACTTCCCCATCTCCCAATCTATTGCCGTTTAGATAATAATCTACCCTCCTGTTTTTACCCCCAAAGTGGATAACCTCGCATTTATCCACATTATAGTGCATCTGCCACGTATCCGCCCATTCCCCCAACCTGTCCAAATCGCACTGTAGCCTCCTGACATCCTCATCAGAGCCCACCCCTCCTCCTAGTTTAGTGTCGTCAGCGAATTTGGAAATATTGCATCCAATTCCCTGATCCAGATCATTTATATATATTGTGAACAGCTGGGGTCCCAGGACAGATCCTTGCGGCACCCCGCTGGTCACTGCCTGCCACTCCGAAAACGAGCCGTTTATTCCAACTCTCTGTTTTCTATCCGCCAGCCAGTTCTCTATCCACGTTAATACTTTGCCCCCAATCCCATGAGCCTTAATTTTGCATGATAATCTTTTGTGTGGAACCTTATCGAAGGCTTTCTGGAAGTCAAGGTACACCACATCCACTGGCTCTCCCCCATCTATTTTACCAGTTACTTCCTCAAAAAATTCCAGCAGATTAGTCAAACACGATTTACCCTTTGTAAATCCATGTTGACTCTGTCCGATCCTTTCCCCATTTGTCAAGTGCTCCGCTATTTTATCCTTAATAATGGACTCTAGCATTCTGCCCACAACCGATGTAAGGCTTACTGGTCTATAATTCCCTGCTTTCTCTCTACCCCCCTTTTTAAATATTGGGGTAACATTAGCTACCCTCCAATCCACGGGTACTGTTCCCGAGTCAATGGAGTTCCAGAAGATGATCCTTAGAGCATCTGCTATCTCCAGGGCCACCTCCTTAAGTACCCTAGGATGTAGTTTATCAGGCCCCGGGGATTTGTCGGCCTTCAGTCCCCTCAACTTACCCAGCACCATATCCCTAGAGATACAAATTTCTGTCAGCTCCTCCCTCTCATTAGTCCCTATGTTTGCCGATATTCCTGGGAGGTTATTTGTGTCCTCCTTTGTGAATACAGAACCAAAGTATGAGTTTAATTGGTCTGCCATTTCCTTATTCTCCATTATATATTCTCCCGAATCGGACTGCAAGGGACCGACTTGGGATTTTACCAGTCTTTTCCTCCTGATATACCGATAAAAGCTTTTGCAGTCTGTCTTTATGTTTGCTGCAAGTTTACTTTCGTATTCTATTTTCCCCTTCCTGATTAATCCCTTTGTCCTCTTTTGCTGTATCTTGTACTGCCCCCAATCTTCCGGTCTGGTGCTTTTTTTTGCCAGTTGATATGCCCTTTTTTTTTATTTTATGCTGTCCCTAATTTCCCTCGTTATCCACGGTTGAGTCACCTTTTTAGGTTTATTTTTGTGCCAAACCGGTATAAACATGTTCTGGAATTCTTCCATTCTATCTTTGAATGCTTGCCATTGTCTATCCACTGTCAATCCCCCCAGAAACACCACCCAATCAATCTTACCCAATTCCCGTCTCATACCCTCGTAATTCCCTTTATTTAAGTTCTGGACCTTAGTCTCTGATTCAATTTCCTCACTCTCCATCTCGACTGAGAGCTCGATCATATTATGATCGCTCTGACCCAAGGGGCCTCGTACAAGAAGATTGCTGATAAGTCCCTTCTCATTGCACAATACCCAGTCTAAAATGGCCTGATCTCGAGTCGGCTCCTCGACATATTGGTCCAGATAACCGTCCCGAAAACATTCCAGGAATTCCTCCTCCTCAGAATTTTTACTAGTTTGGGTAGTCCAATCAATATGTAAATTAAAGTCACCCATGATGACAGCTGTGCTCTTATCGCACGCTTCTCTAATTTCCCTTTTTATGCCTTCCCTCACCTCCATATTACTATTTGGAGGCCTATATATCACACCCACTAACGTTTTCCTCCCCTTGCTATTTCTCATTTCTACCCATACAGATTCCGTTTCCTCCGAGTTAATATCCTTCCTTTCCATTGCATTAATCCCCTCCTTTACCAGCAATGCTACCCCACCTCCCCTACCTTTTTGCCGATCCTTCCTAAATATTGTATATCCCTGGATGTTAAGTTCCCAGCCTTGCCCACCCTGCAGCCACGTTTCTGTAATCCCAATCAAATCATACTTGTTTACCTCTATTTCCACAACTAATTCATCCACCTTGTTCCTAATGCTTCTAGCATTAAGATACAAAGCCTTCAGGCTTGCTTTTTTCACACTCTCATTATGAATTAGTTTGGCCCTTTGTGTTTCTCTCCTTTGCTTATTGCTTCTCACCTTTCTACCATCTATTTCTGACTTCATATGACTTCCCTCTTTTCCACTACCTAGGTTCCCATCCCCCTGCCAAATTAGTTTAAATCCTCCCGAACCGCCCTAGAAAATATTACCCCGAGGACATCGGCTCCCTCACAGTTCAGGTGTAGACCGTCCCCTTGGTACAGGTCACTCCTCCCCAAGAACTGGTTCCAATGCCTCAGGAATTTAAATCCCTCTCCCTTGCACCACTGCTCAAGCCACGTATTTAGCTTATCTATCTTACTCTCTCTAAACTTATTAGCTCGTGGCACTGGTAGCAATCCAGAGATTACTACCTTTGAGGTCCTACTTTTCAATTTAGCTCCTAACTCCCTAAATTCAGCTTGTAGGACCTCCTCCCTCTTTTTACCTACATCGTTGGTACCTACATGTACCACGACAACTGGCTGATCCCCCTCCCCCTTCAGAATGCTCTGCACCCGCTCCGAGACATCCTTGACCCTTGCACCAGGGAGGCAACATACCATCTTGGAATCTCGGTCTCGGCCACAGAAACTCCTGTCTATCCCCCTTACAATTGAATCCCCTATCACTATAGCCCTATCCCTCTTTTTCCCGCCCTTCTGTGCAGCAGAGCCAGTCATGGTGCCCTGAACCTGGCTGCTGGTGCCTTCCCCTGATAAGTCATCTCCCCCAACAGTACCCAAAACGGTAAACCTGTTTTGGAGGGAGATGACCGCAGGTGACTCCTGCACTACCTTCCTGCCTTTACCCTGCCTTTTGGTCACCCATTTACTGTCTGAGCTAGCCTTTACCTGCGGTGTGACCAACTCACTGAATGTGCTATCCACAAGATCCTCAGCATCGCGTATGCTCCAGAGTGAGTCCATTCGCAGCTCCAGCGCCGCCATGCGGTCCGCTAGAAGCTGCAGCTGGACACACTTCCTGCACACATAGTTGTCAGGGACAGTGTCCCTGATTTCCCACATGGCACAGGAGGAGCATGACACGGGTCTGAGCTGCCCTTCCATGACTTAACCCTTACAAGACCCTTTTATTTACTACGATTTAGCTTAATTATTGAATTCTACTTAGAATAAGTTTGTGAAAGTACTCACCAACCAGTCACCTACCTGTTTTGTGGTGTTGTATTTTCACTGCCGCCTCCTGTCCTGGAACCTTTTCCACCTAGGTTAGGCTCCTGAAATAAAATAAATTGAACCTACCTTTTCAACTTCCCCTAACCCCTAAAAGGTTAGAGGAGGTGGAAGGGTGGGAGACACTACACTGTAGTGTTTCGGGTTTAGCAACAGCTCCACTTATATAAGAGTTACTGGCCTCCTGCTCTCCTGACTGCACCAGCTGTGAAAGAAAAAGCCCGCGAAAGGTGAGCTTTTAAACTCACCAGTTACTGGCCTCCTGCTCTCCCGACTGCACCAGCTCTCTCCTGGAACCTGGATTGGTCGGTGCCTCTGACTGCTCCCTCTCAAGCCTTTAAGCTCTCCCGCCTCGGGCTGCTCCCGCGCAGGTCCGCTGCTTCTCCGGTCTCGGGGCTGTGGGCCTCTCTGCTCTGCTGTTGATTTGGTCCCGCCTCTGCTGAACCCGCCGGTTTTAAGTGCCGCCGGTCGCGCTGCTGCTCTCCCACAGGTCCAAGCTCTCTGACCTCGCCTCTGCTGAACCCGCCGGTTTTAAGTGCCGCCGGTCGCGCTGCTGCTCTCCCACAGGTCCAAGCTCTCTGACCTCGCCTCTGCTGAACCCGCCGGTTTTAAGTGCCGCCGGTCGCGCTGCTGCTCTCCCACAGGTCCAAGCTCTCTGACCTCGCCTCTGCTGAAACCGCCGGTTTTAAGTGCCGCCGGTCGCGCTGCTGCTCTCCCACAGGTCCAAGCTCTCTGACCTCGCCTCTGCTGAACCCGCCGGTTTTAAGTGCCGCCGGTCGCGCTGCTGCTCTCCCACAGGTCCAAGCTCTCTGACCTCGCCTCTGCTGAACCCGCCGGTTTTAAGTGCCGCCGGTCGCGCTGCTGCTCTCCCACAGGTCCAAGCTCTCCTGTTGAGGAGGAAGATCGGGAAGGCAATAGTGATAAGGTATTCAATAGTTAGGGGAATAGACAGGCGTTTCTGCGGCCGCAGACATGATTCCAGGATGGTAGGTTGCCTCCCTGGTGTCGGGGTCAAGGATGTCACTGAGCAGCTGCAGAACATTCTAAGGGGGGGGGGGTGAACAGCCAAGAGGTCGTGGTCCATATCAGTATCAACAACATAGGTAGAAAGAGGGATGAGGTCCTGCAGGTAGATTTTAGGGAGCCTGTGGCAGAGCCACCAAGGGACTCTTATATCGATGTACATAATTATCTGTAACAGCATCTGTATTCGTTTTACTGCATGTAAATAGCGCGGTCTCTGTAGGATTAAGACCGAATGTGATGACGTCACCGCGTAGGTCACGTGACGTTCCCAACGGCGGGAAACGTCATGACGTCGGACTGAGGAGCGTTTTCCATCAGTCCTCGTGGAGCCAGCATTGAGCATAGACCTGTTAGTTAGTTCTCCTGCGTTTTGATTGCCATTTCTGCAAAACAGTATTAAACTTCGTTTGGTTGACAGACTGACTCGATCTCAGTCCTTTGGTTAGGAATCTAGCAATTCCTACAAGCCAGGAAAGAGATTAAGAAGCAGGACGTCAAAGGTAGTAATCTCCAGATTACTCCTGGTGCCACACGCTAGTGAGTTTAGAAATAGGAGGATAGAGCAGATGAATGCGTGACCTGGGACATTGGGACCGGTTCTGGGGGAGGTGGGTCCTGTACAGGCCGGACGGGTTGCACCTCAACAGAGCCGGGACCAATATCCTCGCAGGGTGGGAAGAGGGGTTGCTAGTGCTGTTGGGGAGGGTTTAAACTAATTTGGCAGGGGGATGGGAACCAGGATGTAGCATTAGAAAGGAGAAACATGGTGCACAAAAGAGTGGGAGATACAGATAGCACTAGAGTAAGAGATAGTACGGTACTAAGTGGGGTCAGACAAAGAGAATACAAGAAGGTCTAAGATAGGTTTACAGTGCATGTGTGTAAACGCATGAAGCGTGGTCAATAAGGTTGGTGAGCTGCAGGCGCAAAGAGACACATGGGAATATGATGTTGTGGCGATAACAGAGACCTGGCCCAAAAAAGGGCAGGATTGGGTATTAAATATTCCTGGATATAAGATGTTCAGGAAAGATAGGGAAGGAAAGAAAGGAGGTGGGGTGGCAGTATTGATTAAGGAGAATATTAGTGCTGGAGAGAGAGGATGTCCTGGAGGGGTCTGTGGTAAACCACTGTTTGTATTCCACTGTGTACATGCCTGGACATGCCTCGGCTGACTCCTCCCACAAGTCCTAGTATAAAGGTGACTGCTCCCCAGCCCTTTGTATTTCTGGACCGGTCGACCACTCGAGGCAGACCTTCATTCTTTTGTTAATAAAAGCCTTTAGTTACTCTCTTAACTCTCAGTCTTTTATGAGTAATTGATAGCGCATCAGGGTCAAGGACAGAATCTATTTGGTTAGATTTGAGAAATAATAGAGGTGCCATTACACTACTAGGTGTATTCTATAGGCGACCTACTAGTGGGAAGGATATAGAGGAGCAAATGTGCAGGGAAATTACAGAGAGGTGCAAGAACTATAGAGTAGTGATAATGGGGTGGGGACTTCAACTATCCTAATATAGACTGGGATAGTAATAGTGTAAAGGACAGAGAGGGGGAAGTATTTCTGAAGTGTGTTCAGGAATAATTTCTTGATCAGTAAATTTCTGGCCCAACGAGGATCTGGTTCTGGGAAATGAGGTGGATCAAGTTTCAGTAAGATATCATTTAGGGAACAGTGATCATAGTATCATAAGGTTTAGGTTATCTATGGAAAAGGACAAAGAGCAATCTAGAGTCAAAAATACTGAATTGGAGGAGAGCCAATTTCAGTGGGTTGAGAATGGACCTGGCCCGGGTAAATTGGAATCAAAGATTGGCACGCAGAACTGTAATTGAACAATGGGCTGCCTTTAAAGAGAAGATGGTTCGGGTACAGACGAGGTACATTCCCACGAGGGGGCTCAAAGGTAGGGCAACCAAAGCCAGAGCTCCCTGACGAAAGAGATGGAAAATAAGATAAAGCAGAAAAAAGGGGTGTATGACAGATGTCAGGTTGAGAATACAAGTGAGAACCAGCCTGAATACAGAAAGTTCAGAGGGGAAGTGAAAAAGGAAATAAGAGGGGCAAAGAGGGTATATGAGAATAGGCTGGCAGCTAACATAAATGGAAATCCAAAAGACTTCTCTCAGCATAAAAATAGTAAACGGGTAGTAAGAGGAGGGATGAGGCCGATTAGGGACCAAAAAGGAGACCTATGCATGGAGGCAGAGGGCATGGCTCATGTACTAAATGAGTACTTTGCATCTGTCTTTACCAAGAAGAAGATGCTGCCAAATTCATAGTGAAAGAGGAGGTAGTTGAGATATTGGATGGGATAAAAACTGATAGAGAGGGGGTACTAGAAAGGCTGGTTGTACCTAAAGTAGATAAGTCACCGGGACCGGACGGAATACATCCTAGGATGCTGAGGGATGTAAAGGTGGAAATTGCGGAGGTACTGGCCATTTTTTTCCAATCCTCCTTGGATACGGGGGTGGTGCCAGAGGACTAGAGAATTGCAAATGTTACATGCTTGTTCAAAAAAGGGTGTAAGGATCAACCCAGCAACTACAGACCAGTGAGCTTAACCTCGGTGGTGGGGAAGCTTTTAGAAACAATAATCCGGGACAAAATTAACAGTCATTTGAACAAGTGTGGAGTAATTAAGGAAAGCCAGCACGTGTTTAACTAACCTGATTGAATTTTTTGATGAGATAACAGAGAGGGTTGATGAGGGCAATGTGGTTGATGTGGTGTGCATGGACTTCCAAAAGGCGTTTGATAAAGTGCCACATAATAGGCTTGCCAGCAAAGTTGAAGCCCATGGAATGAAAGGGACAGTGACAGCATGGATACGAAATTGGCTAAGTGACAGGAAATAGAGAGTAGCGGAGAATGGTTATTTTTCGGGCTGGAGGAAGGTATACAGTGGTGTTCCCCAGGGGTCGGTACTAGGACCACTGCTTTTCTTGATATATATTAATGATTTGGACTTAGGTGTACAGGGCACTATTTCAAAATTTGCAGATGACACAAAACTTGGAAGCATGGTGAACAGTGAGGAGGATAGGGATAGAGTTCAAGAAGACATAGACAGGCTGGTGGAATGGGTGGACACGTGGCAGATGAAGTTTAACACAGAAAAGTGCAAAGTGATACATTTTGGTAGGAAGAACGAGAAGAGGCAATAAAGGGTACAATCCTAAAGGGGGTGCATGAACAGAGCGAGCTGGAGGGTATATGTGCACAAATCGTTGAAGGTGGCAGGCCATGTTGAGAAAGCGGTTAAAAAAAGCATACGGGATCCTGGGCTTTATAAATAGAGGCAAGGAAGTTATGATGAACCTTTATAAAACACTGGTTTGGCCTCAACTGGAGTATTGTGTCCAATTCTGGGCACCGCACTTTAGGAAGGATGTGACGGCTTTAGAGAGGGTGCAGGAAAGATTTACGAGAATGGTTCCAGGGATGAGGGACTTCAGTTACGTGGATAGACTGGAGAAGCTGGTGTTATTCTCCTTAGAGCAGAGAAAGTTGATTGGAGATTTGATAGAGGTGTTCAAAATCATGAGGGGTCTAGACAGAGTAGATAGAGAGAAACTGTTCCCATTGGCAGACAGGTCGAGAACCAGAGGACACAGATTTAAGGTGATTGGCAGGAGATCCAAAGGCAACATGAGGAAAAACTTTTTTACGCAGCAAGTGGTTAGGATCTGGAATGCACTGCCTGAAAAGGGTGGGGGAGGCAGACTCAATCGTTGCTTTCAAAAGGGAATTAGAGAAGTACCTGAAGGAAAAAAAATTGCAGGGTTACGGGAAAAGGGCGGGGGATTGGGACTAGCCGAAGTGCTCTTGCAGAGAGCTGGCACGGGCTCGACGGGCTAAATGGCCTCCTATGATTCTAGTGACTGTTGGAAACATGGCAGCCAATATGCGCACGGCATGGTTCCACAAACAGCAATGTTATAATGACCAGATCGGTTTTAGTCCTGTGGATTGAGGGGTAAATATTCATTCGGACACCCCGCGGGGAGAACTCACCTGCTCTTCTTACATCCACCTGAGAGACATCTCTTCCGAAAGACCGCACCTCCAACAGTGCAGCACTCCCTCAGTACCACACTGGAGTGTCATCCCAGATTATCGGCTCAAGTTTCTGGAGTCGGATTTGAACCCACAACCTTCAGAGGCAAGAGTGCTACTCACTGAGTCACAGCTGAGATATCACTAATGACTCGGGACAATCTAGCAAGGACACTGGCTGCTTAGGAAGGCAGAGTACATCAAATGCTACAAGCACTTAGTCAGATCGGTATCTTAGAATTACATATCCAAATAGGTCTGGCAGTGAGACACCGGAGTTGCTGAAATTGCATGGTCCAGAGGCAATTAATTGATAATACAATGCACTTCAGTGTAGCTGAGTTTAGTAGTCTAAAGAGTCTTCAGAGAGTTTTCTTTCACTTATTAATTCTTCACCTCAAGTCTTAACAAGAGGTTGTTGAAGACTGCAAACAGCAGGATGGTTTATACTGTATCATCTTACAGATCTTTGCTAGCTAAAAGCCTAATTAATAATGCATGAATATCTCATGGCATGATACTGACAGATCATCTATCTGTGTTGGATAGTGAATTCTGCTGATGAGATCATACTGTCCAAAAAGGAATGTTATATCCTTGCCACTACTGTTGAATACTTATTTATTTTCATGTTAGTTACTTACCTTTATTGCCCTTTTGAAGTGTTGCATATTGTGCATTTTCCTTACTGTGCATCTTTCCAAAGAGGCAATAAACCTGCTCCGGTAGATATAAAAGATTCCGTGACAATATTGGAAGAAGAGCAGGGAGTTCTACTGGTGTCCTGGCCAACATTCATCCCTTAACCAAAACAGATTAACTGGTCATTTATCTCATTTGCTGTTAGTTGTCCCATGCCATGCACAAATTGGCTGCCACATTTGCCTACAAAGCTGGTGCTTAGCAACCAATAGCACCAGACCCGGCACAACAGGGTGCACAACAGTCTCAGTTCCTGGCTCTTATGTTTAGTTCTGAGATTTGTCAGCATTACTTTTTCTTGTCCAAATTTACATTCAGAGCTGCTTGTTTCTTTTCATGTTTAGCTTCTGCTGTGAATTTGAACTAACGTTTTCTTTCCTGTACAGTAAAAGTATGACAGACTGAAAGATGAGCAATATCACAGAAGTAAAGGAATGTTTAGGGTTGGAAATTAGCAGATATCCTATAATGTTTTGGAGCCCTGACCACAGCATGAAAGAATCAATGGGCCTGAAATTGCGGTCGGAGGCTTCCCACGGGCGGATGCCTCTAAATGGCAATAAATCTACACACCTACCTGATGGCCCTGGATCCACGGGGACTCGTGCTCCTGGGCCTCTATACATAGACATGCGCAGAGACCCATGTATCCCAGGAGCGCAGGCGATTCTCAAGCGCCCCTACGATCACATGGGCCGGCCCAACCAATGAAAGAAGGGGGATCCCCATTCATGCTTATGGAGATTCCGTACATATGGAATCCCCATAAGCATGAATGGGGATCACAAAAAAACATTTACATAACAAATACATTAAAAAAATTACATATTTAAAATTAATTAAAATACAATTTAATTAAACATTTAAAACAAAAATTAAATTTTTTGAAAAATAAATTTAAATATTTTAAAGGAGCTAAAAATAACTAACTTATTTTACAGGTGTTTTAATGTTTAAATAATTGAAAAAAAACATTTTTATGTTCATTTAAACTCTTACGCTGGTAAAAGCAGGCCTTACCCCTGCTTTTACCAGGCATAAGAATTTCACGGGTATTTGCTGGGCAGTAGTTGAGCCCAACTCTCCGCCCACGGATGACCTTTTCCCGGGGATTCCCGAAGATTCTTGACAGACCACAAGTTCTGGGTTTGCGCACATGCGCTGCGCCTGTGAAAACCCAGAACTTGCGGGGCCCTCAGGGGCATGTCGGCACCACATCCACACCCGTAGGCACCAGAAAATATGGGCCATTGTATGTTGGTGAGGTTCCACACTACTGGAAGCAATCAAATATTGTGCCTATACTTAAAAAGGGGAACAGTTAAAAACCGATTACCCTTAATTAAACAATAGAAACCAAACTAAGGAGTAGATTGGAGGTGCACATATATAGCAATAGCTTAATAATAAACATCCAATATGGGTTTAGAATCGCATGGTGCTGTTTAATAGCCCCAACTTGTGTGAGGAGGTTACAGATACAGCACATATTAGATCTCCCTATGATATGGTTTATTTGGATTTTCAGAAAACCTTTCACAAAGTCCCACACAAAGGGCTACTAATGAAACCATGGAAATGGGGTGAGATAAGAAATTAGTACTCATGTAAGTGCTGCGTTCAATACCATCGTGTCAGTGTCAGAGCAGTGGGGAGGGAGAGGCTTGTTGTTTCTCATCAATATAAATTATGCAAATGCAAAAAACTTAAGCTTATTAAATTTGTAGCTAACAGAAAAATATAAAGTGCAGTAGGGGTAAAGGATGCAGTTAACATTTGGTAGAAGTACTTAGTTTACAAGTTTTGTAAATGGGCAGACAAATTTAAATTACATTTAATATTCACAAAGGCAAAATTTATACATTGGAAGAATGAATAGGCTAAATACGTATACAAATGAAGGGAAGTGAATCAGCACAGCGCAACTTTAATATGAAACTGGAAGTAAAGTAAACTCATCACTTTCAATGTTGAGACAATGGAGCAGACAATGCAAGATTCTTCTGTCGGCACAGATCCTAGCAAGACTTTGGTATCACGGCAACGGTAGCATACCGGTTATGTTACTGGACTAGTAATCCAGAGGCCTGGACTAATGATCCTAGAGCTGGGAGGTAAAATCCCACCACGGCAGCTATGGAATTTAAATTCACTTAATTAAATAAATCTCCAATAAAACAGTAGCAGTAATGATGACCATGAAACTATCGGATTGTCATAAAAACCCATCTGGTTCATTAATGTCCTTTAGAGAAGGAAATCTGTCATCCTTATCTGGTCTGGCCTAAGTGTGACTTCAGACCCACAACAATGTGGTTGATTCTTAACTGCCCTCTGAAATGGCCTAGCAAGCCACTCAGTTGTAACAAACCGCTACGAAAAGCAATAAGAATAAAACCAGATGGACCACCTGGCATCGACCTCGGCACAGGCTTCAAGCATGACAACGGCACACCCAGTAGACCCTGTAAGGTCCTCCTCACTAACATCTGGGGACTTGTGCCAAAATTGGGAGAGTTGTTCCACAGACTAGTCAAACAACAGTCTGATATAATCACACTCACAAAATCATGCCTTTCAGCCAATGTCCCAGACTCCTCCATCACCATCCCTGGGGATGTCCTGTCCCATCGGCAGGACAGACCCACCACTAGTGGCGGCACAGTAGTATACAGTTGGGAAGGAGTGGCCCTGGGGGTCCTCAACACTGACTCCAGACCCCATGAAGTCAAAGCCTTATGGCTTTAGGTCAAGCATGGGCAAGGAATCCTCCTGCTGATTACCACCTACCGCCCTCTCTCAGCTAATGAATCAGTACTCCTCCATGTTGAACACCACTTGGGAGAAGCACTGAGGGTAGCAAGGGCACAGAATGTACTCTGGGTGGGGAACATCAATGTCCATCAGATTGGCTTGGTAGCACCACTAATGGCCGAGTCCTGAAGGACATCGCTACCAAACTGGGCCTGAGGCAGGTGATGAGAGAACCAACACGAGGGAAAAATCTACTCGACCTCGTCCTCACCAACCTACCTGTCGCAGATGCATCTGTCCATGACAGCATTGGTAGCAGTGACCATCGCACATTCCTTGTGGAGACGAAGTCCCGTCTTCACACTGAGGACACCCTCCATCGTGTTGTGTGGCATTACCACCGTGCTAAATGGGATAGATTCAGAACAGATCTAGCAGCTCAAAACTGGGCATCCATGAGATGCAGTGGGCCTTCAGCAGCAGCAGCAGAATTGTATTCCACCAGAATCTGCAACCTCATGGCCCAGCATATCCCTCACTCTACCATTACCATCAAGCCAGGGGACCAACCCTGGTTCAATGCAGAATGCAGAAGAGCATGCCAGGAGCAGCGCAAGGCGTACCTAAAAATGAGGTGCCAACCTGGGGAAGCTGAAACACAGGACTACATGCATTCTAAACAGCGGAAGCAGCATGCTATAGAGAAAGCTAAGCGATCCCACAATCAATGGATCAGATCAAAGCTCTGCAGTCCTGCCAATTAAACAACTTTTTTTAAATTCGTTCCTGGGATGTGGGTGTCACTGGCAACGCCAGCATTTATTGCTCATCCCTAATTGCCCTTGAGAAGGTGGTGGTGAGCCACCTTCTTGAACCACTGCAGTCCACACAGTGCTGTTAGGGAGGGAGTTCCAGGATTTTGACCCAGCGACGATGAAGGAACGGCAATATATTTCCAAGTCAGGATGGTGTGCATCTTGGAGGGGAACTTACAGGTGATGGTGTTCCCATGCACCTGCTGCCCTTGTCCTTCTAGGTGGTAGATGTCGCGGGTTTGGGAGGTGCTGTCGAAGTTTTGGCGAGTAGCTGCAGTGCATCTTGTAGATGGTACACACTGCAGCCACTGTGCGCCAGTGATGCAGGGAGTGAATGTTAAAGGTGGTGGACGGGGTGCCAGTCAAGCGGGCTGCTTTGTCTTGGATGGTGTCAAGCTTCTTGAGTGTTGTTGGAGCTACACTCATCCAGGCAAGTGGAGAATATTCCATCACACTTCTGACTTGTGCCTTGTAGTTGGTGGAAAGGCTGTGGGAAGCGAGGAGGTGAGACACTCACATAGTCAGGTAGATGCCAGTGTTTGTAGTTAACAGGATGCCAGTGTTGTAACTAACAGTAGGAGGAGGCTCCATGAACATCCCCATTCTAAATGATGGCGGAGCCCAGCACACAAGTGCAAAAGACAAGGCTGAAGCGCTGACAACCATCTTCAGCCAGAAATCCCAAGTGGATGATCCATCTTGACCTATTCCTGAAGTCCCCACACTTCACAGAAACCAGGCTTCAGCCAATTCGATTCACTCCATGTGATAAAGATATGGATGAGCGCACTGGATACAGCAAAGGCTATGGGCCCTGACATCATCCCGGCTGTTGTGCTAAAGACTAGTGCTCCAGAACTAGCCACTTCTCTAGCCAAGCTGTTCCAGTACAGCTACAACACTTGCATCTATCTGAAAATGTGGAAAACTGCCCAGCTATGTCCTGTCCACAAAAAGCAGGACAAATCCAATCCGGCCAATTACCGCCCCATCAGTCTACTCTCAATCATCAGCAAATTAATGAAAGGTGTTGTTGACAATGCCATCAAGCAGCACTTACTCACCAATAACCTGCTCACTGATGCCCAGTTTGGGTTCCACCAGGACCACTCAGCTCCAGACCTCATTACAGCCTTGGTCCAAACATAGACAAAAGAGCTGAATTACACAGGGGGAAAATTCTCCACTAGCTGGAGTCATAACTAGCACAAAGGAAGATGGTTGTAGTTGTTGGAGAGCAATCATCTCAGTCCCAGGACAGCACTGCAGGAGTTCCTCAGGGCAGTGTTCTAAGCCCAACCATCTTCAGCTGTTTCATCAATGACCTTCCCTCCGACATAAGGTCAGAAGTGGGGATGTTCGTTGATGATTGCACAGTGTTCAGTTCCATTCGCAACTCCTCAGGTAATGAAGCAGTCCATGTCCGCATGCAGCAAGATCTGGACAACATTCAGGCTTGGGCTGATAAGTGGCAAGTAACATTCACGCCACACAAATGCCAGGCAATAACTATCTCCAACAAGCAAGAATCTAACCACCGCCCCCTGGACATTCGACGGCATTCCCATCGCTGAATCCCCTACCATCAACATCCTGGGGGTCACCATTGATCAGAAACTTAACTGGAACAGCCACATAAATACTGTGGCAACAAGAGCAGGTCAGAGGCTAGGTATTCTGCGGCGAGTGTCTCACCTCCTGACTCCCCAAAGCCTTTCCACCATCTGCAAGGCACAAGTCAGGATTGTGATGGAATACTCGCAACTTGCCTGGATGAGTGCAGCTCCAACAACACTCAAGAAGCTCAACACCTTGCAGGACAAAGCAGCCCGCTTGATTGGCACCCCATCCACCACCTTAAACATTCAGTCCCTCCACCACCAGCACACCGTGGCTGCAGTGTGTAGCCTCTACAAGATGCATGGCAGCAATTCGCCAAGGCTTCTTCAACAGCACCTCCCAAACCCACAACGTCTAGCACCTAGATAGAGAAAGGCAGCAGGCACATGGGAACATCATCACCTGCAAGTTCCCCTCCAAGTTACACACCATCCCGACTTGGAAATATATCGCTGTTCCTTCATCGTCACTGGGTCAAACTCCTGGAACTCCCTCCCTAACAGCACTGTGGGAGTACCTTCACCACATGGACTGCAGCAGTTCAAGGTGGCGGCTCACCACCACTTTCTCAAGGGCAATTAGTGATGGGCAATAAACGCTGGCTTTGCCAGCGAGGCCCAAATCCCAGGAACAAATTTTTTAAAAGCTCTATATCTCAGCTGCACTCAGGTCTAGAATACAGCTACATCTTGCAGATTATGACCTAATTAAAGGAATTTTAAAAATAAAATCAATATTGGGATACATAGCCAGAAGTGAAATATAAATCTGTAGAGCTATGATGCACTGACCTCACTTGGAGAACTGTATGCATTCCTGATTACTAAATTGCAGAAGAGACATAGATGTATTGGGCAGGTGCAGAGAAGGGCAAAAGTGTAAAATGAGATGAGCAATAAGGAAAGATTGGAGGATCTTAAGCTCCACCTTCTGGAGGGAAAGTAAATGGAGTAGTCCATAAGGTGTAAGCCCTCACTATACCCACTGATCTCTCTGAGCATAGAACAGGGTGCAGCTTTCAGTTTTTTGAATCTCTCTGTAGTGTATGTGCTTTAAGTCAGAACTACTTTTTACAGCTCCTGTATACTGTAGTACCGGCAGTAACCACACCGGTATATAAGCTGTGCGCATGCCTCTGTACTCCAGTCTAGAGATTGCCCTCCTCCAGTAAAGACCTGTTATTTGTTTATGTACAGCATCCGTGTAATTATTTATCCACTGAACCACGGATCTGACAGTGGCGACGAGTGTTGATGCGAATCTACCTGCAACATTAAACAAAAAAAACAAAAAAAGTCGTGTCCAGGAACACGGGCGTCGACCGCGAGCAACCGCCTAGCAGTCAGGCAGAGATCCAACTTCACTGGGGAGGCTGTGGAGAGCTGGGCTTGGTTCCCCAGCCACAACGAGCAGTAAGAGACCGACGACAGGTCCAGAGCAGACCCTTCCCGAGCAGCGGCGGCTGGAGCCGACCGACGGCAGAGAGAGCCGGGCAGCGTCGACGGGGTAAAAAAAAGGGCGAAGCGAGCAGGGCGCAGCCGGGGGTTGATCACCGAGCGGCGTCGAGGAAAAATACTGCAAAACCGGAGAGAGGGTAAGAAACAGCCGGGTTCTAGACTGAGCGGCGTCGACAAATACCAAGAGAAGAACGTGCAGAGCACAGCCAGGGATCACGGGCTGATCAGGGTCCGTGGGGTGAAGCAAGGGGAGACGCCATTGAGCTGCGGAGAAGCAGGGAGAGCGCGGGAGGCGCCATTGAGCCGCGGAGAAGAAGGAAGGAAGAGCGCGGGAGACGCCATTTTGCGAAGCCACAGCGGAGAAGACGGGTGAGTGCGGGAAGGAAGGAAAGTGCGGGAGATGCCATTTTTTGCCAGCGGAGAAGAAGGGGAAGCACGGGAGGCGCCATTGGTGATAGTTAACGCACAACCAAGGATGCCGAAGAATGGCAGTATCTCTACGTTCGACAATGAAGTCGAAGATTGGGCGACATATGTGGAACGTATTGAGGGGTACTGCAGGGCGAATGAAGTACCAGATGCTAATAAAGCACTGGTTCTGTTAAATTCCATGGGTGCAAAAACTTATGGGTTACTGCGTAATCTAATAACCCCAGAGAAGCCGGTAAACAAGAATTTTGAAAGCATAGTAGAAATCCTACAGGACCACTTAAACCCCACACCGCTGCTGATAGCAGAACGATTTAAGTTCCATAAAAGGAACCAACACAAAGACGAAAGCAATGCTGAGTACCTAACGGAACTGCGCAAGCTATCGAAATACTGCCAGTTTGGAGCCGGACTAGCAGACACGTTAAGGGACAAGTTTGTGTGTGGGCTACAAAGTGAAGGAACCCAGAAACGGCTTCTATCAGAAAAGGACCTTACGCTGGACAAAGCTTTCAGTATGGCAGCATCACACGAAGCAGCCGCAAGGGGCGCTGCAGAGATACAACGGAGACCGCAAGAATATGGCACCAACGAAATGACCTATGGAACAGGGAAGTGCTATCGCTGCGGCAGAACAACACATGACCAGAGAGATTGTTGGTTCAAGGACCAAGTGTGCAGACAGTGTGGGAAAGCAGGACACATAGCAAGAGTCTGCAGGTCTGGGAAGAAAACCAACAGTAAGAAATCTCCACAGGAGAAGTACAAAAAGGTACAGCAGGTGATGGACAGTGGTTCAGACGAACAGAAAAGTAACACAGACTCCGGAAGCAAGGAGCTGGGTTGTTCGAAACTACATATGGGGCCAGAAATTGGTGAACGGGGCTTGCCGCGCGTGCAAGCCCCGCATATGCACTTACCCCGTGCTACTGCCGATCAGCTCCAGGGACGCCTGGACTTGGTGTTTGAAAAAGAAGAATCCCGGGCAGCGTATGACGTCACGCCGCCCAGGAGTGCAGCCAGCGCGAAGCCAGGAGCGTGCAGTGCAAGTGAGACACGCCCCTTGAGGTCTCAGTTTCACTGGACACGCCCCCAATGTTTCTGTCAAGCTGCTAAGCATTTTTACATGCAAAGCAGCAGTTTAAATAGGTTTTTGGAAGTTTTTTGAAGATTTTGGTAACTTTTATAAACTTTTTTAAATGTTTACATTATTTTGAGTAATCTGAAGTAGTTTTAAAGAGAATTAAAGCAATTTAAAGACTTTTAAAAGCCCTAAAAGAATTTTTTTAATTCCATTTATTTATTTAGCAATGTCGTCGTCATACGTGTCTTCACACTGTTCCCTTTGGGGAACTGTATGAAGTGGTGGAAGGATTTATGGCCATGATTAACGCTCATTCCGTGACCGTAACCATCTTTGAACCAGCCATTAGGGCGGTTAGTCCTATGGCGGGAGGGTTTTACGGGCTCCCACAAGCTATACAAGGAGGGGGGGCCACCCACACCCACGGACGCAAATATCCCACTGGATGTCAACCCAGAATTTAGAGCCGGAGCTCCGACTCCACTTGCCGGGACTGTCTGGAGCGGGGTTCGAAACCCTACCCTGATCTGGCCCAGCGGCGGGGATCCTACCGCTATGACAAAGGCCCAATCCGATTAGCAACGTGAAATGGCAGCATAGGGCTCCAGTCACGGGGAGGAAAAAGGCGCAGGAAACATATGGGTGTCACCTTTTGTGCGGAGTGGGCCTTTTGCGTAGCAGTAAGCATCCCCGCCGCTGGGCCAGAAGGAGTAGGGTTTTGAACCCCACTCCAGACAGTCCCGGCAAGTGGAGTCGGAGCTCCAACTTTAAATTCTGGGTGGACATCCAGCGGGATACTTGCGTCCGTGGGTGTTGGTGGCCCCCCCCCCTCAGATGGGTTGTGGGAGCCCGTAAAACCCTCCCGCCATAGGACTAACCACCCTAATGGCTGGTTCAAAGATGGTTACGGTCACGGAATGAGCGTTAATCACGGCCATAAATCCTTCCACCACTTCATACAGTTCCCCAAAGGGAACAGTGTGAGGATACGTACGATGATGACCTCTTGCGCAATGCACCTCCTTGGACCCTCAGTCGCAGATGCGAGGGGGCAAGTCGTGCAATTGTTAAATTTTTCATTTTATTGACATGTAAAATGTTGGCCCAGTAATTCCCTTCCAAATGCGCGAGTACGGTCGGGGTACTTACGCATCTGGCCGGATGAAATGCCGGTTTTCAGCATGCACAGTGCATGTGTGGAAAACCGGCATTTCCTGTCCTCTGAACGAAGGGGTTCAGAGGCAGAACGCGTGCGACTGCACAGGCAGCGCGTGCGCAGTATAATTCGCCGCTTTCATTAATGCTTTCAGTGAGGTCAAGTCATTACAACTTACACATGAAAAAAGCATGGGTACAGTTGCTCCAGAGGCTGCGGAGGAAGATATTTATTATCGTGGAGCTTCTGAAAGTATGTATGTCTGTATATATTCCTTTGCGTGTTATGTATATATTCCTTTACTTATGTGTATGAATGTATTATTTAATTATGACTTTCAGAGAAAGTAACTTATTGGAAAATCATAATTAAAAACATACATTCATACACATTAGTAAAGGAATATAAAACATACATACATATACGTAAAGGAATATATGTGGACATACATACATAACTCATTATCACATTCCATTCACACAGCCACAATTGCTCCTTCTATCTACCGTTCTGAAAACCCTTTCAAAAAAACAAAAATTTTTTTTAACTTTAAACCTTACTTAAAATTTCTTAAAATAACTTCCCTCCCTTTCCCAAACAAAAATATTGCATTTCAGAAGCTCCACGATAAAATATATCTTCCTCCGCAGCCAATGAACAACTTTACACTTGCTTTTTTCAAGTGTAACTTCTAAGGACTTACCCTCACTGAATCCATCATTGAAATCCACAAAGTTCACTGCGCAAGCGCTGCCTGTGCAGTCGCACGCGCTGTGAATAGACCTCGGGTCTGGAAATGCCGGCGTTCCCCGCATGCGCTGTTCCTGCTGAACGCCGGCATTTCCAACGGCCAAATGCGTGAGTACCCCGACCGTACTCACGCTTCTGGTCGCGAATTTCTGGCCCAATGTAACCGAAATGGAGGATCACCAGACTATCTGGGTTACACTCAAGATAGACGGAGTCCAAGTGGAAATGGAATTGGACACAGGGTCAGCTCTAACAGTCATAAATCAAAGCGACTACAAGTGGCTATTTTCACACATACCCTTGAAAGCTACAGAGATTGTCTTGAAGACGTATACGGGGCAAAAAGTCTACCGCAAAGGAAAAATAAGGGTGAAAGTGACATATAAAGGTCAGGAAATACCTAAAATGGATATATATGTATTGCCAAATGGAGGACCACCACTGCTAGGACGTGAATGGATCCGGAAGATACATTTAGATTGGCATTCCATACAGGCACTGAAGGTGGAGGCCAAAAAGGATGACAACGTCACACCTGGACGACTGTCAAAAATGCTAACTGACACAAAAGAAGTGTTCCAGGAGGGACTAGGAACACTAAAAGGAATAACAGCAACAATTAAAATAGAGGATAATGCAAGCCCAAAGTTTCTGAAAGCCAGACCAGTGCCTTATGCGATCAGACCAGCGGTTGAAGCAGAGCTGGAAGGGTTGGAACGTTCAGGAGTACTGTCCAAAGTGGACTGGAGCGAGTGGGCTGCACCCATCGTTCCTGTAATGAAGAGGTCGTTGAGTAATACGCCTGGGGAACCAAAGAAGGTCCGCATCTGTGGGGATTTTAAGGTGACAGTGAACCCAGTCCTTCACACGGTGCAATATCCGCTTCCACGAATTGAGGATATTTTCGCCTTGCTATCTGGTGGTAAATGCTTCACAAAAATTGATCTAGCCCAGGCGTACTTGCAAATGCAGGTAGAAGAAGCTTTGAAACATTACCTTACGATCAACACCCATAAAGGTCTCTATCAATACAACCGGCTGGTGTTTGGAGTAGCCTCGGTTCCGGCTATCTGGCAAAGGTCGATGGATCAGGTCCTGCAAGGGATTCCAGGGACCCAGTGTTATTTGGACGACATCTTGGTCACGGGCGAAAATGACGGTGATCACCTCGCTAACTTGGAGAAGGTGCTTGCCAGATTAAAGGAATATGGGCTACGAGCTAATCGCCACAAGTGCGAGTTTTTCCAGAAACAGATCTCGTATTGCGGCCACGTCATCGATGAAGAGGGGTTACATAAGTCCCCTGACAAGATAGAGGCAGTAGTCAAGGCTCCAGCACCGGAAAATGTGTCACAACTGAGGTCGTTCCTCGGGCTGGTAAACTATTACCACAAGTTCTTACCAAATTTGTCTACGGTATTACACCCGCTGAACACCCTACTGCAAACAGGGGTACCATGGAAGTGGGATGATGAACGTAGACGAGCTTTCCAGAAGTGTAAAGAATTGATCACATCAAAAGAGGTGTTGGCCCATTTCAACCCAGCACTACCAATTCGTTTGGCATGTGATGCATCACCCTACGGCATTGGAGCGGTGCTGTCGCACAAATTCCCGGACAGTTTGGAGAGGCCAGTAGCCTTTGCGTCTCGGTCACTAACCTCAGCCGAGCGCAACTACGCCCAGATTGACAGGGAGGCCCTCAGCCTAGTATGGGGAGTAAAAATATTCAACCACTATCTGCATGGACAGAAATTCACCTTGCTGACTGACCACCAACCACTTGTCTCCATCTTTAATCCTAAGAAGGGCGTGCCAGTAATGACTGCACAGCGGTTACAAAGATGGTCCCTGTTTCTAGGGGCGAATCAATATGAAATAGAATATAAAGGCACGAGACAGCATGGGAACGCTGATGGGCTATCACGCCTGCCACTGCCTACTGTGGAGGAAGCACCAGCAGTGGACCCTATCGAGATATTTTATTCGTCGATAATTGAACGATTGCCAGTAACAAACGCGGATATAGAGAAGGAGACCCGCAATGATCCGACGCTGTCACGGGTATATGAATTGACGGTGAGGGGATGGCCAACACATGGCGACTCACTGTTGCCAGCATTCTCATCCAGAAGAGAACAGCTGTCAGTATGCCAGGGGACAGTGATGTGTGGATCCAGAGTGGTGATTCCACCCAAGTTAAGGGAGAGAGTGCTAAATGAGCTACATGAAGGTCATCTGGGGGAGTGAAAATGAAAAGCCTAGCTAGGGCTTATGTGTGGTGGCCGGGAATCAATCAACAAATCGAAGACCTAAGAGCTGCTTAGGATGCCAGAAGGTCCAAAATGCACCACCACATGCCCCTCTACACCCATGGGAGTGGCCCTCCTCTCCATGGCAACGGGTGCACATTGATTTCGCTGGTCCATTCATGGACTCAATGTTCTTAATAGCAGTGGATGCTCATTCAAAGTGGCCTGAGGTGATAAAGATGTCTTCAACCACTACAGAGAAAACGATTGCAGTCCTACGGACCATATTTGCCAGAAACAGGTTGCCAGAGCAGATCTGCTCTGATAATGGACCACAGTTTGTGTCCGATGAGTTCCAAAAATTCATGAAAAGGAATGGGGTAAGGCATTACACATCCGCCCCATATCATCCAGCCACCAATGGATTGGCTGAGAGGTTCGTACAAACCTTTAAGAAGGGAATTACAGGCCAGTGAGCCTAACATCTGTGGTAGGGAAATTATTGGAAAAAATTCTGAGGGACAAAATTAGTCTCCACTTGGAGAGGCAAGGATTAATCGGGGATAGTCAGCATGGCTTTGTCAAGGGTAAATCATGTCTGAGAAATCTGATTGAATTTTTCGAGGGGGTGACTAGGTGTGTGGATGAGGGAAATGCTGTGGATGTGGTTTACATGGATTTCAGTAAAGCTTTTGACAAAGTCCCGCATAGGAGACTGGTCAAGAAGGTAAGAGCCCATGGGATCCAGGGTGCCTTGGCGCGTTGGATCCTAAACTGGCTGAGTGGCAGGAGGCAGAGGGTGATGGTCGAAGGTTGCTTTTGTGACTGGAAGCCTGTGTCTAGTGGGGTACCTCAGGGATCGGTGCTGGGTCCCTTGCTGTTTGTGATCTACATAAATGATTTGGATGAGAATGTAAAAGGTATGATCAGTAAGTTCGCAGATGACACGAAAATTGGTGGGGTGGTAAATTGTGAGGAGGAAAGCCTCAGGCTACAGGAAGATATAAACGAGTTGGTCAGATGGGCGGAAAAGTGGCAAATGGAATTTAACCCTGAAAAGTGCGAGGTGATGCATTTTGGACGGACAAATAAGGCAAGGGAGTACACAATGAGTGGTAGGACCCTAGGAAATACAGAGGGTCAGAGGGACCTTGGTGTGCATGTACATAGATCCCTGAAGGCAGCGGAACAGGTAGATAAGGTGGTTAAAAAGGCATATGGGATACTTGCCTTCATTAGCCGAGGCATAGAATATAAGAGCAGGGAGGTTATGATGGAACTGTACAAAACGCTGGTGAGGCCACAGCTGGAGTACTGTGTGCAGTTCTGATCGCCTCACTATAGGAAGGATGTGATTGCTTTAGAGAGGGTGCAGAGAAGGTTCACCAGGATGTTACCTGGGATGGAGCGCCTCAGCTATGAAGAAAGACTAAACAGGCTGGGGTTGTTTTCCTTGGAGCAAAGAAGGCTGAGGGGGGACCTGATTGAGGTGTACAAAATGATGAGGGGCATAGATAGGGTAGATAAAGAGGAACTTTTCCCCTTAGTAGGGGGGTCAATAACAAGGGGGCATAGATTCAAGGTAAGGGGCAGGAGATTTAGAGGGGATTTGAGGAGGAACTTTTTCACCCAGAGGGTGGTTGGAATCTGGAACTCTCTGCCTGAAAGGGTGGTAGAGGCAGGAACCCTCACAACATTCAAGAAGCATTTGGATGAGCACTTGAAATGCCATTGCATACAAGGCTATGGACCAAATGCTGGAAAATGGGATTAGACTGGACAGGGATTGATGGACGGCGCAGACACGATGGGCCGAAGGGCCTCTTTCTGTGCTGTAAAACTCTATGACTCTATGTGCGATGAGGAAATTCCACTACAACATAAGATGGACAATTTCTTATTAGCCTACCGAAGCGCGACACATGCAGTTACCAACCAGACCCCGGCGATGATGTTCTTTAACCGAAGGTTGAGATCTCGTCTGGACTTGCTCAGACCAAATGTGCGAAGAAATGTTGAGGACAAACAATTCCAGCACATCAACGAGAAGCCGACAAGGAGTTTCAATGTAGGGCAACCAGTCTTGGCCCGGGACTATCGAACAGAGAAGTGGCAACCCGGAACAATATGTACAAGGCAGGGGCCATTAATGTACACAGTGGATGTCGGGGAGAACATTGTGAGACGTCACGTCGATCAGATCTTAGCATCACAGGAATGCGTCAACCCCATGTCTCGAGTACCTGGGGATGAACCTGACATACCGGTAGTATCTACTTCAGACCCAGTAGCAGTGGAACCCGATGAACTACCCGATGAAAGGGGGTCAGAATCGCCTCTGCACCAAGAACAAGAACCTCCGGAAAGGCGCTATCCCGAAAGGGTCAGTGAAGTAAGATTTAAAAATGAGCGTAACAGGGCACGTTTAGTAGAACGCAATTGCGCAGCAAAATGTTTAAAGATGAAATGTACTAATTACTCGTATGTTTAATTGCAGAAATGACCATACCAGTTTAGAGAGATGAAACTTACAAAAAGAGACAATGACATAACCCTTTTCTGGAAAAACGAAACTCAGTAGTGGTCAAGAGAGAGAGGGTCTCGTTTCTCAGAAATCACATGACCTGATGACTCATTTCCAAGAAATCAGAGGGGCCACAGGCCCATACAGTGAAAAGTGAAACTTATGTTATTGGTTACCTTGTAGAAGTTAGGCACACCTAATTAGTGATTAATGTATAGACTTTTAAATCGATTGGACCTCTGGAGTAGGAGGTCTCGGAATGTGTATAACTGTGTAAACCTCAAGAGATTCGGTGGAGTTGGAGCCTTGTGTTGGGACGCAAGAGCCATAGCTCCCCAGGCCTGAATAAACCGTTTTTACTTCAATTATTGGGTCTGTCTTTCTTACAACAAGCCAGTGTTGTCGACTGTGTATATCACTCAGTCCACACTTTGGGGGCTTACATCAATTGGCGACGAGGATGGGATATGCGTTCTGAACCAGACTCTCGGACAGCGTTAACCTAAGACGGGTGAGTATGTCTTAATTACCACCTGTAAAATTAGGGGTTAATCGCTGGCGAGACGTTGAGTCAGAATCGACGTATAAAAGAACTATAAAAAGAAAGACACCTTTAATTGAAGGCGGTTAAAAAGTAAACTGCAGTAGGGGTAGGGGCAGGTAGTTCCCTACCAACCTTTGGGGCAGGTAGTTCCCTAAGGACCGTGAGGCGGGAAAACCTCGGTAGGGGCAGGTAGTTCCCTACCAACCTTTGGGGCAGGTAGTTCCCTAAGGACCGTGAGGCGGGAAAACCTCGGTAGGGGCAGGTAGTTCCCTAAGGACCGGTGAGGTGGTGATACCTCAGTTAGGGGCAGGTAGTTCCCTAAAATCCGTGAGACGGCAAAATCTCAACAATTGAATGAATGGGTGCACCGTGGTGAGTGAATGAGATAAAACCCTACGGTCATAAAGAGGTTAGAACGGACAAGGGTGAGGTCTGTCCCAAGCACCTAGCCTGAGCCTGAATTAAGAGGACAGTAGTCCCACGTGACGGCCAGGATCAAGTAGGACGCCGGGAGCTACAGACCCCACAGTACCGAAACCTCGGGACTAAAGGGTTGGTGTGTGTCTAACGAAACGAAGTGACTAATAGAAAGCAAGAAACTAATGAAGGTGACGCTATGGGGCGAACAACGTAGCGTACAAACCTAATTCCTCAACATCGTGAATTATGCGTGAAACATAGCAGTTAGTTATGACTAAGAGGGTGGAAGAAGAATCCTCAAGGGACCTGGATTCTATAACCCGACTCCTGGAAAATAAAAAGAAACAGTGCAGAGAGCCAAAGGCTTGGTGGGGAGGAGCTAAAGATAAAGAGGCAACAGATAATGTAAGGAATTGAAACAGAAGGGAGAGATAAAGAAGGAAAAAGATCTAATTTGCAGGCGAACCAATTTGAAACCCCAGCAAAAAAAAAACAAACAAACAGGGATTTGGAAACTAGGGAAAGCTGTTGAGTCAGATTTAAAAAGGAAGGAAAAGATAAACTTAAAGCTTTACCAACATGGAAGTTATTAGCATCTGTACCAAGACAAGTAAAACACGAGATTTGCTGAGTGAAAGGAACCTTAGACATATGCTGGAATTACAGTTTGTATAAAAATGTGTGAGTGTGGATGTTTTCCTGATTAGGAATGTTTAAGAGGATTCAATATTCCTTTGTCTGAAAATCTGTCCGTTAAGAAAAAGAACTGTCTGCTGTGTGTTGTAGCTCCACCCACTTCTCTGTGTTAAAGTAAAAGCATTTAACCCCTTTGTCTTGTCGGGGATTTTGGAAGTTTAAGAATGTGCAAATAAGATTGTGCCCTTAGAATGAAAAAAAAACCTATTACAATTTGAGTTAAGCTGAAGTGTAAAAACTGAGAAGAGCAACAAAAAGTTTGTTTAATGAAAGATTAAGTTTCAGTCTAAGATCTAACCTTGGAGTTATGAGGTAAATTAACCTATTAAAACCAGACTTTCATTGTGGCCACAGTGAAATTCTGGTTGATGTAAATTGGTGTAGTCCAAATTGAATAAGATAACTCAACTCCGCAAGAATATCCGATAGTGGCAGGTCCCTTTACAATATTTAATTGACTATGGTACTGGAAGCCTTATAGAAGGCGGGACTAGAGTTAAACCTTAGAAAGGTATAGGTAGGGAAGGATGAAGTAGTCGACCTAGGATACATAGTGACACAAGGGAAGAGACAAATGCCCAAAAACAGATGGGAGGGGCATTAGGACTGGCTGCGTGCTTTGATTGCTCGCAAGCTTCTAGGGATGGCAGCAGGAAGGGACCGCGCCAGAGAGGGGAGGGGGATCCGAGGATGTTTGTTGATGCATTGGTAGGGGGCCGACAGTGCAAAATGTTAATAGACACAGGAGCCACAATCTCATTGACAGACTTACCCTTGCCCCGAACGAAACTTTCAGTTAGTATGGCAGGAATCGGTGGACGAAGAATCAGGGCTTATAAGAGCGAAACAGTCTTACTAGAAATTGGATGTATAATAATACCTACCCAGTTGTGGGTATGCGAGAACACCGAAGGAACAATCCTAGGGATAGATATACTGCGAGAAGTAGGAGCTTTAGTCGACCCTAAAGCGAATGAAGTGTACTGGCCCCCAGATTATAAGTCAAACAAACAGGCAGGCCCGGGAAACAAAGTAGAAATGGCCCAGCCTATACAGGATTTGATCAAAGGGGGGTAGCCAAAGGAAAATGTGTAAACCTATATAGATAGTCGGAATGCCTTTGGGGTGGTGTCTGATTACATGATAACGGGAGTAGGCAGGGATATATGACACCAGGAGAAGACCCGTAAGAGACAAGAATATAATCAAAGAATTAGTAGGAACCTCTCTCCTACCCAAAGAGTCTGTAATAATAAATTAAAGCGCACAAGAGGATGGGCAGCTAAACGATCAACTGAGAGAGGGAATCTGACCAATGAAGCCCAAATGTTCATGTTGAATCAAAGTGTGAAACCACAACTGTCTTTCAGTCAGGGATGTTTTTTTGGGTTGCGTGAAGTGACGCAATAATGTTTAGCTCCACCTTCAAAAGCCTGCGAAGGAGTTAACCCTTTCCACTGACAGCTGTTTGAGTTCACGAAGCAACAACTTCAGTATTACTGAATAGAATTTAAAGATATTGGACATTATTAAATTTAAGTTTCTTAATGTTGAGCTGATATTTACCCACAGTGATAGAAGGATAATGTTAAGCTGATATTTCCCCACAGTGATAGAAGGAAAATTAGGATTTGATAAATGGAAGTTATCTTATAAACTAATTGCAGCACCGTCTCAAACGGCCGGGAGACTGCTGGGGAGGCTGTCCTGTTACCCAAAGATAAATCTGGACAGATAGTTAGAGACATGAGGCCAAAGACCAACAGATTATACGGGATCGAGAACAGGATACACGGGACGACCAGAAGGAGGTCTTTGCAATAGACAGCAAAGTGATAGCAGAAATAATACCAGCCAAACCAGGGCTAGCACCCAGATGGTCAGGACCTTATGAAGTATTAATGAATAATGACACGTGCTCATGTAGATGGGTCTGGAACGGGTAAAGGAAGGTGGAAACACTGGACCCAGTTAAAAATATATAAGAAAGACAATGAGTAAACCAGAGATGGTGCCCTTTTTGACAGAGTGAGGAGTATACTAGAAGATATAAAGAATGGGAAGGGGAGTTACTACATATATCAATGATAGGGCTGTGTATGATGATATTATATGCCATAGTTTGCATCTTCAGGTATGTCTGGGGACAGAGCCACAGAACAAGAAATGAACCAGATGTACAGCATTTTGAACTGATAAAATGTATAAGAGCAGAATAATTCTAACTGGCTGGTGACGACCAGCCCCCTTTTTGTAATTACAGGAACATTGGACGTCCGGAATGAGATGGAGCGTCCTCGCCTTGATTCTAGGGATAAATATAAGTATTGCCATTATCGAGGGGGATTAGTAATAAGGAGAACACAGGATGAGGTGTATTCTAGTGTAGCACATAGAGTTACTAAGCTTGCCATTAATATGAGTACTTTTGAGATACAAAACAAACCTGGAACTCCCTGTGGGTAAAACAATTAGAGGATCCACAGAAAAAATCTATCTTACAAAGATGTAAGAAACGGGGAGTATTGGAAACGACCGGAGCAGGGTATGCGGCCGGGTTAGCAACAGTTAATAGCTTGGACATAGAAGGAGTAAACGAAGGAGTAGAAGAATTACAAGCAAAAATAGAGAAGTTACTAAAACAAGCTACTGGAAATAGCCAGCAACTGACACTGGCAGGGAAACCAAACAATAATGCAATTGTCGGGGGTGGAAGAGATAGTAGCCCCCCATGCAGAAACAATCAATACAATTATTGATAGACTTAATAATGCTTCTCGCCAAACCGATAAGGAACTAATATGTGCCACGTAGGGCTCATGGCTATTGTCGAATGCTCAGCATAACATGAGGCAAATAAATAATGAACAGATCCCTGATTGGATTACTAATAAGGATCTGGAACCTTGGATTGACACAAATAAAAGCCTATGTAAGGAATGTAAAATGGGACAAGTATACCGGGCAGGCGATTGTCTGACCCCATGGACTAAGATGATTGGCTTTGTACTGGCCATCCCACAATTCCCAGAAGGGGGACAACCCCGATACGATGTGATTAATATAGGAGAAGTACAAAGGGATAGTGGGTTAAATATCATGATGTCCCTACCAAGGCGCTTTGGGAAAGGGATGAAGATAATAAACAGAAGAATGAAACCTAAAGGGGGGTGGTAGTGGACGGGTGCCACCACAAGGGAAGGACATGGGTGTGCACACACCCCCCCACCGAGGGAGACACATCCGAGTACGGATTTACGAAAATTACCAATTGCACCCTCGAGGTTCACCCAAGGGGATACACCAGACCTGGGTAGCATCAAGGAACAATGGGACCTGTTGTGTCACCACAATTGAACAGAAATATGAATATCAAGATATGGCTCATACCATTCCCCAACCAAACCGTTGTATTGGTCTAAAGATACCTACACAGATAGGAAAACCTGGTCATTTGATAATATGGGACTTACTAAAAAGGGTTGAAACTTATGTCATACCAGAGCCCAAGGCAATTCCTAAGTTAGAGGAAGCTTGGCAGAAGTTACGGCAGGAAACGAAGGAAATTTTAAAGTACTATCATAAAATAGAAGAAGGCTTAAAGAAACAACAAAAAGACATTAGTACAACATTAGAGGAAACTCACCCACTTCCTCATATTTTGATAATTGGGGATCAGGATGGGCGGGGACTGTGGGCGCCTCGGTGGTACAAGGCATAATGATATTCCTCTTGATTGTTATTCTGATATATTGTGTATTTTTATTTCTCCAGTGCCTTTGTGCCAGAATGAGTAAGGCCGAAAGTGGTGCGGTGAAAGAAGTAGAGCCTGAGGAGGGGCAGGTAGCGATGTTAAGAATGGACAACTCCCCCGCCTCTCCAAGGCAAATGGTGTAAGACGCGATGGGAAGCCCTGAAATTATATGGGATTAATTGGGCATGGTAATTAAAGACCGGGCCGGCCAACCGTAAGATGGAGGTGGCAGAAGGAGGGTGGTGAATGAGGACTGGTGTGTGATGACAGTCTCGAATTGGCACGTCACACACCCCACGTGGGAATGAGGGACAGGCTTGAGCAGAAAAGCCTCAACCATTAGTGCAGGGTCTAAGGGGCCCCGGGAATGGTTACACCAGAAGGAGTGCATAAAGGAAAGCCCACCCTAAAGGAAAGCCCACCGTAGAGGAAAGACCACCATACCACAGAGGGGGGAAGTCGGCCTCCCAATTGATAGGACATATACATGTATAACCTAGACTGGTAGAAGGCCAGGGAGTGCACGCTCTGGCAGACACCAGGCAGTGGACATACATGTTGACCTGTTTTGGAACAATTGTCCAAAAGGTCAAAAGGAGGGACTGAAGTAAGATTTAAAAATGAGCGTAACAGGGCACGTTTAGTAGAACGCAATTGCGCAGCAAAATGTTTAAAGATGAAATGTACTAATTACTCGTATGTTTAATTGCAGAAATGACCATACCAGTTTAGAGAGATGAAACTTACAAAAAGAGACAATGACATAACCCTTTTCTGGAAAAACGAAACTCAGTAGTGGTCAAGAGAGAGAGGGTCTCGTTTCTCAGAAATCACATGACCTGATGACTCATTTCCAAGAAATCAGAGGGGCCACAGGCCCATACAGTGAAAAGTGAAACTTATGTTATTGGTTACCTTGTAGAAGTTAGGCACACCTAATTAGTGATTAATGTATAGACTTTTAAATCGATTGGACCTCTGGAGTAGGAGGTCTCGGAATGTGTATAACTGTGTAAACCTCAAGAGATTCGGTGGAGTTGGAGCCTTGTGTTGGGACGCAAGAGCCATAGCTCCCCAGGCCTGAATAAACCGTTTTTACTTCAATTATTGGGTCTGTCTTTCTTACAACAAGCCAGTGTTGTCGACTGTGTATATCACTCAGTCCACACTTTGGGGGCTTACATCAGTCAGGAAGCCGCCCCAAAGACTGAATCTATAAAGGGACTTTTGTTATTGAATGTACATGTAAAAATGTAATTGTTATTTGAATGTTAAGGGGGTATTATTAATCTAAAAAGGGAGGAATTGTAGTGTATGTGCTTTAAGTCAGAACTACTTTTTACAGCTCCTGTATACTGTAGTACCGGCAGTAACCACACCGGTATATAAGCTGTGCGCATGCCTCTGTACTCCAGTCTAGAGATTGCCCTCCTCCAGTAAAGACCTGTTATTTGTTTATGTACAGCATCCGTGTAATTAGTTATCCACTGAACCACGGATCTAACACTCTCCATCATAGTTATCATTCACCAAGCAAGTGGAGGCCACCATCACTGCTTGGTCCAACCTTTCTATTTCACCTTGCACAGTCATGTAAATGGAATATATAATGCAAGTAACTGCTCAATATGGTCCCTGTGCTATAATGTTCCCCACAGCAAGCATCTCCGCTAAGGTCTTCTTAAGAAGGGACAGGCAGCATGTTGGACTTCTCCCTCCCACACCTCTTGCCCCTATCAATTACACAAGTTACCCCTCATTAACCCCAATACTAGCTACCCCTCATTTAACCCCTTCATCTTACTCCCACCAAATCAACCTCTAGCTACACTTCTGCATTACCAGTGCTCTGTGCTTCACCTGAATGGTGAAAGTTAGTGCTTTTCCAACTGTTCCTTTTGAGTGAAGCACCGCAGCCAGTAGGAATAACTTTAAACCACAGGCAAATGGATGGTAAGAACATAAGAAACAGGAGCAGGAGTAGGCCAAATCGGTCCCTCGAGCCTGCTCCGCCATTCAATAAGCTCATGGCTGATCCAATCTTGGCCTCACACCACTTTCCCGCTCTCTCCCCATACCCCTTGACTTCCCTGTAGTTCAAATGTCTGTCAATCTCCGCCTTAAATATATTCAATGACTCCGCCTCCACAGCTCTCTGGGGTAGAGAATTCCAAAGATTCACGACCCTCAGAGAAGAAATTCCTCCTCATCTCCGTCTTAAATGGGCAACCCCTTATTCTGAAACTATGTCCCCTAGTTGTAGATACCCCCACTCGGGGAAACATCCTCTCGGCATCCACCCTGTCAATCCCCCACAGAATCTTATATGTTTCAATAAGATCACCTCTCATTCTTCTAAACTCTAATGCGTATAGGCCCAACCTGCTCAACCTTTCGTCATATGTCAACCCCTTCATCCCAGGTAAAAGTAAAGGAGATTCTGATGTGATCAATGCCCAATGTTCAACCTTATTTGTACAGCATCTGAAATTCCACCTTGGTTTCTGGAGTAACAACAGCTGTAGTTAAGTTGGTAGCTGCAGTTAAGCTTATTAAAATACCAATTCAGGGAGCCTTATGCTAAATTGTTTAGCATTTAACTTCCCACAGAACAAGGGTAACTGCTCCCTGCTGGAGTTAGAGAAGTGGAGGCAATGGAAAGATGTAAAAGTTGAAAAGAAAGAAGCAAGAACATTTGGGACAAATGGACACAGTGGCTAGCAGACTGGGAAAACACCCAGCTTATCCTAATAGGAAAGTGCTGCACGTAACAAATAACATGTGGTGCTTAGGAATGTGTTACCACTGACGTCAAGTTCATCAGATATCGTGCTGTGATACTTCATATTTTCACATGAGAAGACAGAACTGAAAGATAGTACATGATTCTAAAACACATTAACATTCTACTGCAATTGATTACGTACACCGAGTCAGCATTTTATAAAAAGGACTATATTAAACCTGCTGATATTCAGCAAAATTTATGCATTGTTCTTTTGAAGACTGAGCCTCAGATCTGAATTCCTATAGTCAGTGATCCTCTTAACCACACAGCAGTATGAAGAATTACTTGTGCAGCTATTCATTTTATTACAGTGCATTGGAGCCATGGTGCTCAAGGAGGAACAGCGACAGCAGCCAGTGTTACCTTTGCTTTTATTATTCATTCACGGGATGTGGGCTTCACTAGCAAGGCCGGCATTTACTACCCATTCCTAATTGTCCTGGAGAAGGTGGTGGTGAACTGCTGCAGTCCTTGTGGTGAAGGTACTCCCACAGTGCTGTTAGGGAGGGAGTTCCAGGATTTTTTCCCAGCAACAATGAAGGAACAACGATATATTTTCAAGTCAGGATGGTGTGTGACTTGGAGTGGAACTTGGAGGTGGTGGTGTTCCCATGCGCCTGCTGCCTTGTCCTTCTAGGTGGTAGAGTTCGCGGGTTTCAGAGGTGCTGCCGAAGAAGCCTTGGCGAGTTGCTGCAGTGCACCTTGTAGATGGTACACACTGCTGCCACGGTGCACCGGTGGTGGATGGAGTGAATGTTTAAGATGGTGGATGGGGTGCCAATCAAGCAGGCTGCTTTGTCCTGGATGGTGTCGAGCTTCTTGAGTGATGTTGAAACTGCACTTATCCAGGCAAGTGGAGAGTATTCCATCACACTCCTGACTTGTGCCTTGTAGATGGTGGAAAGGCTTTGGGGAGTCAGGAGGTGAGTCGTTCACCGCAGAATACCTACCTTATGACCTGCTCTTGTAGCCACAGTTCTTATGTGGCTGGTGCAGTTAAGTTTCTGGTCAATAGTGACACCCTTGATGTTGAAGTTGGGGGATTCGATGATGGTAATGCCATTGAATGTTATGGGGAGTGGTTAGACTCTCTCCTGTTGGAGATAGTCATTCCCTGGCACTTGTACGGTGCGAATGTTACTTGCCACTTATCAGCCCAAGCCTGCATGCGGGCAGGGACTGCTTCATTATCTGAGAAGTTGCGAATGGAACTGAACACTGTGCAATCATCAGCGAACATCCCCACTTCCGACCTCATGATGGAGGGAAGGTAATTGATGAAGCAGCTGAAGATGGTTGGGCCTCAGACACTGCCCTGAGGAACTCCTGCAGTGATGTCCTGGGGCTGAGTTGATTGGCATCCAACAACCACAACCATTTTCCTTTGTGCTAGGTATTACTCCAGCCAGTGGAGAGTTTTCCCCTGATTCCCATTTACTAGGGCTCCTTGATGCCACACTTGGTTAAATGCTGCCTTGATGTCAAGGGCAGTCACTCTCATCTCACCTCTGGAATTCAGCTCTTGTTTGGACAAAGTCTGTAATGGAGCCAAGTGGTCCTGACGGAACCCAAAATGAGCATCGGTGAGCAGGTTATTGGTGAGTAAGTGCCGCTTGATAGCACTGTCAACGACCCCTTCCATTACTTTGCTGATGATTGAGAGTAGGCTGATGGGACAGTAATTGGACAAATTTGTCCTACTTTTTGTGGACAGGGCATACTTTGGCAGGGAGGTATTGCTGCAGTTGTACAAGGTATTGGTGAGACCGCACCTGGAATACTGCATACAGTTTTGGTGTCCATACTTAAGAAAAGACATACTTGCTCTCGAGTCAGTACAAAGAAGGTTCACTCGGTTAATCCCAGGGATGAGGGGGTGGTCATATGAGGAGAGGTTGAGTAGATTGGGACTCTACTCATTGGAGTTCAGAAGAATGAGAGGCAATCTTATTGAAATATATAAGATTGTGAAGGGGCTTGATCAGGTGGATGCGGTGAGGATGTTCCCAATGAAGGGTGAAACTAGAACTAGGGGGCATAATCTTAGAATAAGGGGCTGCTCTTTCAAAACTGAGATGAGGAGAAACTTCTTCACTCAGAGGGTGGTAGGTTTGTGGAATTTGCTGCCCCAGAAAGCTGTGGAAGCTACATCATTAAATAAATTTAAAACAGAAATAGATAGTTTCCTAGAAGTAAAGGGAATTAAGGGTTACGGGGAGCGGGCAGGAAATTGGACATGAGTCTAGGTTCGGAATGGTCATGGCCCTGTGGGTATTGGAGTGGGCCCAGGGGCCGTGTAGCCTGGTTCTGCTCCTACTGTGTTCTAATTCTGTGTTAGATTTCAGGAGATGGTTTTATTCCTGTTCCTGGCTGGGGTGGAGATCGCCTTTACAGAAGGTAAGTACTGTAGAAAATATAGGGACAGCGTGATCTCCTGGAAGAATTTCGATCGCCTAGATGGGTCGGAGAGGAATTTCCCAGATGTTTTTCTCCCAAATTGGCCATTGGGTCTTTATCTGGTTTTTCGCCTCTCCCGGGAGATCACATGGGTTCGGGTGGATGCACAGTGATAGAAGATTTGAGGTTAGGATCAGATCAGCCATGATCTTATTGAATGGTGGAGCAGGCTCAAGGGGCCGATTGGCCTACTCCTGCTCCTATTTCTTATGTTCTTATGTTCACTGTCAGGTAGATGCCAGTGTTGTAGCTGTACTGGAACTGCTTGGCTAGAGGTGCGGCTAGTTCTGGAGTACAAGGCTTCAGCACTGCAACCGCAATGTTGTCGGGCTCCACAGCCTTTGCTGTATCCAATGCGCTCAGCCATATCTTGATATCACATGGAGTGAATTGAATTGGCTGAAGCCTGGCTTCTGTGATGGTGGGGACCTCAGGAGTAGGCCAAGATGACTCATCCACTTGGCACTTCTGGGTGAAGATGGTTGCAAATGTTTCAGCTTTTTCTTTTGCACTCACGTGCTGGGCTCTGCCATCATTGAGGATGGGGATGTTCATGCAGCCTTCTACTCCCATTGGCTGTTTAATGGTCCACCACCATTCATGACTGGATGTGGCAGGACTGCAGAGCTTTGATCTGACCCGTTGGTTGTCAGATAGTTGAGGTCTGTCTATAGCGAGCTATTTCGCTGTTTAGCCTGCATGCAGTCCTCTATTGTAGCTTGCCTACCCTCCTCAGGTCATTAAACTTTTTCTCTGGCAATAGGCTGCAGTCCGAGGGGTGCCACAGCCACCGCTCTCCTCATAACACAGGACATTTTCCGTGGTTTGTTCCCATTACATCCAGCAGTCTCTCTTCCTTGTTACATTTCATCAAAAAGTTTCTAATGGTTGAATATATGTACTTTTCGACCTTTTTGTAATGCCCTACTTCCTTCTTTGGGAGCCTCTGCCAGATCCTCCACTTCAAGGTGTACTTTAAAAGTGGTACAAAAATCACACGAGCTATTGAGTACGGCTACCTGACCATCAACTCACATTGCCAGGCAGATGCTTTCCCACCTGACTGCTGCTCCCCCGGCCTGCTGCTGCAATCTTCAGCTATTTTTGGCTTTTTGAAGGCTGCACTCTTAATTTCCAAGTTCCTCCAGTGCACTACTCCCATTTTACATGGGAGTTACAATAATGAACTGCCAATGGATCTTTAACTAAGCTGATCCTGCAATTTACAGCAGGGTCAACGGAGGGCAGGGTCACCAGGTACAAGTCCCAGCTCCAGGGTGCAACTCAGTAAATGATCCCGTGGAATACTGGGGCCATAGTCTCTACCTCAATAGGAAATTGCAGTAAAACACTCCACGTTCAAATAATTCTCTTTATGAGAAAAATTCTTTTAATTTCCTCCTTTGTTCTTCTAGTAATAATCCTCAGTCTCAGCCCCCTTTTGACTGAGTCACCAACCAATGGAAACAATCTTGTACTATCTAGCCTCTCAACATTTTTCATAACTTTGACAACCTTATTCAATCACATTTTAATCTATGCTGTTCCAGTTAAAAAAAAGTACTTTATTTAAGCCTTTCTTCATAATTCTAATCTCGTATTCCTGGTGTAATTCTACTGAATCAGTGCTGTATCCTTTCCATGGTTCTAATATCCTTCTGACAATGGGGTCCCGGAACCACACTCAGTATTCCAACTGTGACCTAACTAATGTTTTATACATAATGAACACTTCTTTTCTATTCAATGAAATCCAGAATGTTATTTGCCTTTTTATGACTTTTTCTAACTGCACTTTTAAGATCTGGGAGTGTAAATACATAGATTTCACTGTTCCTCCACTCTGTTCACAGTCTCACCATTTAGGGTATACTTTATTTAACTGTTGTTTTTCCCAAAATGTACTACAGTATTTCACATTTCTCTGCATTGAATTACATCTGACATCTAACACTCAATTCCTCTAACGTTTCTACGTTCGCCTACATTCTTCCTCACAGATTGATACTCCCTCTAATTTGGTATCATCACCAAACTGCAATGTCATTCCTCTGTGTCTACATCTAAATCATTTATATAGATTTTTGTTTTATTCGTTCATGGGATGTGGGCATCGCTGGCAAGTCCACCATTTATTGCCCATCCCTAGTTGCCCTTGCGAAGGTGGTGGTGAGCTACCTTCTTCAACTGCTGCAGTCTGTGTGGTGAAGGTGCTCCCTCAGTGCTGTTAGGGGGGGAATTCCGGGATTTTGACCCAGCAACGATGAAGGATCGGCGATATACTTCCAAGTCAGGATGGTGTGTGACTTAGAGGGGAACTTGGAGGTGGTGATGTTCCCATGTGTCTGCTGTCATTGTCCTTCTAGTTGGAAGAGGTCGCGGGTTTGGGAGGTGCTGCCGAAGAAGCCTTTGTGAGTTGTTGCAGTGCATCTTGTAGATGGTACACACTGCAGCCACGGTATGCCGGTGGTGGAGAGAGTGAATTTTTTTTTTTAAGGTGGTGGATGGGGTGCCAATCAAGCAGGCTGCTTTGTCTTGGATGGTGTCGTGCTTCTTGAGTGTTATTGGAGCTGCACTCATCCAGGCAAGTGGAGAGTATTCCATCACACTCCTTACTTGTGCCCTGTAGATGGTGGAAAGGCTTTGTGGAGTCAGGAGGTGAGACACTCGCTGCAGAATACACAGCCTCTGACCTGTTCTTGCCTGGAACTTATCAGCTCAAGTCTGAATGTCGTCCAGGCCTTGCTGCATGCGGACATGGACTGCGTCATTATCTGAGGAGTTGCAAATGGTACGGAACACTGTGCAGTCATCAGCGAACATCCCCACTTCTGACCTTATGATGGAGGAAAGGTAATTGATGAAGCAGCTGAAGATGGTTCGGCCTAGGACACTGCCCTGAGGAACTCCTGCAGCGATGTCCTGGGCTGTGATGATTGACCTCCAACCACCACAACCATTTTCCTTTGTGCCAGGTATGACTCCAGCCAGTGGAGAGTATTCCCCCCCCCCCCCGATTCCCATTGGCTTCAGTATTATTAGGGCTCCTTGATGCAACACTTGGTCAAATGCTGCCTTAATGTCAAGGGCAGTCACTCTCACCTCACCTCTGGAATTCAGCTCTTTTGTCCATGTTTGGACCAAGGCTGTAATGAGGTCTGGAGCCGAGTGGTGAATAAGTGCCGCTTGATAGTACTGTCGACGACACCATCCATCACTTTGCTGATGATTCAGAGTAGATTGAGGGGGCAGTGAATGACCGGATTGGATTTGTCCTGCTTTTTGTGGACAGGACATACCTGGGTAGTTTTCCACATTGTCGGATAGATGTCAGTGTTATAGCTGTACTGAAACTGCTTGGCTAGAGCCACGGCTAATTCTGGAGCACAAGACTTCAACACGATAGCTGGGATGTTGCCGGGGCCCACAGCCTTTGCTGTATCCAGTGCGCTCAGCCATAACTTGATATCATGTGGGGTGAATCGAATTGGCTGAAGGCTGGCTTCTGTGATGGTGGGGACCTCAGGAGTAGGCCGATATGGATCATCCACTCAGCACTTCTGGCTGAAGATGGTTGCAAACACTTCAGCTTTGTCTTTTGTACTCACGTGCTGAGCTCCTCCATCATTGAGGATGGGGATATTCATGGCGCTTCCTCCTCACATTTGTGTCTAATGGTCCACCACCATTCACGACGGGACTTGGCAGGACTGCAGAGTTTTGATCTGCTCTAGATTGAGGGAACATTTAGCTCTGTCTATAGCATGCTGCTTCCACTTTTTAGCATGCATGTAGTCCTGTGTTGCAGCATCCCCAGGTTGGGACCGCATCTTTAGGTATGGCTGGTGCTGCTCCTGGCATGCTCTTCTACACTCCTTATTGAACCAGGGTTGGTCCCCTGGCTTGATGGTAATGGTAGAGTGAGGGATATGTTGGGCCATGAGGTTACAGATTGTGGTGGAATACAATTCTGCTGCTGCTGATGGCCCACAGTGCCTCATGGATGCCTAGTTTTGAGCTGTTGGTTCTGTTTTTTTAATTCGATTTTTTATGGGATGTGGGCATCGCTGACAAGGCCAGCATTTATTGCCCATCCCTAATTGTCCTTGAGAAGGTGGTGGTGAGCCGCCTTCTTGAACTGCTGCAGTCCTTGTGGTGAAGGTACTTCCACAGTGCTGTTAGGGAGGGAGTTCCAGGATTTTGACCCAGCGACGATGAAGGAGCGGTGATATACTTCTAAGTCAGGATGGTGTGTGACTTGGAGGGGAACTTGGAGGTGGTGGTGTTCCCATGCGCCTGCTGCCCTTGTCCTTCTAGGTGGAAGAGGTTTGGGAGATGCTGCCGAAGATGCCTTGGTGAGTTGCTGCAGTGCATCTTGTAGATGGTACACACTGCAGACACGGTACGCCGGTGGTGGAGGGAGTGAATGTTTAAGGTGGTGGATGGGGTGCCAATCAAGTGGGCTGATTTGTCCTGGATGGTGTCGAGCTTCTTGAGTGTTGTTGGATCTGCACTCATCCAGGCAAGTGGAGAGTATTCCATCACACTCCTGACTTGTGCCTTGTAGATGGTGGAAAGGCTTTGGGTAGGCAGGAGGTGAGACACTCGCCACAGAATACCTAGCCTCTGACCTGCTCTTGTTGCCACAGTATTTATGTGGCTGGTCCAGTTAAGTTTCTAGTCAATGGTGACCCCCCAGGATGTTGATGGTGGGGGATTCGGCGATGGTAATGCCATTGACTGTCATGGGGCGGTGGTTAGACTCTCACTTGTTGGAGATAGTCATTGCCTAGTACTTCGGTGGCGCGAATGTTACCTGCCACTTATCAGCCCAAGCCTGAACATTGTCCAGGTCTTGTTGCATGCGGGCATGGACTGCTTCATTATCTGAGGAGTTGTGAATGGCACTGAACACTGTGCAGTCATCAGCGAACATCCCCATTCCTGACCTTATGCTGGAGGGAAGGTCATTGATGAAGCAGCTGAAGATGGCTGGGCCTAGGACACTGCCCTGAGGAACTCCTGCAGCGATGTCCTGGGGCTCTGATTATTGACCTTCAACCACCACAACCATCTTCCTTTGTGCTAGGTATGACTCCAGCCAGTGGAGCATTTTCCCCCCAATTCCCATTGACTTCAGTTTTACTAGGGCTCCTTGATGCCACACTCGGTCAAATGCCGACTTGATGTCAAGGGCAGTCACTCTCACTTCACATCTGGAATTCAGCTCCATGTCAATGTTTGGACCAAGGCTGTAATGAGGTCGGGAGCCGAGTGGTCTTGGCGGAAACCAAACTGTGCATCAGTGAGCAGGATATTGGTGAATAAGTGCTGCTTGATAGCAGTGTGGATGACACCTTCCATCACTTTGCTGATGATTGAGAGTAGACTGATGGGGCAGTAATTGGCCGGATTGGACTTCTCTGGATTTTTTGGACAGGACATACCTGTGCAGTTTACAACATTGTTGGATAGATGCGAGTGTTGTAGCTAGAGTCATAGAGAGTCATAGAGTTATACAGCGCAGAAAGAGGCCCTTCGGCCCATCGCGTCCGCGCCGGCCATCAAGCCCTGTCTAATCTAATCCCATTTTCCAGCATTTGGTCCGTAGCCTTGTATGCTATGGCATTTCAAGTGCTCATCCAAATGCTTCTTGAATGTTGTGAGGGTTCCTGCATCTACCACCCTTTCAGGCAGTGAGTTCCAGATTCCAACCACCCTCTGGGTGAAAAAGTTTTTCCTCAAATCCCCTCTAAACCTCCTGCCCCTTACCTTGAATCTATGCCCCCTTGTTATTGACCCCTCTACTAAGGGGAAAAGTTCCTTACTATCTACTCTATCTATGCCCCTTATAATTTTGTACACCTCAATCAGGTCCCCCCTCAGCCTTCTCTGCTCCAAAGAAAACAACCCCAGCCTGTCCAGTCTTTCTTCATAGCTGAAGCGCTCCAGCCCAGGTAACATCCTGGTAAATTTCCTCTGCACCCTCTCCAAAGCAATCACATCCTTCCTATAGTGTGGCGACCAGAACTGCACACAGTACTCCAACTGTAGCCTTACCAGCATTTTGTACAGCTCCATCATAACCTCCCTGCTCTTATATTCTATGTCTCGGCTAATGAAGGCAAGTATCCCATATGCCTTTTTAACCATCTTATCCACCTGTTCTGCTGCCTTCAGGGATCTATGTACATGCACACCAAGATCCCTCTGATCCTCTGTCTTTCCTAGGGTCTTACCATTCATTGTGTATTCCCTTGCCTTGTTAGTCCGTCCAAAATGCATCACCTCACACTTTTCAGGGTTAAATTCCATTTGCTACTGTTCCGCCCATCTGACCAACCCATCTATATCGTCCTGTAGCCTGAGGCTTCCCTCCTCGCTATTTACCACCCCACCAATTTTCGTGTCATCTGCGAACTTACTGATCATACCCTTTACATTCACATCCAAATCATTAATGTAGACCACAAACAGCAAGGGACCCAGCACCGATCCCTGCGGTACCCCACTGGACACAGGCTTCCAGTCACAAAAACAACCTTCCACCATCACCCTCTGCCACTAAGCCAGTTTTGGATCCAATGTGCCAAGGCACCCTGGATCCCATGGGCTCTTACCTTCCTGACCAGTCTCCTATGTGGGACTTTATCAAAAGCCTTACTGAAATCCATGTAAACTACATCCACTGCACTACCCTCATCCACACACCTAGTCACCCCCTCGAAAAATTCAATCAAATTGGTCAGACATGATCTTCCCTTGACAAAGCCATGCTGGCTATCCCTCATTAATCCTTGCCTCTCCAAGTGGAGACTAATTCTGTCCCTCAGAATTTTTTCCAATAATTTCCCTACCACTGATGTTAGGCTTACTGGCCTGTAATTCCCTGGTTTATCCCTACTACCCTTCTTGAATAATGGTACTACGTTAGCTGTACTGGATCAGCTTGGCTAGAGGTGCGGCTAATTCTGGAGCACAAGTCTTCAGCATGATAGCCGGGATGTTGTTGGGGCCCATAGCCTTTGCCCATAGTGCTCAGCCGTTTCTTGATATCACGTGGAGTGAATCGAATTGGCTAAAGACTGGCTTCTGTGCTGGTGGGGACCTCAGGAGGAGGCCGATATGGATCATACATTCTGAATCTATCCCATTGAGCATGGTGGTAGTGCCACACAACATGATGGAAGGTGTCCTCAGTGTGAAGACTGGACTCCATCTTCACAATGACAGTGCGGTGGTCACTGCTACCAATGCGGTCATGGGCAGATGCATCTGTGACAGGTAGATGGAAAACAAACAGATCCTGGGGGCAAACTACTACCTATTTCTCACCAATCCCCCCAAAAATGAATTTACACCTATTTTCTGCTTTCTGTTCCCTAGCCATCTCTCTGTCCATGTGACTACATTCCATTTAATACCATGGGGGAAAAATTTGGTATCGACCAATCTGAATGATTAACTTTAGCGCCTGCCGGTAATTAGCGCCACGACTGCAAAATTGAGTTTTAGCGCCGCAAGAGGGAAGTGGAGTGCTAAATCAAGCGCTCCACTTCCTTCTTAGGGCGCTAACATCGGAGAGCGGGGCAGAGGCTTCAGCAGCGCTGCACACTGGGCCATACAGCGCTGCCGCGTTCAAAGGCTCTTTCCCTCCCTTAAAGGGAAGGGCCATCGCTACAGGCTCTGCAATTTAGAAAGTACAGGAAACTTTCTGGTATCCGGCACGGACAGGACCGATGTGGTGCTGGTTCATCAAAAATTCCTGATAACCGAACGCTATAGTAAAAGGTACGGAGCTGAGAGCTCCGTATAAAGCAACAAACCCTGTTGCCAGCTTCACAACAATCGGCACAAGTTGCAAGCGTCTCTGTAGCTTAGCAACAGCTGCAGCTACACCCTTGCACAACAACAAATGGAGTAAAAAAAGTAATAAAAGTTACCTGAACCTACTCCTGAATTTTGCCGGTTAACCGACATTTCCGGTTATTTAGGGGCTGGTTAATCGAAAGTTTCCTGTACCTACCTGGACCACCAAGGCATCCGCGATCCCACACAATCAGCTTGAGTGCCGGGCTGATCGATGGCGGGCAGGAACCCACGACAAAAACTAGAACAGGAAATGTAAGTTTTTTTTCCACTTACCTCAGCCACCTCGCTTTTAATCATCACCCCCGAAGCGGCCGGCTGCCCGATACACGCCTCCTGCAGCTTTCAACCAGTATTTTTGACCAGCGCTGCTGTTGGGGGTGGAAGTCAATTTCGGGTCCTGGGCCCTACCGGGGACATGCGCCGATGACGTCACAATCTCTGGGCGAAGGAGATTGGGGCGCAACGCCGTAGCGCTGCTGCAAAACTCCCGCCGAATATGGCAGGAGTCGATGTCAGCATCGCGCCCGGTCGCAAAACCATTTGCACTCCATTAGTGCCCCCGGGGGCACTAACGGGAGGCGCAAAGGCACCCAATTTCACCCCTATGTACCTTAGTTTTATGTAGCACCTTATTGAACACCTACTAAAAATCCATATACAGTACTCATCCACAACCTTCCATTTATCTATACATTTTATGATTTTTTCAAAAATTCAATTAAATCAATCATACCTAGCACAAAGGAAGTTGACTGTGGTTGTTGGAGGTCATTCATCTCAATCACATGACATCACTGCAAGAGTTCCTCAGGGCAGTGTCCTAGGCCCAACCATCTTCAGCTGTTTCATCAATGACCTTCCCTCCATCATAAGGTCAGAAGTGGGGATGTTCGCTGGTGATTGCACACTGTTCAGCACCATTCGAGACTCGTCAGATACTGACGCAGTCCGTGTCCATATGCAGCAAGACCTGGACAACATTCAGACTTGGGCTGACAAGTGGCAAGGAACATTCGCACCACACAAGTGCCAGGCAATGACCATCTCCAACAAGCGAGACTCTAACCATCTCCCCTTGACATTCAATGGCATTACCATCGCTGAATCCCCCACTAACAACATCCTGGGGGTTCAGAAACTGAACTGGACCAGCCATATAAATACTGTGGCTACAAGAGCAGGCCAGAGGCTGGGAATTCTGCGGCAAGTGTCTCACCTCCTGACTCCCCAAAGCCTTTCCACCATCTACAAGGCACAAGTCAGGAGTGTGATGGAATACTCTCCACTTGCCTGGATGAGTGCAGCTCCAACAACACTCAAGAAGCTCGACACCATTCAGGATAAAGCAGCCCGCTTGATTGGCACTCCATCCACCACCTTCAACATTCACTCTCTCCACCACCGGTGCACTGTGGCTGCAGTGTGTACCATCTACAAGGTGCACTGCAGCAACTCGCCAAAGCTCCTTCAACAGTACCTTCCAAACCCGCGACCTCTACCACTTAGAAAGACAAGGGCAGCAGACGCATGGGAACATCACCACCTACAAGTTCCACTCCAAGCCACACACCATCCTGACTTGGACCTGTATCGCCGTTCCTTCACTGTCGCTGGGCCAAAATCCTGGAACTCCCTCCCTAACAGCATTGTGGGTGTACCTACACCATATGGACTGCAGCGGTTCAAGAAGGCGGCTCACCACCATCTTCTCAAGGGCAATTAGGGATGCCCTAAATGCAGGCCTAGCCAGCGACGCCTACATCCCAGCAATGAATTTTTTAAAAAGCACAACCTACCCTTCACTTTGCAAGTGTTCACTAATTTCATCCTCTAGAACTTTACCTATAACCAAGGTAAGATTAATTGGCCTATAATTTCCTGACTGATTCCTTACACCTTTCCTGAACATTTACCACACTCCAGTCCACCCTCAATTCCAGTTTTCAAAGATTTTTGGAAAATTATGTTTGCCATTTCTGCTACCTTCTCCCCAACCTCCTTCAATATCCTAGGATGCATGCCATCTGGGCCTGGAGACCTTTTCCTTTCAATCTCAAACTTCAAAAAGAAAGTTTTCTTTTAAATATTTATCTCTAGTAGTGGATCTTGCACTTCCTTTTGAGAAGTGGCGTGGTTACAGCCTGGCCCCACCTCACAATGAGGAATACATCTTCCAGCCATTCTCCACTGAGAAAATGGAGGAAAAATTGAATTTCATGAAAGCAGGAAAAGCTTGCGGCCTTGACAAGATTTCACCAAAAATGCTATTGCACCTCAGAAACAAGAGCATAAGATGGGTGTCAATACTCATGTCTCATGTCATCCAAAAGAACAAGATGCTGAAGATGTGGTGGAAAGCTCAGGTGATAGCCATACCAAAACTAGGAAAGAACCATTCCCTGCCAGCTAGCTAACATCATATATCACTTCTGAGCTGTGCTCACAAACTTCTGGAGTGGTTAGTTCTGACAACAATTATGCCGACAGTTGAGTAGATGTTGAAGAGTGACTATATGGCCAAGTTCTTGCTCTTATTATCTATATAAAAAATGGTTTCCAAAAGAAGGAAAAGACAGGGACTCTGTTTCTTGACTTGAAAGCAGCATATACCATCTGGCACACTGGCCTATTGGTCAAGATGTCAAAGTACCACATAGAAGGCTGGTTAACAAAATTGAGGCTCATGGAATAGCTGGGTCAGTGGCAACTTGGATAAGGAATTGGCTTAAGGACAGAAAACAGCGAGTTGTGTTAAATGGCTGTTTTTCAGGCTGGAGGACAGTAGACAGTGGTGTTCCCCAAGGGTCAGCGCTGGGGCCACTGCTTCTTTTGATATATACATAAATGACCTGGATATTGGAATACGGAGTAGAATTTCTAAATTTGCCGATGACACCAAACTTGGGGGTGTGGCAAACGGTGAGGATTATACCAATCGACTGCAACAGGACATAGAAAGGCTCATAGAATGGGCAGACAAGTGGCAGATGGAATTTAATACAGAGATGAGGTGAATGCATCACTTGGTCGACCTGGCCCACCTCACACCCCAGCAACAGATCCAGCAATGCCTCCTTCCTAGTTGGGCCAAGAACATACTGGTCAAGGAAATTCTCCTGAACACTTTCAGAAATTCCTCCCCCTCCTTTCCCTTTACCCTAGCATTATCCCAATCTATATTTGGGCAATTAAAGTCCCCCAATATCACCACTCTATAGCTCTTGCACATCTCTGCGATTTCCCTGCAGATTTTCTCCTCTACCTCCCTCTCACTATTTTGGAGGCCTATAGAATACCCCCAATATTGTGATCATACTCTGTTTGCTTCTCAACTCTAACCAAATGGATTTTGTCCTTGTCTCCTCAAGAACATCCTCCCTTTCCAACACTAGACTGTCTTCCTTAATCAGCACTGCCACCCCACCTCCCTTTTTTCCTTCCCTATGTGAATACCAGTGTTCAAAAGGGCTCCCAGGGCATCAGAGCACTCAAGCAAACTATTCTCCAACAGATTACTAGGATGGCTGAGGCGCCACCCAGTGGATTGGCAGTGGCTCCATGGAGCACGAACCTGCTGACCTCTCTCAGGATGACAGCAGTCGTGCTCGCACCCCTGCCGCTCTGCCAGTGTCCCTGCTGTTGCCTGTCAGCCAACCAGCCCAGACTGCTGCCACCCATGCCAAAATGGTGCAGTCTGAAGCCAGACCTTCTGTTTGGTAGCAAGAATTTGGTAGGAAGAATAGGAAAACAGAGTATTTTTTAAATGGTGAGAATTTACTAAATGTTGGTATTCAGAGCAATTAGCCTCGTACAGGAAACACAGAAAGTTAGCACGCAGGTACAGCAAGCAATTAGGAAGGGAAATGGCATGTTGGCCTTTATTGCAAGGGGGTTGGAGTACAAGAGTAAGGAAGTCTTGCTACAAGTACAGGGCTTTGGTGAGACCACACCTGAGGAAGGATATACTTTCCTTAGAGGCGGTGCATTGAAGGTTCACTAGGTTGATTCCTGAGATGAGAGGGTTGTCCTATGAGGAGAGATTGAGTAGAATGGGTCTATATCTGGAGTTTAGAAGAACGAGAGGTGATCTCATTGAAACATGGATTCTCAGGGGCATTGACAGAGTAGATGTTGAGAGGTTGTTTCCCCTGGCTGGAGAGTCTAGAACTAGGGGGCATAGTCTCAAGATAAGGGGTCAGCCATTTAAGACTGAGATGAGGAAGGATTTCTTCACTCAGAGGGTTGTGAGTTCTCTGCCCCAGGGGGCTGTGGATGCTGATCTTTGAGTATATTCAAGGCTGAGGTCGATAGATTTTTGAACTCTAGTGGAATCAAGGGATATGGGGATCGGGCGGGAACGTGGATTTGAGGTCGAAGATCAGCCATAATCTTATTGAATGGCGGAGCAGGCTCAAAGGGCCCTATGGCCTACTCCTGCTCCTAATTCTTATGTTCTTACATTCTGGGCCAGGAGCTGCTCAAGGTCATCCTCCAAGGTCATCTGAAATCTCCTCCACTGAAAGTCAGCAGCCTTCCACCAGCCATGCTGCAGCCACTCGGGTAGCACTTCGTAGGAGCACACGGAAGGCAGGCACCAAGGAAACGCACAAGGGTGATTAGTTCAATTTTGTACGCAATTTATCATGATTTAATTTATAAATTTGGTTTGGAAGTGTATTTTGTGTTGGCTTTTATTTTTGCATTGTGGCCAAGTGGACGATGTGATGGTCAGTGACAGAGGGAAGGTAAGGAGTGTGGGACTGTTGGTAAATGGGGAATTGGGGTTGAGGTCACTGGTATCGCACTTGAATTAGTTCTTCACCTACAGCCCAGGCAGAAAGGGGCTGTCTAGGTTGCAACCTCCCTTCCTCATCAGCCTCCTCCTCTTCCTCGTCCTCCTCGCCTGATAGGTGGTGGCAAGGGCTGTTTCCTCCTGATGGCAAGGCTTTGCAGCATGCAGCATACCACTACAAATCTTGAGACCCGCTCAGCTGAATCCTGCAGAGCTCCTCCAGAGCGGTCCCGGCAGTGGAATCACTGCTTCAGCACTCCAATAGTCTGCTCTATCAGATTTCTTGTGGCAGCATGGTTCTCGTTGTATGCATGGTATGCACGTGTGAGTGGGTTGCGAACCGGAGTCATGAGCCATGTCATCAGTGAATAGCCCTGGTCACCCTCTAGCCACCCTTTGGTTTGTCGTAGCGGCTGAAATACAGTTGGCACAGTGGACTGCCACAGAATAAACGCATCATGAATGCTGCCAGGATACCAGGCATTGACCTGCATGATGCACTGCCTATGGTCACACACCAGCTGCACATTGAGGGAGTGGGATCCCTTTCGGTTCTGGTAGATGGCACAGCTGACATGAGGCGCACGCAAAGTGTAGTGTATGTACCTTTAAGAGGAACTATGTTTTTGAAGTCCCTGTGTACTGTAGTACCAGTAGTGACCACTCGGGTATATAAGCCTGTATAGCGTCTTGTGTAGTTAGTTCACCTCCAGACTTTGTTCAGTAAACACTTGTTAAATCAACTCCTGCATTCCGTGTCTCCATTAACACACGGATCGAACAGTGGCGATGAGTTAGAAATGAACTTACCTGCAATTTGGCAGCACCTCAAGGAGATCGATTCCTCAGACGAAGGTCGAAGCCAGAAGCAAGTAAAAAAAAAAAAACTGTGGTTTCACCAGCTAAACGGGCTGGTGGCAGGTAGTAGGTAGTGCACTGATCCTTCCTGGGCTGCGGCTCGATCGGGTGGCTCTGCAGTGGGGCCGGGCAGCGAGTCGGAAAGCAGAAGCAAAGAGAGACAGAGGGTGGAACACTCAGGAGGCGGTCGGTGCTGCAAAGCAGGTCGGCGTTCGGACCGAGCAGAGGGAGGGGAAAGTCCCAGAGGGTCCGCTCCACGACGGGAACGGTTCTCCAAGTAACAGAGAAACTGTTAAAAAGATAAATATAAAAAAAAAAATAGAAATACCGCGAAAAGCTGCAGGTTGCAACGGGAACCGCGGAGAACAGCGTTGGCAAAGCACGGGAGGCGCCATCTTGACTCGGCGGGGAAGAAGGAAAAGCGCGGGAGGCGCCATTTTTGATTTTCAGGATGCCGAAGACTGGCAATATTACTGCTTTCAATAGTGATATAGAGGATTGGACCACATATGTGGAAAGAGTGGAGGTATATTGCAAGGCGAATGGAGTAGCGGATGATAAAAAGGCATCGGTACTTCTAAATCTGATGGGCGCAAGGACATACGAGCTGTTACGAAACTTGATCACTCCAGCCAAACCGATGGACAAGAATTTTAAGGAGATTGTTGATACCTTACAGGAGCACTTAAACCCAACACCGCTGCTGATAGCGGAACGATCAAATTCTTCAGGAGGAATCAGCACAAGAATGAATGAAAGTAACGCTGATTACCTCACCAAATTACGAAAACTGTCAAAGCACTGCCAATTCGGGGCAGGACTGGCAGATTCTCTACGAGACAAATTCGTCTGCGGTCTCCTAAGCGAAGGAACACAGAAAAGACTACTTTCCGAGAAAGATTTGACACTGGACAAGGCTTTCAGTGTGGCTGTATCATATGAAGCAGCAGCAAGAGGAGCTGCAGAGATACAGCAAAAGCCACAGGACTTCGACACCCATGAAATGACACGGGGTTTCGAGAGATGTTATCGCTGCGGCAGATCCACCCATGACCAGAAGGACTGCTGGTTCAAGGATAAATCATGCAGGCAATGCGGTAAGATGGGACACATTACACGTGTATGCAGATCTGGAAAAAAATCCGCTGACAGTAAAAAGGTCAATAAGGAAAAGTACAAAAAGGTACAAATGATGACGGACAGTAGCTCCGAAGACCAGAAGAGCGATAGCGACTCTGGAAACAAGAGACTAAGCTGTCTCAAATTACATAATGTAATTGCCAAAGAAGATTACCAGACCATTTGGGTTATCCTCATGATAGCGGGGTCCCCAGTCAAAATGGAGCTAGATACAGGATCAGCTCTGACCGTCATGAGTCGACGGGATTACGAGCGGCTATTTCCGCATATACCTTTGAAAGACACATCCATTATCTTGAAGACATATACGGGGCAGAAAGTATACCCCAGAGGGAAAATAAGGGTGCCTGTTGTATACAACGGCAAGGAAATACAGAAGTTGTATTTATACGTTCTGCAAGATGGTGGTCCACCGTTGTTGGGACGTGAATGGGTCAGAAAGATACGTTTAGACTGGCACTCCATTCAGGCACTGACGGTGACCAGTAAGAAAAATAATAATGATGACGTCATACCTGGACGATTAAAAGAAATCTTGGCTAACGCCAAAGAAGCGTTTCAACAGGAACTAGGAACCCTGAAACGTGCCACCGCCTCAATAAAAGTGGAAGATGCGGCAATTCCCAAGTTTTTTTAAGGCAAGGCCGGTGCCATACGCAATTCATCCAGCCGTCGAGGCAGAGCTGGAGAATTTGGAAAAAGCAGGCGTGTTATCCAAGGTAGATTGGAGCGAGTGGGCAACACCCATCGTCCCGGTCATGAAGAAAACGTTGAATAAGGATAAATCTGAAGAACAGAGAAAAATTCGCATCTGTGGGGACTTCAGGGTGACTGTAAACCCGGTTCTTCACACGGTACAGTATCCTCTTCCGAGGAGAGAAGATATTTTCGCCTCACTATCCGGAGGGAAACGTTTCACCAAAATTGACTTAGCACAGGCATATCTACAGGTGGAGGTTGAGGAGGCCTCTAAAAAGTATCTCACGATAAACACACACAAAGGCCTGTACCAGTACAATCGACTGGTTTTCGGAGTGGCATCAGCTCCAGCTATCTGGCAAAGAGCTATGGAGCAAGTCCTGCAAGGGATTCCGGGGACTCAATGCTACCTAGACGACATCCTTGTAACAGGAGAAAACGACAACCAGCACCTTGCCAACTTGGAGCAGGTGCTCACGAGGCTGAGAGAACGGGGCCTATGAGCAAATCGCCCCAAGTGCGAATTTTTCCAGAAACAAATATCATATTGTGGCCATGTCATTAACGAAGAAGGGTTGCATAAGTCACCTGAAAAAATTGAAGTGGTCATAAAAGCCCCCGCGCCTGAAAATGTCTCACAATTAAGGTCGTTCCTGGGATGAATAAATTGCTATCATAAATTTTTACCGAACTTCTCAACGGTTCTGCACCCTCTTAACGCACTGCTACAAACGGGAGTAGTTTGGAAATGGAGCAAAGACTGTAAACGTGCCTTCCATAAATGCAAAGGCTTGATCACGTCCAGGGAAGTGTCGGCTCATTCCAACCCATCACTGCCAATCAGACTGGCGTGCGATGCATCCCCTTACGGCGTGGGAGCGGTATTATCGCATAGATTCCCTGATGGCTCGGAGCGGCCGATAGCTTTTGCGTCACGCTCATTGAACTCAGCTGAGCGTAACTATGCCCAGATCGACAGGGAGGCACTCAGCCTGGTGTGGGGGGGTGAAGAAATTCAACCATTACCTACACGGACAAAAATTTACCTTGTTGACTGACCATCAACCCCTCGTCTCCATATTCAACCCTAAAAAGGGCATTCCCATTATGACAGCACAAAGGCTACAGAGGTGGTCCCTTTTCCTAGGGGCACACCAATATGGCATAGAATACAAAGGAACAAAACAGCATGGGAATGCTGACGGGTTATCGCGCCTACCGTTGCCAACGGTGGAAGAGGCGCCTACAGTGGATCCAGTGGAGATGTTCCGCTCGACCATAGTGGAATGTCTACCGGTGACAAATTCTACGATTGAAAAGGAAACGAGAAATGACCCGACTCTCTCACGAGTCTACGATTTAATGGTGAAGGGATGGCCAGCACATGGCGAACCACTGTTGCCAGCATTCTCGCAAAGAAGAGAACAGCTGTCAATGTGCCGAGGAAGCTTGATGTGTGGATCCAGAGTGGTGATTCCACCCAAACTCAAGGATAAACTGCTAAAGGAGCTTCACGAGGGACATCTGGGTGGAGTGAAAATGAAGAACTTAGCCAGAGCGTTTGTGTGGTGGCCAGGTATCGATGGAGACATCGAAGAAATGACCAAGAGCTGTCTAGGATGCCAGAAGGTCCAAAACGCCCCACCACAAGCCCCTCTACATCCATGGGAGTAGCCCTCATCTCCATGGCAAAGGGTACATATCGACTTTGCTGGTCCATTTATGGACTCAATGTTCTTAATCGCGGTGGATGCACACTCCAAGTGGCCGGAGGTAATAAAGATGTCCTCCACCACCACGGAAAAAACCATCACAGTATTAAGGACCATATTCACCAGGAATGGGCTGCCTGAACAGATCTGTTCTGATAATGGACCGCAATTTGTATCCGAAGAATTCAGGAAGTTCTTAAAAAACAATGGGGTTAAGCACTACACGTCCGCCCCATACCATCCCGCCACCAATGGATTAGCTGAAAGGTTTGTCCAGACCTTCAAGAAGGCCATAAAGGCCATGGGTAATGAAGACATAAATCTACAACATAAGGTAGATAATTTCTTGTTTGCGTACAGAAATGCAACACGTGGTTACAAACCAAACCCCCGCCATGATGTTTTTCAATAGAAGCCTAAGATGCCGGCTGGATTTGGTCAAGCCAAACGTCAGAAGGGACGTAGAGAACCGGCAATTTCAAAGCATGAATGAAAGGCCAACTAGAACCTTCCAGATAGGTCAACCAGTTTTGGCCCGGGACTACCGTACCGAGAAATGGCAGCCTGGAACTATTTGCACACGACTAGGACCGCTGATGTATACCGTGGACATTGGAGAAAGCATAATAAGGCGCCATGCTGACCAGATCATAGAGTCATCCGAAAAAGGACAACCTACACCACAACTCTATACGCCTAGTGATGAAGCAGAGATACCCATAGTATCTACCTCCGATCCGGTGATACTGGAACCAGATGAACCCGACACTGGCATTGAAGCCGAATCGACCTTGCCAAAAGAACCTACTACACCACCGAAACCTACTACACCACCGAGGCATTATCCGGACCGAGTCAGGAAGCCTCCAGAGAGACTGAATTTGTAATTGATTAACTTCAGCAAATGTGTAGATTATTGTTCTTGTAAAAATGTTATTTAATGATTACTTAAAATGTTATGTACTATTTATCTAAAAGGGGAGGAATTGTAGTGTTTTTGAAGCCCCTGTGTACTGTAGTACCAGTAGTGACCACTCGGGTATATAAGCCTGTATAGCGTCGTGTTCACCTCCAGACTTTGTTCAGTAAACACTTGTTAAATCAACTCCTGCATTCCGTGTCTCCATTAACACACGGATCTAACACAAAGCAATGTGCGTGTAGTCAATGGCACCCTGCACCATAGGGAAGCCTGCAATCCTTGCAAACCCTTGTGCTCATTCCGCCTGCTTCTCTCTGGCAAGAGGGAATGAAATGAAGTTATCGCTCTTTGAATAGAGACTCAGTGTCCTCCCTTATGCAACAGTGCACTGCAAACTGCGAGATGTGCTAATGTCTCCAGCACCAGCCTGAAAGGAGCCAGACACATAAAAGTTAAGAGCTACAGTCACCTTCACAGCCACAGGCAATGCAGTCCTTGCCCTGCTCTGAGGTTGGAGTTGTGGCTGCAGCAGTTGGTCGTCACTAAGGTTCAGGTAGGAGAATTGCTCCCCGAACATCCTGGGCGGATCGGGCTTCTACTGAGTGACCTTCTCCCCCTCCTGGCCAATGTTTATCCCTCAATTAACATAACAAAACCAGATTATCTGGTCATTATTGTAGTGTATGTACCTTTAAGGGGAGAACTACTTTTTACAGCTCCTGTATACTGTAGTACCGGCAGTGACCACACCTGTATATAAACCCTGAGTAGGGATCTGTACTGTTAGTTTTTAGAGTAACCCCCATCCAGTAAACACCTGTTCATTGTTCCTCTGCAGTCTCTGTCTATTTATTGAAGGACACCATACATCAAGATTCACGGATTTAACATTGGCGACGAGTTGATTCGAACCTACCTGCAACTCTGCAGCAGAAGGCCGGTTCCAGGGGCACGGGCGTCGACCATCCGGCGGAGACTCCAGCAAGACAGGCTGGCAGCAGGTACGGCTCAGACACTTCCCGGACGGCGGCAGCTGGAGCCGACCGACGGCACAGGGGAAGGCCGAGCAGCGTCGACGGGGTAAGAAAGAGGGTAAAGCGCACAGGGCGCAGCCGGGGTTGAAGACCGAGCGGCGTCGATGGAAAAAAAGAGGGTAGAGCGCACGGGGCGCGGCCGGGGTTCAGGACCGAGCGGCGTCAACGAGAGAGGCGCGCAGGAAAAAGCGCAGAGCGCGGCCGGTGTTCAAGGGCACAGCAGCGTCCGCGGGGGAAGAAAGGAAAGCGCGGGAGACGCCATTTTGAGCCAGCGGAGAGGAAGGGAGAGCGCGGGAGACGCCATTTTTAGCCAGTCTAACCACACCCAGGGATGCCGAAGAGTGGCAGTGTCACAGCGTTCGACAATGAAGTCGAAGATTGGGCGACATATGTAGAATGCATAGAAGCGTACTGCAAGGCGAATGAAGTGCCAGATGCCAGGAAAGCACTGGTATTGTTGAATTCCATGGGTGCAAAAACGTATGGCTCACTGCGAAACCTAGTAACCCCAGAGAAGCCAGTGGAAAAGGATTTGAAAGCATAGTGGCAATCCTACAGGACCACTTAAACCCCACACCGCTGCTGATAGCAGAAAGATTTAAGTTTCACAAAAGGAACCAGCATAAAGACGAAAGTAATGCTGAGTATTTAACGGAACTGCGCAAGCTATCGAAACACTGCCAGTTTGGAACGGGACTAGCAGATACTTTAAGGGACAAGTTTGTGTGTGGGCTTCAAAGTGAAGGAACCCAGAAACGGCTTCTATCAGAAAAGGATCTTACGCTGGACAAGGCTTTCAGCATGGCAGTATCACATGAAGCAGCCGCACGGGGCGCAGCAGAGATACAACGGAGACTGCAAGAATATGGCACAAATGAAATGTCATATGGAGCACTGAAGTGTTATCGCTGCGGCAGAACAACACACGACCATAAGGATTGTTGGTTCAAGGACCAAGTGTGCAGACAGTGTGGAAAAGTAGGACACATAGCAAAAGTCTGCAGGTCGGGAAAGAAAACCAGCAGCAAGAAATCTCCACAGGAGAAGTACAAAAAGGTACATAAGGTGACGGAGAGTAGTTCAGACGAACAGAAAAGTGATACAGACTCCGGAAGCAAGGAGCTGGGTTGTCTGAAACTACATAATGTAATCAAAATGGAGGATCACCAAACTATCTGGGTCACGCTCAAGATAGACGGAGTCCAAGTGAAAATGGAATTGGACACAGGATCATCCCTAACAGTCATAAGCCGAAGGGACTACAAGCGGCTATTCTCACATATACCCTTGAGAGATACAGAGATTGTCTTGAAGACGTACACGGGGCAAAAAGTCTACCCCAAAGGAAAAATAAGGGTGAACGTTATATATAATGGCAAGGAAACACCAAAAATGGACAGATATGTATTGCCAGATGGAGGACCACCACTACTAGGACATGAATGGATCCGGAAGATACAGCTAGATTGGCATTCCATACAAGCACTGACTGTAGATGCCAAAAAGGATGACGACGTCACACCTGGTCGACTGTCAAAAATGCTAACTGATGCACAAGAAGTGTTCCAGGAGGGACTCGGAACACTAAAAGGCATAACAGCGACGATCAAAATAGAGGAAAATGCAAGCCCAAAGTTTTTTAAGGCCAGACCGGTGCCTTATGCGATCCGCCCAGCCGTCGAAGCAGAGCTGGAAGGTTTGGAACGTTCTGGAGTACTGTCCAAAGTGGACTGGAGCGAGTGGGCTACACCCATCGTTCCTGTAATGAAGAGGCTGTTGAGTAATACGCCTGGGGAACCAAAGAAGGTTCGCATCTGTGGGGACTTTAAGGTGACAGTGAACCCAGTCCTTCACACGGTACAACATCCGCTTCCGCGGATTGAAGATATTTTCGCCTCGCAATCTAGAGGAAAACGCTTCACTAAGATTGATCTGGCCCAGGCGTACCTGCAAATGGAGGTAGAAGAAGCCTCGAAACAGTACCTCACGATCAACACTCATAAAGGTCTCTACCAATACAACCGGCTGGTGTTCGGGGTAGCATCAGCTCCGGCTATTTGGCAAAGGGCAATGGATCAAGTCCTGCAAGGGATTCCAGGGACCCAGTGTTATTTGGACGACATCCTGGTCACGGGTGAAAATGACAGTGATCACCTCGCCAACCTGGAGCAGGTGCTCACTAGATTGAAGGAATATGGGCTCCGAGCTAATCGCCACAAATGCGAGTTTTTCCAGAAGCAGATCTCGTATTGTGGCCACGTTATTGATAGAGGGGTTACATAAGTCCCCTGAAAAGATTGAGGCAGTAGTCAAGGCTCCAGCACCGGAAAATGTGTCACAACTGAGGTCGTTCCTCGGGCTGGTGAACTACTACCATAAGTTCTTGCCGAATTTGTCTACAGTACTACACCCACTGAACACCCTACTGCAAACGGGGGTACCATGTTAGTGGAATGACGAATGTAAACGAGCTTTCCAGAAGTGCAAAGAATTGATCACATCAAAAGAGGTGTTGGCTCATTTCAACCCAGCACTACCAATTCGGTTGGCGTGTGATGCATCACCCTATGGTATTGGAGCGGTGCTGTCGCACAAATTCCCGGATGGCTCGGAGAGGCCAGTAGCCTTTGCGTCTCGGTCACTAACCTCAGCCGAGCGTAACTACGCCCAGATTGACAGGGAGGCCCTCGGCCTAGTGTGGGGAGTGAAAAAGTTCAACCACTATCTGCACGGGCAGAAGTTCACCTTGCTGACTGACCACCAACCACTTGTCTCCACCTTTAATCCAAAAAAGGGTGTTCCGGTGATGACTGCGCAACGGCTACAAAGATGGTCCCTTTTTCTAGGGGCGAACCAATATGAAATAGAGTATAAGGGCACGAAACAGCATGGAAATGCTGATGGGCTATCACGCCTGCCACTGCCTACTGCGGAGGAAGCACCAGCAGTGGACCCTGTCGAAATATTTTATTCGACTATAATTGAACGCTTGCCAGTAACTAACGCGGATATAGAGGAGACCCGAAATGACCCGACACTGTCTCGGGTATATGACTTGATGGTGAAGGGATGCCCAACACATGGCGACTCACTGTTGCCAGCATTCGCATCCAGAAGAGAACAGCTGTCAGTATGCCAGGGGACCTTGATGTGTGGATCCCGAGTGGTAATTCCACCCAAGTTAAGGGAGAGAGTGCTCAATGAGCTTCACAAAGGCCATCTGGGAGGGGTGAAAATGAAAAGCCTTGCTAGGGCTTATGTGTGGTGGCCGGTGATCGATCAGCAAATCGAGGGCCTGACAAAAAGCTGCTCAGGATGCCAGAAGGTCCAAAATGCACCACCACATGCCCCTCTACACCCATGGGAGTGGCCCTCCTCTCCATGGCAACGGGTGCATATTGATTTTGCTGGTCCATTCATGGACTCAATGTTTTTAATAGCCGTGGATGCGCACTCGAAATGGCCTGAGGTGATCAAAATGTCCTCCACCACCACGGAGAAAACGATTGCAGTCCTACGGACCATATTTGCCAGGAACGGCTTGCCAGAGCAGATTTGCTCTGATAACGGAATACAGTTTGTGCCCGAAGAGTTTCGGAAATTTATGAAAAGCAATGGGGTAAGGCATTACACATCCACCCCGTATCATCCAGCCACAAATGGATTGGCTGAGAGGTTCGTACAAACCTTTAAAAAGGCAGTAAGGGCCATGTGCGATGACGACATTCCACTGCAGCATAAGGTGGACAATTTCCTGTTAGCCTACAGAAATGCGACACATACAGTCACCAACCAGACCCCGGCCATGATGTTCTTTAACCGAAGGTTGAGATCTCGTCTGGATTTGCTCAAGCCAAATGTACGAAGAGATGTTGAGAATAAGCAATTCCAGCACATCAATGAGAAGCCGACAAGGAGCTTCAATGTAGGGCAACCAGTCTTGGCCCGCGACTACCGAACAGAGAAATGGCAACCAGGAACGATATGCACACGGCAGGGGCCACTAATGTACACAGTGGATGTTGGGGAGAACATTGTGAGACGCCATGTCGACCAGATCCTAGTCACAGGAACGAGTCAACCCCATGTCTCGCGTACCTGGTGATGAACCCGACATACAGGTAGCATCTACCCCAGAAACAGTAGCATTGGAAGCTGATGAACCAACCGACAACAGGGGGCCAGAATCGCCTCCACACCAAGAGCAAGACACTCAGGAAAGGCGCTATCCAGAAAGGATCAGGAAGCCGCCCCAAAGACTGAATTTATAAATGGACTATTTTCAGTTAATGTTGCATGTTAAAAGTGTTAATTGTTAAATGAATGTTATGGTACTGTTAATCTAAAAGAGGAATTGTAGTGTATGTACCTTTAAGGGGAGAACTACTTTTTACAGCTCCTGTATACTGTAGTACCGGCAGTGACCACACCTGTATATAAACCCTGAGTAGGGATCTGTACTGTTAGTTTTTAGAGTAACCCTCATCCAGTAAACACCTGTTCATTGTTCCTCTGCAGTCTGTCTATTTATTGAAGGACACCATACATCAAGATTCACGGATTTAACAATTATCACATTGCTGTTTGTGGGAGCTTGCTGTGCGCAAATTGGCTGCGTGTTTTGTACATTACAACAGTGACTACAGTCCAAAAGTACTTCATTGGGTGTAAGGCGCTTTGAGACGGCCGGTGGTCATGAAAGGCGCTATAGAAATGCAAATTTTTCTTTCTTTCTTTCCTTCTCCTCCCTCTTCCAGCAGCTTCTCTTGCTCTGCATGAACTCTGCTCATTCTCCCACTCATGTTCGATTCCAAGAAGAAGGCCTACTAGTGCACCCATATCTGGGAGCAACTGGTTTGTACAGAAGCCTTGAAGTCAGCAAAAAGTATTTCAGCAGCTGCCACACCACTCCCTGTACACTTCTGAAACTTGAAACAACTATGGAAAGCACCAAAAATGTGTAGAATTGTAGCAACAGCTGGAAGAAATAAACCAGCAACTAACTTGCAAGTAGTTGATGATCCTTTTAAATGGCGCTAGTCAGGGCTCCTTCACGCTGCTTAACGCGTGTTCAGTTGCACCAAAGGTCCTACCCCACTGCGGGCCAAGAACGGAGAGGTACTCATCAAGGACAGGGAGGCAGTCAGTGCCCGCTGGAAGGAGCACTTCGAAGAGCTCCTTAACTGAGACTCTGTCTTCAACACGAGTGTCCTCAACTCCATCCCACAGCATGCTACCCGCCACCACCTCAGCACAACCCCAGCCGGGCAAGAGGTTGAAAAGGCCATCCGACAACTGAAGAACAACAAGGCATCAGGAGCAGATGGAATCCCTGCCGAGGCACTAAAGCATGGCGGAGAAGCACTACTGGTGCGAATTCATGAACTAGTTTCTCTTATCTGGAAGGAAAGCATGCCAGGAGATCTCAGAGATGCCGTAATTGTGACCATCTTCAAGAAAGGTGACCAGTCCGATTGCGGTAATTACAGAGGAGTTTCCCTGCTGTCTGCCAAAGGGAAAGTCATCGCAAGAATCCTCCTCAATCGCCTTCTCCCAGTGGCTGAAGAGCGCCTCCCAGAGTTGCAATGCGGATTCCGCCCACTAAGGGGCACAATGGACATCATCTTCACCGTGCGTCAATTACAAGAAAAATGCAGGGAACAGCACCAACCATGGTACATGGCCTTCTTTGACCTCACAAAGGCCTTCGACACTATCAACCATGAGGGATTATGGAGTGTCCTCCACAAATTCGGCTGCCCTCAAAAGTTTGTCACCATCCTCCGCCTGCTTCACGACAACATGCAATCCATGATCCTGACCAATGGATCCACCACAGACCCAATTCACGTATGGACCAGGGTCAAGCAAGACTGTGTCATCGCACCAACGCTCTTCTCGATCTTCCTTGCTGCAATGCTCCATCTCACCCTCAGTAAGCTCCCCGCTGGAGTGGAGCTGATTTACAGAACAAATGGGAAACAGTTCAACCTCCGTCACCTCCAGTCCAGTTCCAAGGTCGTCCCATCCTCCGTCGTCAAATTACAGTATGCAGACAACGCTTGCGTCTGCGCACACTCGGAGGTTGAACTCTAAACCATCGTCAACACCTTCACCGAAGTGTACGAGAGCATGGGCCTTACACTAAACATCCGTAAGACAAAGGTCCTCCACCAACCTGCCCCCGCCACAGAGTACTGCCCCCTGATTATCAAAATCCACGACAAGGCCTTGGACAACGTGAACCACTTTCCATACCTTGGGAGCCTACTGTCAACAAGGGCAGATGTCGATTACGAAATCCAACACCGCCTTCAGTGTGCCAGTGCAGTCCTCAGTCACCTGAGGAAGAGAGTGTTTGAAGACCAGGACCTCATACCCGGCACCAAGCTCACAGTCTACAGAGCAGTAGTGATACCCGTCCTCCATGGACCATGTACAGGAGGCACCTCAAAGCACTGGAGAGGTACCACCAATGCTGCCTCCGCAAGATCCTGCAAATCCATTGGCAGGATAGGCGCACCAACGTCAGTGTTCTCACTCAGGCCAACATCCCCAGCATCGAAGCTTTGACCACGCTCGATCAGCTCCGATGGACGGGCCACATCGTCCACATGCCCGATATGAGACTCCCAAAACAAGAACTCTACTCGGAGCTCCGACACGGCAAGAGAGCCCCAGGTGGGCAGAGGAAACGCTTCAAGGACACCCTCAAAGCCTCCTTAAAAAAGTGTACCATCCCTACCGACACCTGGGAATCCCTGGCCCAAGGCCGCACAAAGTGGAGGAGAAGCATCCGGGAAGGCGCCGAACACCTCGAGTATGTCGGCCGAGAGCAAGCGGAAGCCAAGCGCAAGCAGCGCAAGGAGCGCACATCAACCCAAGCACCCCACCCACCCGCCCCTTCAACCATAGTCTGCCCCACCTGTGAGAGAGACTGTAGGTCCCGCATTGGACTCATCAGTCACCTGAGAACTCATTTTTAATGTGGAAGCAAGTCATTCTCGGTTCTGAGGGACTTCCTAAGAAGAAGTTGTGCGAGGTTAAGAAAGGGCGTTGGCTGGTGCGTGGAGCTCCAAAATGACAGCGTGGCGTCAAATCAGCCTTGTATGCCAATTGACTTCATGATTGCGTGCTCAGGGTACTTCCGGTGGATATTAAGTGCGAGCACGCACAAGCCCCTTTACCAAGATGGCATCGGGAGCGCTTTGCATCAGAAGTGTGCACCCGCTGCTTGGACACCATTTTGGAACCCTAAGGGGACTTGTAGCACCCAAAAAAGGAGTGCTACCAAGCCCAATTTCACATCCATCAAGTTTTAAATCTTAAAATAAAATGTTTGTATGTTCACTATATCCGTAGCCCCACAATAAACTTCAGCACAAAATCTATGCTGCTACTACAAAACAGTATATTGTCAGAAGTACAGCCTTTTGGATGAGAAGTTAAACCAAGGCCCATCTGCCTCTTCATGTGGAGATAAAAGATCTCCAGAACTTTTCAATAAAAAACAGTTCTCAGAGTTGTCTTAGTGGTAGTACACACACCTCTGAATCAGAGTCATGAGTTCAAGGCCCACTCCAGACACTTGAGCAGGTAATGTAGGGTGACACTTCAGTGCAGTACTGAGGGAGTGCTGAACTGTTGGAAGTGCCATATTTTGGAGTTAACCCAAAGGCTAATAGCCCTCTCAGGTGAAAAGAAAGACTTGCATTTATATAGCGTCTTTCACGACCACCGGACGTCTCAAAGTGCTTTACAGCCAATGACATAAAAGATTCCATGGCGCTTTTCAAAGTGAAGGGGAGCTTTCCCAGTGTTCTGGCCAACATTTATCACTCAACCAACACCACCAAAAACAGGTTATCTGGTCATTGTTATAAAAACAGAAAAAGCTGGAAATACTCAGCAGGTCAGGCTGTGGAGAGACAAACAGAGTTAACGTTTCAGGTCGATGACCTTTCGTCAGAACTATTTTGCTTTTGTATCTGGTCATTGTTGTTTGTGGGACCTTTCTATGCATAAATTGGCTGCCACGTTTCCCTACATTACAATAGTGATTACATTTCAAAGGTAATTCATTGGCTGTGAAATAGTTAGCACATCCTGAGGTTGTGAAAGGCACTTTTTAAATGCAAGCTCTTTCTTTCATGTTTTGGCCAACATTCATCCCTCATCCAACACCACCAAAAATGAATTATATCATTACTATTTGTGGGGCCTTGATGTGCTCAAATCAACCACTGTGTTTGCCTAAATACCAATAGTAATTACATTTCAAAACAAATCCACTGGCTCTGAAACACTTGTGGCCACAAAAAGTGCCATATAAATGCAAGTTCTTTCTTGTAGAGTTATACTGAGGCACAGATTCATGAAAGGCCATGCAGAATAATGGCCAACAGTTAGCAGTGTTAGTTTGCAAGATATCTGTATATATAAAACAGTATCGGCTGAAAATTCAGTAGCCTTAGCGCCTCATTTGAGGCGCTAGAGGGCCTTGCGCCGGAGTTATGGCCAGTAGTGAAATTCCCTGGGGCCCTAAATCGGCGTTGCTCCAGTAGCGCTGCGCCGGCACCGATGACGTCATCGGTGTGCGCAGCGTCCCGGTTGCCGTGGTAACCCGCCCGAACTCCGAAATTGAGTTGCGGCCGCCTCGCCCATGGCAGCCGCCTCGCCCATGGCAGCCGCAACCAGTGTTTTGTCAGAGGTGCCTTACTGCAGTTAGCGCCGGCGCATTAAAGGCCCCGCGGCGGCCGGCCGCTTTCCCGCCGGCCGCCTGCCCGCAGCTCCCTCCCCGGACTCTCTCCCCCCCCCCCCCACCCTGAACAGATGCAAGCCCGGCACTTGTCCGAGGTGCCGGGCTCATTTTTAAGCAGATTTGCGCGGGCCGCGGCCGGGTGCAGGCAGCTCCTCCTTAACGGAAGGAGGAGGCCTGCACTTCCCCAGCCTGCCGCACCGCATCGGGTGCCGCAGCGCCGGAATTGCGGCGCGAAACGGCAGTTAGTGCCCTTTTCCAGGCGCTAAGACCCTTCAGTAGCGCCGGCAGCCGTTTGGGCGCGGCGCCACTGAATTTTTGGCGCGCGCAGGGGACTTAGCGCCGGCACTAATTTCCGGCGCTAAAGCCCTGGCTAAGCCAAAACCCAATTTCTAGGCCTATGTCTCTCTGTCTCTCTCTCTGTCTGTCTGTCCGGCTATAAAATCAAAAGTTATAGAGCGTACCTACACATATGTTATATCAAAAGAAAGCTTATTAGGGGACTCTCATAGGCGTATTTACTTTTTGGTCGGACAAAAATTGTGCCGACGGTATCCAAAAAACGTTCAAAATTCCGCTCATTCTCCGCTCATTAGCATCGAGTGACATGAAGGTTCATTTGCGTGTGCGGGCGGGCCATCCTAGAGTCGAGTAACGTGACGATTGACCAATCCTACAGTTCAGTGACCTGACGGTTGACCAATCGGTGCGTGTGTGGGCGGGGCCTAATGCTTCTGAGTTGAAGTGAGTGGCCGCCATCTT
>NC_140991.1:246503462-246837451 GCF_052327205.1 Somniosus microcephalus
TCTCTCTCTCTCTCTCCCCCAGTCTCTCTCTCCCGCCCCCCAGTCTCTCTCTCTCTCCTCCCCCCAGTCTCTCTCTCTCTCCCCCCAGCTTCTCTCTCTCTCTCCTCCCCCCTGTCTCTCTCTCTCCCCTCCCCCCAGCTCTCTCTCTCCCTCCCCCCAGTCTCTCTCTCCCCTCCCCCCATCTCTCTCTCTCACCCTTCCCCCCCCAGTCCTCCGTCTCTCTCTCCCCTCCCCCCAGTCTCTCTCTCCCTCTCCTCCAGTCTCTCTCTCCCTCCCCCCAGTCTCTCTCTCCCTTCCCCCCAGTCTCTCGTCTCCCCTCCCCCCAGTCTCTCTCTCACCCCTCCCCCCAGTCTCTCTCTCCTCTCCCCTCCCCCCAGTCTCTCTCTCCCTCCCCCATCTCTCTCTCCCCTCCACCCCAGTCTCTCTCTCCCTACCCCCAGTCTCTCTCTCCCCTCCCCCCAGTCTCCTCCTCTCCCCTCCCCCAGTCTCTCTCTCCCCTCCCCCCAGTCTCTTCTCTCTCACCTCCCCTCCCCAGTCTCTCTCTCTCCCCCTCCCCCCAGTCTCTCTCACTCCTCCCCCCAGTCTCTCTCTCCCCCTCCCCCCAGTCTCTCTCTCTCCCTCCCCCCAGTCTCTCTCCTCCCCTCCCCCAGTCTCTCTCTCTCCCCTCCCCCCAGTCTCTCTCTCCCCTCCCCCCAGTCTCTCTCTCCAGTCTCTCTCTCTCCCCTCCCCCATCCTCTCTCTCTCTCCCTCCCCCAGTCTCTCTCTCTCTCTCTCTCTCCCCCCAGTCTCTCTCTCTCCCTCCCCCCAGTCTCTCTCTCGTCTCTCCCTCCCCCCAGTCTCTCTCTCATCTCCCCTCCCCCAGTCTCTCTCTCACTCCCCCTCTCTCCCTCCCAGTCTCTCTCTCTCTCCCCTCCCCCCAGTCTCTCTCTCTCCCTCCCCAGTCTCTCTCTCTCCGCCTCCCTCCCATCTCTCTCTCTCTCTCCCTCCCCCCAGTCTCTCTCTCTCTCCCGCTCCCCCCAGTCTCTCTCTCACCTCTCTCTCTCCCCTCCCCCCAGTCTCTCTCTCTCTCCTCCCCCCAGTCTCTCTCTCTCTCCTCCTCCCCCCAGTCTCTCTCTCTCTCCCCTCCCCCAGTCTCTCTCTCTCTCTCCCTCCCCCCAGTCTCTCTCTCTCTCCCTCTCCCCCAGTCTCTCTCTCTCTCTCCCCTCCCCCCAGTCTCTCTCTCTCCCTCCCCCCAGTCTCTCTCTCCTCTCTCTCTCTCCTCCCCCCAGTCTCTCTCTCTCTCTCTCCTCTCCCCTCTCTCTCAGTCTCTCTCCTCTCCCCCCAGTCTCTCTCTCTCTCTCTCCCCTCCCCCCAGTCTCTCTCTCTCTCTCCCCTCCCCCCAGTCTCTCTCTCTCTCTCCCCCTCCCCCCAGTCTCTCTCTCCTCTCTCTCCCCTCCCCCAGTCTCTCTCTCTCTCTCCTCTCCCCCCAGTCTCTCTCTCTCTCTCTCTCTCCCCCCAGTCTCTCTCTCTCTCCCTCCCCCAGTCTCTCTCTCTCTCCCTCCCTCCCCCCAGTCTCTCTCTCCTCTCCCCCAGTCTCTCTCTCTCTCTCCCCCCAGTCTCTCTCTCTCTCTCTCTCCCCAGTCTTTCTCTCTCTCTCTCTCTCTCCCCCAGTCTCTCTCTCTCTCCCTCCCCCCAGTCTCTCTCTCTCTCCCTGCCCTCTCCCCAGTCTCTCTCCCTCTCCCCCCAGTCTCTCTCTCTCTCCCCCCAGTCTCTCTCTCTCTCTCTCTCTCTCCCCCAGTCTCTCTCTCTCCTCTCTCTCTCTCTCCCCCCCCAGTCTCTCTCTCTCTCTCCCCCCAGTCTCACTCTCTCTCCTCCCCCCCAGTCTCTCTCTCTCCCCCCAGTCTCTCTCTCTCCCCCCAGTCTTCTCTCTCTCTCTCTCTCTCCCCCCAGTCTTCTCTCTCTCCTGCCCTCCCCCAGTCTCTCTCTCTCTCCCCCAGTCTCTCTCTCTCTCTCCCCCCAGTCTCTCTCTCTCTCCCCCCCAGTCTCTCTCTCCCCCAGTCTCTCTCTCCCCCATCTCTCTCTCTCTCTCTCTCCCCCAGTCTCTCTCTCTCTCCTCCCCAGTCTCTCTCTCTCTCTCCCCCAGTCTCTCTCTCTCCCTCCCCCAGTCTCTCTCTCCCCTCCCCCCAGTCTCTCTCTCCCCTCCCCCCAGTCTCTCTCTCTCCCCTCCCCCCAGTCTCTCTCTCTCCTCCCCCAGTCTCTCTCTCTCCTCCCCCCAGTCTCTCTCTCTCTCTCCCCCAGTCTCTCTCTCCCTCTCTCCTCTCTCCCCCCAGTCTCTCTCTCTCCTCCCTCTCTCCCCAGTCTCTCTCTCTCCTCCCCCAGTCTCTCTCTCTCCTCCCCCCAGTCTCTCTCTCTCCTCCCCCCAGTCTCTCTCTCTCTCTCTCTCTCTCCCCCTCTCTCTCCCCTCTCTCTCCCCACAGTCTCTCTCTCTCTCTCTCCCCCCAGTCTCTCTCTCTCTCTCTCTCCCCCCAGTCTCTCTCTCTCTCTCTCTCCCCCCAGTCTCTCTCTCTCTCTCTCCTCCCCCCCAGTCTCTCTCTCTCTCTCTCTCTCCCCCCCCCAGTCTCTCTCTCTCTCTCTCTTTCTCCCCCCAGTCTCTCTCTCTCTCCCCCCAGTCTCTCTCTCCCCCCTCTGTAAAGTCTGTGGGTTGTATAGCGAAGCCGACTCGAGATCAGGCCATTTTAGACTGGGTATTGTGCAATGAGAAGGGACTTATCAGCAATCTTCTTGTACGAGGCCCCTTGGGTCAGAGCGATCATAATATGATCGAGCTCTCAGTCGAGATGGAGAGTGAGGAAATTGAATCAGAGACTAAGGTCCAGAACTTAAATAAAGGGAATTACGAGGGTATGAGACGGGAATTCGGTAAGATTGATTGGGTGGTGTTTCTGGGGGGATTGACAGTGGATAGACAATGGCAAGCATTCAAAGATAGAATGGAAGAATTCCAGAACATGTTTATACCGGTTTGGCTTAAAAATAAACCTAAAAAGGTGACTCAACGTGGATAACGAGGGAAATTAGGGACAGCATAAAATCAAAAAAAAGGGCATATCAACTGGCAAAAAAAAGCACCAGACCGGAAGATTGGGGCAGTACAGGATACAGCAAAAGAGGACAAAGGGATTAATCAGGAAGGGGAAAATAGAATACGAAAGTAAACTTGCAGCAAACATAAAGACAGACTGCAAAAGCTTTTATCGGTATATCAGGAGGAAAAGACTGGTAAAATCCCAAGTCGGTCCCTTGCAGTCCGATTCGGGAGAATATATAATGGAGAATAAGGAAATGGCAGACCAATTAAACTCATACTTTGGTTCTGTATTCACAAAGGAGGACACAAATAACCTCCAGGAATATCGGCAAACATAGGGACTAATGAGAGGGAGGAGCTGACAGAAATTAGTATCTCTAGGGATATGGTGTTGGGTAAGTTGAGGGGACTGAAGGCCGACAAATCCCCGGGGCCTGATAAACTACATCCTAGGGTACTTAAGGAGGTGGCCCTGGAGATAGCAGATGCTCTAAGGATCATCTTCCGGAACTCCATTGACTCGGGAACAGTACCCGTGGATTGGAGGGTAGCTAATGTTACCCCAATATTTAAAAAGGGGGGTAGAGAGAAAGCAGGGAATTATAGACCAGTAAGCCTTACATCGGTTGTGGGCAAAATGCTAGAGTCCATTATTAAGGATAAAATAGCGGAGCACTTGACAAATGGGGAAAGGATCGGACAGAGTCAACATGGATTTACAAAGGGTAAATCGTGTTTGACTAATCTGCTGGAATTTTTTGAGGAAGTAACTGGTAAAATAGATGGGGGAGAGCCAGTGGATGTGGTGTACCTTGACTTCCAGAAAGCCTTCGATAAGGTTCCACACAAAAGATTATCATGCAAAATTAAGGCTCATGGGATTGGGGGCAAAGTATTAACGTGGATAGAGAACTGGCTGGCGGATAGAAAACAGAGAGTTGGAATAAACGGCTCGTTTTCGGAGTGGCAGGCAGTGACCAGCGGGGTGCCGCAAGGATCTGTCCTGGGACCCCAGCTGTTCACAATATATATAAATGATCTGGATCAGGGAATTGGATGCAATATTTCCAAATTCGCTGACGACACTAAACTAGGAGGAGGGGTGGGCTCTGATGAGGATGTCAGGAGGCTACAGTGCGATTTGGACAGGTTGGGGGAATGGGCGGTTACGTGGCAGATGCACTATAATGTGGATAAATGCGAGGTTATCCACTTTGGGGGTAAAAACAGGAGGGTAGATTATTATCTAAATGGCAATAGATTGGGAGATGGGGAAGTGCAGAGGGACCTGGGTGTTCTTGTGCACCAGTCACTGAAGGAGAGCATGCAGGTGCAACAGGCGATTAAGAAGGCAAATGGTATGTTGGCCTTCATATCAAGGGGGTTCGAGTATAGGAATAGGGATACCTTACTACAGCTGTACAAGGTGCTGGTGAGACCGCATCTGGAGTATTGTGTACAGTTTTGGTCGCCCCATCTGCGGAAGGATGTTCTTGCCATGGAAAGAGTGCAACGGCGATTCACCAGGCTGATACCTGGAATGGCGGGAATGACCTACGAAGAGAGATTAAATAGTTTGGGCTTGTACTCACTGGAGTTTAAAAGATTGAGAGGGGATCTCATCGAAACATATAAAATTATGGCAGGCCTGGACAGGCTGAATTCAGAGAGAATGTTTCCAATGGCCGGGGAGCACAGAACCAGGGGCCACAGTCTAAAAATAGCGGGCAAATCATTTAAAACAGAGATGAGGAAGAATTTCTTCACTCAAAGAGTGGTGAGCCTGTGGAATTCCCTGCCACAGAGGGCTGTGAAGGCTAATTCAATAAATATTTTCAAGAGAGAATTGGATATATTTCTGAAGGCTAAGGGGATTAAGGGTTACGGAGAAAAGGCGGGGACGGGGTACTGAACTGGTAAGATCAGCTATGATCTCAGACGAAGATCAGCCATGATCTCATTGAATGGCGGAGCAGGCTCGAAGGGCCGAATGGCCTACTCCTGTTCCTATCTCTATGTTTCTATGTTTCTATGTAATACACAGACTACAAGAGTAACTTAAACAGGACTTTACTATTCGAAGGTCAGGGCGAATCTGCCCAATAAATTCTGCCATAGCACTTATATACTGGTGTGGTCACCGTCGGTATTACAGTATACAGCAGCCAGGATAAAGTAGTGCCACACCTAAAATAGTTCTCTTAAAGGTGGACGGTTACATACAATAGTTCTCTTAAAGGTAGAACAGTTACATACACTACAATCCTCCCTTTTTAGCTTACAACATACTTATTCCCCATTAACATAACATCATAACATATCCAACTTCATGTTACAACAGTTCACAGAGGTAGTCTCTGCGGAAACAGTTCACAGATTCAGTCTCTGCGGGAAACAGTTCACAGATTCAGTCTCTGATCTTCTTGACTCGGTCCGGACCACGCCTCCGTGGTGTAGTCGGGTCACCTTGCTAGAGGGACTCATCCCATAGTCCTTCCCTAGACTTAACAGCTTTACTTCCATCACTTCTGAACCAGCATTGCTGACTTTTTTAAAACAAACAAAAAACAGTTGGATTGCCTTGGGAAATTTTCCTACTTTCCAACTGATTTGGCTCCGTTCGGGGGACCACGTGTGTGATCGGGTAGAGGTAATAATGGTTCAGATGGTTATCATCTTCTGCTTCGTCTTTTCCTTTTTTGCTTCTTGGAGACTCTCGGGGCTCCATTGTCAGCTGCCAGCTGTAACGCCACCATCTCCCTATGTTCCTTAGACTTTAAGTGATTCATCCTGATTTCGGCACTTTGAGAGTTCTCGGCACAAGCTGGGCAGACCAGGTCCTCGTAATATTCAGTGTCACTCAACAGATCATGGTAATATTCGGTGTCGTCCTGAGCTAGGCCAGCGAGAGGGTCTTCTATTTCCTCCTTACCCAGCTGGACGTTAGCCGACTTTTGTTCCAAATCCCGACATCTGTCCTGAAGAGACTTCATCATGCGTTCAGATTCATCCCGCTTTTTCTGGGCTTCCTGCAAGTCTTTTACTAATGACCTCATTTGTGATTTCAATACTTCAACTTCATTCGGAGATTGATTGATCGGACTATTCAATCCCTCTACTGAAGTAGCTGTTTCAGTATTCTGTTGTTCTACATTGCCGTGCGTCAGCGTACTTTTGGCATCCAAGGGCTGTTCTGCTGCAGACTTCTCTGTCTGGGTTGCCACCTCAGCTCTTCCAATGACTTTTGAGAGCTCCCTTCCCTTTGAAGATTGAGGCTCGTATTTAAGTTTTTCCCATTTTAGAGTTTTATCCCTCAGCATATGAATGAGTTGGCTGACTGTTAACTCTTCTGCCATCATCCCTTTTCCATTAACTACAGGGCTGTTTATAACCTTGCCCTGGAGGAGTTGGCTGACTGTTAACTCTTCTGTCCTCATCCCTTTTCCATTAGCTGCAGGGCTGTTTAGAACCTTGTCCTGGGGCTCCTTTGCTGCTTCTACTTCGCCATCATCCGCAGCCCCCATCATTCGAATTTCCACAAATGAATCGTCCGGTGGTGCTGCACCCAACTTCAGTAGGAGCTCGGAAGTCATGTCGACCAACTCAGCTTTTTCTGCCTGCAACCTGCTAACCAGCGCCTTCAGTTGCGGCACATCTTGTTCCACCGGATTGGAGCACGCCCCTTCAGAAGCCGAATCAGCTTTGATTCGTTTGGCCTCCTCGTGCAGACGGTTTGTGTGCTCCTGCTCCCTTTTCTTCCCCAGCTGCTTCTGTTGTCTTTCCAGGTTCTCCCATTCGGTATCATAGAACTTTTTCATTGCTTTCATCTCTTGCTCGAGACGGCAATTCAATTGTTCTAATTGCTGTCGTAATCTGAAATAAGTTTGCGTTCGAGCTCGATGTTCCTCAGTAATATATATGTCTGTAACTTGAACAGACTCAGAATTCTCTGTCAAGCTATGTTGTTGTTGTTCAGAGGAATTCTGTTCTGAAGCTTTGTTCTCCTCTGGAGCATAAGCCTTTATGCCCACATTCGTTCTACCAACCTTAGTCAGCAAGTTCATTTTAGACTTGTCTTTCATGCTTGGGCTGGTCTTATCGTCATCCATTTCAGAGTCTGAGCTGATTGTCTGCCCCGAGTCCTCACTCATTATTGCTTTGAGGTAGTGCCATTCCATGTCTATTTTCTTGATCCACTCCCGTCCTAGAAGTGGTGGTCCTCCCTCAGGTAGTACGTATAAGTCCATTCCGGGGTGATCTTTGCCCCTGTCTCTCACCTTGACTCTTATCTTTCCCATGGGGTATACTTTATGCCCCGTGTATGTCTGCAATACGAACTTGGTATCTCTCAAGGGTATATGTGAGACTAGCCGGTTGTAATCCCTTCAATTTATGACTGATAGGGCTGATCCAGTGTCCAATTCCATTCTCACTTGGACTCCGGCTATTTTTAGCATGACCCAGATAGTTTGTAGGTCAGCTTCCTTACTCACATTATGAATTCTCAGACTACCCAGTTCCTGGCCGCTTGGGTCTGAATCTGAATTCTGTGCATCTGAACTCTTCTCAACCACCTTGTGTACTTTGTTGTACTTTTCCTGTGATGGCTTTTTTTTTTGGTTGTTGGTCTTCTTCCCTGACCGGCATACTTTGGCTATGTGACCCAGTTTGCCACATTTCCTACAGTCCTGGTTTTTAAGCCAGCATTGGTTCTGGTCGTGTGTTGTCTTCCCACAACGATAACATTTCGTTGCACCCGAAGTAATTTGATCCACACTGAGGACCGCTGCCTTCAGCTGCATTTCCGCAGTTCCTTTCGCTGCGGCTTCGTGTGATGCTGCAATAAGGACAGCCCTATCCAGTGTAAGGTCGTTCTCTTCGAGCAGTCGCTTTTGCGTTCCTTCCTTCGACAACCCGCACACGAACTTGTCTCGCAATGCCTCTGTCAGATTTCCTCCAAACTGGCAGTATTTCGCTAGCCTACGCAGTTCGACCAAGTATTCCGCGTTGCTTTCCTCTTTCCGTTGCGTTCTCGCATAAAATTTGAATCGTTCCACCAACATCAGCGGTGTGGGGTTCAAGTGATCCTTCAGAACAGCAACAATATTATCGAAGGTTTGATCCGCCGGTTTAACTGGTGCTAGAAGATGCTTCAATAGCCCGTATGTCTTCGCCCCCATCGAGTTTAGCAAGGTTATAGTTATCATCATCCTCTATTTTATTGGCCTCACAATATATCTCAATGCGTTCTACATACGTGGCCCAATCTTCTACCTCGGAATCGAAATCGTTGATGTTACCACGCTTAGGCATCTTCACCTCCCTGATAAACAACAACGAAATATTTCTTTAACTCTTTTTTAAAAAAAATTTTAATTTTTTTTTTCCAAGATGGCGGTTTCCCCGCGCTTATCTTCTTTCCCCGCCCCTTTCAAAATGGCGGTTCCCGCTTCTGTCTTTTTCTCCGCCTACTGGCGGCTTCCCGCGCTTATCTTCTTCCCCCGCCCACTTTCAAGATGGCGGTTCCCGCTTTTCTTCCCCTGGCAGGAGGGGTAAGCTTTTCCCTCGGGCGACGGCCGCTGGCTTTCGGGGTTTGCAGCCTGCGCTTCGGCTTCAGTGCGTTCCCTTCTCTCGGCCGGGCAACCGGCTCTGGGTACAACCTGTTGACGGCGAACGGTCTCAGCCGCTGGCTGGATCTCGCTCAGTCTCCCTCGCTCGGGCTCTGTCTCTCCGGTGCTGGGTACAACCCGTTGACGGCGAACAGTTTCAGCCGCTGGGCTGGATCTCGCTCAGTCTTCCTCGGGCTCTGTCTCTCCCGCGGCTCTCGCTCGCTCTCTCTCGGGCTCTGTCTCTCCCGTTCGCGCGGCTCTCGCTCGGGCTCTGTCTCTCCCGCTCGCGCGGCTCTCAATCGCGCCTCCCAGCCCTCTCGCAGTCCGGTGCTTCCCTCCCCGGCTGCGGCTGAGTTCTCCGCGATTTATTTATTTTATCTCTTCCCGCGCCTTACGATCCCGGTCGCAGCGCTTCGTGGCCTCGGTCACTGTCCGACCTTTTTCACCCAATCGCTCCTCCCAGCCTCTCGCAGTCCGGTGCTTCCTCCCCGGCTGCGGCTGCGTTCTCCGCGGTTTATTTATTTTTATCTCTTCCCGCGCCTTACGAATCCGGTCGCAGCGCTTCGTGGTTGCGGCATTTGTCCGGCCTTTTTCGCCGTCGCGGTCTAGTCGTCTCACGACGCTCCCCAGCCCGCTTGTACCGCGGCTTCTGCGCCACGCTGCCCCAGTCTCAGCGCCTCTGGGCCCGACTTCTGTCCGGCTCCTTTCCCCCTCGACCGTGGTCGAGTGCACCGCCCTTATCCTCCGTTTATTTGTTTCTATTTTCCCTTTACTCACAGTCACCGTGGCCGACTTGCTTCTCGTGTTGATCGGCTCACTCACCACCGTGGCAGAAGGGACAATCCGTGCCTGTTGCTGATGGAAGACTTCGTGTTTGAATCTTCCTCCTTTCTTGGTCTGCAGACTCGAGTTTTCTCTCAGCAAAACGACGAGGGCGGGTGCCTCTTTTCGACGCTCGTTTACTTCTTCAGAAGTATTGTTGCCGCAGGGTAAGATCGAACTCGTCGCCACTGTAAAGTCTGTGGGTTGTATAGCGAAGTAATACACAGACTACAAGAGTAACTTAAACAGGACTTTACTATTCGAAGGTCAGGGCGAATCTGCCCAATAAATTCTGCCACAGCACTTATATACCGGTGTGGTCACCGTCGGTATTACAGTATACAGCAGCCAGGATAAAGTAGTGCCACACCTAAAATAGTTCTCTTAAAGGTGGACGGTTACATACAATAGTTCTTTTAAAGGTAGAACAGTTACATACACTACAACACTCCCCCCAGTCTCTCACTCTCTCCGCTCCCCCGTTTCTCGCTCGCTCTCTCTCCCCTCCCCGTTTCTCGCTCTCTCTCTCTCCCCTCCCCCGTTTCTCGCTCTCTCTCGCTCCCCTCCCCCGTTTCTCGCTCGCTCTCTCTCTCCCCTCCCCCGTTTCTCGCTCGCTCTCTCTCTCCCCTCCCCCGCCTCTCGCTCTCTCACTCTCCCCTCCCCCGCCTCTCGCTCTCTCTCCCCTCCCCCGCCTCTCGCTCTCTCTCTCCCCTCCCCGTTTCTCGCTCTCTCTCTCTCCCCTCCCCCGTTTCTCGCTCTCTCTCTCCCCTCCCCCGTTTCTCGCTCTCTCTCTCTCCCCTCCCCCGTTTCTCTCTCTCTCTCTCTCCCCTCCCCCGTTTCTCTCTCTCTCTCCCCTCCCCCGTTTCTCTCTCCCTCTCTCTCCCCTCCCCCGTTTCTCTCTCTCTCTCTCTCCCCTCCCCCGTTTCTCTCTCTCTCTCTCCCCTCCCCCGTTTCTCTCTCTCCTCCCCCGTTTCTCTCTCTCTCTCTCCCCTCCCCCCAGTCGCTCTCTCTCTCTTCTTCCCCCAGTCGCTCTCTCTTCTTCCCCCCAGTCGCTCTCTCTTCTTCCCCCCAGTCGCTCTCTCTCTCTTCTTCCCCCAGTCGATCTCTCTCTCCCCCCAGTCGCTCTCTCTCTCCCCCCAGTCGCTCTCTCTCTCCCCCCCAGTCGCTCTCTCTCTCCCCCCGTCGCTCTCTCTCTCCCCCAGTCGCTCTCTCTCTCCCCCCAGTCGCTCTCTCTCCCCCCAGTCGCTCTCTCTCTCCCCCGTCGCTCTCTCTCTCCCCCCAGTCGCTCTCTCTCTCCCCCCAGTCGCTCTCTCTCTCCCCCCAGTCGCTCTCTCTCTCCCCCCAGTCGCTCTCTCTCTCCCCCCAGTCGCTCTCTCTCTCTTCTTCCCCCAGTCGCTCTCTCTCTCTTCTTCCCCCCAGTCGCTCTCTCTCTCTTCCCCCCCAGTCGCTCTCTCTCTTCCCCCCCAGTCGCTCTCTCTCTTCCCCCCCAGTCGCTCTCTCTCTTCCCCCCCAGTCGCTCTCTCTCTTCCCCCCAGTCGCTCTCTCTCTTCCACCCCAGTCGCTCTCTCTCTTCCCCCCAGTCGCTCTCTCTCTTCCCCCCGTCGCTCTCTCTCTTCCCCCCTAGTCGCTCTCTCTCTTCCCCCCCAGTCGCTCTCTCTCTTCCCCCAGTCTCTCGCTCTCTCTCTTCCCCCAGTCTCTCGCTCTCTCTCTTCCCCCAGTCTCTCGCTCTCTCTCTTCCCCCAGTCTCTCGCTCTCTCTCTTCCCCCCGTCTCTCGCTCTCTCTCTTCCCCCCCAGTCTCTCGCTCACTCTCTTCCCCCCCAGTCTCTTGCTCACTCTCTTCCCCCCCAGTCTCTCGCTCTCTCTCTTCCCCCCCAGTCTCTCGCTCTCTCTCTTCCCCCCCAGTCTCTCGCTCTCTCTCTTCCCCCCCAGTCTCTCGCTCTCTCTCTTCCCCCCCAGTCTCTCGCTCTCTCTCTTCCCCCCCAGTCTCTCGCTCTCTTTCCCCCAGTCGCTCTCTCTCTTCCCCCCAGTCGCTCTCTCTCTTCCCCCCAGTCACTCTCACTTCCAACAACAACATGCCTTCAAAAAAGCCTCGGCACCGCCGGGCACTCCAGCTAGTAAATTTATATATGGGTCCACATAAGCTTTGGGTAAGCAAAACAGAGGACTAATTTTTTGGAATGTGCACACCTGGCAAAAAGCCTCACCCAACAAGAGCACATCAGTAAATTACATGAAAATCACCACATCGCTGTGTGTGTAATAGATGGAAAATCGTGTGGAGTGTATCTGGAATTTCCCAATATGCGTTGCTGGTAGGGAAGGAAAATTTTGAAAATCAGCCCTATATTTTCCACTGAAGTAGAAACATGCTTTGTCACTTTATTATTCAGTGTGAAACCCCTCTCCCCTGTCGCCTCCATCCTCACCTCCGACAATAAGTGGTGTGAGGAGCTCATGGACTTCATTGTCTCTAAGATTGAGACCATCCGTTCAGCTGCCTCTGCCACTTCCCTTCCGACTCCTAGCCCACCGGGCCAAACTTCCTCTAACGTTCCCCCCTGCTCTAGCCCTGAACTCACATCTTTCTCCAGTTTCTCTCCAATCTCCCCTCATTACCTCTCTGCGCTCATCTTGTCCATGAGACCCACTTCCTGCTCCCTCGACCCTATTCCCACCAAACTGCTGACCACCCAACTTCCTTTTCTGGCTCCCATGTTAGCTGATATTGTTAACAGTTCTCTATCCTCAGGTACTGTACCCCTCTCCCTCAAATCTGCCATCATCACCCCTCCCCTCAAAAAAACAACCCTTAATCCCTCCATCCTTGCAAACTACCATCCCATCTCCAACCTCCCTTTCCTCTCCAAAGTCCTTGAATGTGTTGTCGCCTCCCAAATCCGTGCCCTTCTTTCCTGCAATTCCATGTTTGAATCCCTCCAATTAAGTTTCCGCCCTTGCCACAGTACCGAAACGGCTCTCATCAAAGTCACAAATGACATCCCTTTGTGACAGTGACAAAGGTAAACTGTCCCTCCTCGTCTTTCTTGACTTGTCTGCAGCCTTTGACACGGTTGACCACTCCATCCTTCTCCAACGCCTCTCAGTTCTGGATGAGCAGAAATTTTCTCCAATGAAATATTGGGAAGACCGAAGCCATTGTTTTCGGTCCCCGCCACAAACTCCGTTCCCTAGCCACTGACTCCATTTACTCCCTAACATCTGCCTGAGGCTGAACCACACTGTTCGCAACCTTGGTGTCATATTTGACCCTGAAATGAGCTTCCGATTACATATCCACAGCATAACTAAGACCGCCTACTTCCACCTCCGTAACATCGCCCGTCTTTGTCCTTGCCTCAGCTCATCTGCTGCTGAAACCCTCATCCATGCCTTTTATACCTCTAGACTTGACTATTCCAATGCACTCCTGGCTGGCCTCCCATATTCTACCCTACGATAACTGAGATCATCCAAAACTCGGCTGCCCATGTCCTAACTCGCACCAAGTCCCGTTCACCCATCACCCCTGTGCTCGCTGACCTACATTGGCTCCCGGTTAAGCAACGCCTCGATTTCAAAATTCTCACCCTTGTTTTCAAATCCCTCCATGGCCTTGCCCCTTCCTATCTCTGTAATCTCGTTCAGCCCCACAATCCCGCCCCCCCCCCCCAAGATATCGGCGCTCCTCTAATTCTGCCCTCTTGAGCATCCCTAATTATAATCGCTCAACCTTTGGTGGCCATGCCTTCTGTTGCCTAGGCCCTAAGCTCTGGAACTCCCTGCCTAAACCTCTCCGCCTCTCTAACTCTCTTTCCTCCTTTAAGATGCTCCTTAAAACCTACTTCTTTGACCAAGCTTTTGGTCACCTGCCCTAATTTCTCCTTATGTGGCTCGGTGTCAATTTTTTTGTCTTTTAATACTCCTGTGAAGCACCTTGGGACATTTTACTACGTTAAAGGTGTTATATAAATACAAGTTGTTGTTGTTGTGTAAAATAAGATATCATGAATATGTACCCATGCTTTAAAAATAAATTCAATTTCAGATGCACAACTGAATTGGACTTTGTAACAGAAGAAAACTTCCACCATTAACACATGGAAACTCTTGAGGTGTGGAGCATGATTTACTGCTCAGAGCTTTAAAATGTTACTAGCTTGTTCCAGGAGATGGTGAATACTGGAACTGGTAATAAGACTTAACAAATGGACAAGATAAAGAAAGAAAGACTTGCATTTATATAGCGCCTTTCACGACCGCCGGACATCTCGGTGCTTTACAACCAATGAAGTACTTTTGAAGTGGAGTCACTGTTGTAATGTGGGAAATGTGGCAGCCAATTTGCGCACAGCAAGCTCCCACAAACAGCAATGTGAAAATGACCAGATAATCTGTTTTTGTTATATTGGTTGAGGGAGAAATAATGGCCAGGACTCCAGGGATAACTCCCCTGCTCTTCTTCAAAATAGTGCCCCGGGATCTTTTACGTCCACCTGAGTGTGCAGACGGGGCCTCGGTTTAACGTCGCATCCAAAAGACAGCACCTCCAACAGTGCAGCACTCCCTCAGCACTGCACTGGAGTGTCAGCCTAGCTTTATGTGTGCAAGTCCCTGGAGTGGGACTTGAACCCACAACCTTCTGACTCAGAGGCGAGTGTGCTACCCACTGAGCCACAGCTGCCACAGCATAACAATTCCAAAATAGGCTGCAAGGTCTGATTTGCAGAAATCAAAAGAATTGTCCTTAAGAGGTTGAGTGAGGTTAAATCGCATTTTCCACATTTCAGCTAAACACTGTACAGCAACATTATCAACGTTTTACTTTTTAAAAATGCATTGTTAGCAGCTTAACAAGTATCCCCAGAGCATGTCGGCTTGATATAGTTGGGTGTTCAGTTGTGCATCTGTTGCAGCACCTTCAAATTCTCAAGTCCAAAAGAGTAAAATAGCATGTTGTAACATGCAAGTTATAATTTAAAGTCAAAAGTAACACACCATTCACCCACATTTAGCAGTTTTATTTTGATCAGCCAAGTGGCTGACACGGATGGAAGCCCATCACCATGCTTGACTTCAAACCAAGCTACAAAAAAAATCCACACAGCTACAGTTTCTGATTGCACACTCTCTCACTATAGGGGCACATCCCATTTATCCAAGTTCAGAGGACTTAGGTGTTGGTTGGCAAAGCCAAAGCTTAGGTTTCCCCCTCCACCCCCTACCCAAGAGTTCAACCACTAAGACTGCACAATTTACCATACAGAGCATTGGTAAGATTCCTGCTGCTTGTCCAAAGATTATCTGGAGCCAAGTGGGAATAATCCCAACTCCCATTTACAAATCTATGCCTCCAGGTTTCATTAATAATCCAAGGTGGCTGGTAAATCATCAGTGCCATGGAGTACTGAAGACATTTATGACTTCGGTATCACATGGCAAAGTCTGCCACAGAAGGTCTATTCAGTTCCAATCTTCCATCGCCAAGCTTATTTTCTTGCAACCACACCTCCAGCCAAGGGGATAATGGCCCAGAAATTCGGGTCGGGGGTTTCCCGCGGGTGCAAGCCTCCGACCTGCACTTACCTAGCGCGCCGGCCATTGAGCTGTGGGCCCGCGTGGGATTCCGATCCTGGGCCTCCTCCAACTGCCGGCGCGCAGTGCTTGCATATCCCAGGGGCGCAGTTAGTTCGAAGCGTCCCCAGGGATCACGTGGGCCATGGAGAGCCAATGGTAGCAGGGAATGCCCATTCATAAATTTGACAGGAAGAGCTGTCAAACCTATAAATACAAATCAGCCCCAAAACATAATTAAAACTTCAAATAATTTTTTTTTTTTAAATCACATTTTTAAAATAACTATAAATTACATAAAATAACTATTTTAAACAATAATTAAAAGTATTGAAAAAATTAATTACAGTTTCTAACGGGGCTAAAAATAAACTTACCTTTCTTTAAAGTATTTAAAAATAATAAACCTGTGGAAAAAATGTTTTAATTTTACTTAATTCACCAAGTTCCAGGCGCACGCGTTGCCTCTCCGGTGCACGCGTTCGACCTGTGAACCCCTTCCTTTAAGGAACGGAAGTTCCAGTTTCCCACACATGCGCAGTGCATGCACGAAACCGGCACTTTCGTTGGGCCTACGGGTGAGTACCCAGTGCGTACTCACCCGTGGAGACCCAAATTTCTGGGCCCATAACTAGTTGGTCATATTAAGCATACAGAAGAAACTCACGTCAATATTTATCCCTCAATCAACATAACAAAAACAGATTATTTGGTCATTAGCACATTGCTGTCTGTGGGAGCTTGCTGTGCGCAAATTGGCTGCCGCGTTTCCTTTATTATAACAGCGACGCCACTTCAAAAAAAAAGTACCTCATTGGCTGAAAAGCGCTTTGGGACGTCTGCAGCATATACTACACGTGATAAAGATAATTTTAAAATCTCATGCTCACCACCCAGCATGTATTGAACAATGCATTCAGTATCTTCAAATCCCAATTATCTTCAAACCCCATGCCCACCACCCAGTGTATGTAATTTACTAAATATAATTAGAGATCGGCAAGTACTTAAACCACCTCGAACCTCTTGGTTAGGTGTCACGTGACAACTAGTAAAAAGTAAGTAGTTAAGCTAATTTACGAATTACTTTCGGATCTATACTGGCTGTCACTGGGTTACTTTCATCAAACATGTATGTGTTCAGTAGTTTCCAAATGATGGTTAATTTCCAAAACTGAATTGTGTTGTCTACTATTATTGCTGATTGCTGCCCTACCAATATAACGGAGGTTAGTCTGATGTACAAGTCATTTTCATATTTATTAATCAGATAATAAAGATATTGACCAGCAAATATACTATGTTACGCTGTATGCATTGCAAGGTTGGTCTCATTGCTGTAGCTAGAATGTCGAGTCGGATCAGGATAAGAAAAAGCAGTAGTGAGCTGGATTCCTGCCAGCCGGACGATCACAGGCTCCTACTGCTCTCTCTCAGAAGTGGGTTACTTGGTGAATTCTATTATCCTGAAATATCGCTTATAGCACCAACTTCTATTCATTCTGACAATGCACTGACAACAAACCTGCTCGGGTGTACATTTAGCTTTTTCAAATGCTTTTCTTTTGTAATACTTATTCTAAGACAATTGTGAAAAGCCCATGGGCGTAGGATCCAGTCAGAGTTACAGTATTTCATTCGGACAATGACGGGGAATGCGAGAAACGAGAGGCGAATGTTATCAAATGAATACGTCATTTCAAATAATGATTTTTCACGGGAGATCAGATTTCCGTATTAAAAATTGCATTAATGCGAAGCCTAGAATGAAAGTGGAGAAAAAACTATTATCTAACACCTACCAGCTATGTTAGCAAGCATTACATAAAATTGTTAGCATTTTGTAAAAGAGCTTATCAGTATAATTAACGAAAGGTGAGATTCTAAGCTTCTTTGCACTGCCGATTTTTCGCGTCTTTCAACCATGCTCGGTTCAGTTCCAGAGCTCTAACAAAGGCAACAATGCTTGAAAGATTCAGCACGATCACATTCTGAAAATTGCAGCAAACATGTTTTTATTTACATTTCAGATTGAGTATCACACACCCTATCCGATATTTAAACAGTTGGCAGTGAGCCGCGTGCAAAATCTGTCATTAAAAATAATTTAAAGAAAAATTGTACTCATATCGTATTTTGAGTGCAGTGGTAAATTTGTTACAAAATGAGATGTAGTGGCCTGGCTACAGATGCACCAATGCCTGTCTTACCGGGATCATGTGCATCATTTTCCCGGCCGTGCGCTGTCTTCGGTGCAGGGAGCCCAGACAGCTCGCGCTCTCTTCGCACTAACAACAAGCTCAGTCTCCCAACTTGTGACAGACAGGCGCGCTCCCGGCCGGCCGGCAGGTCCGGCCAGCTCAGCTCATTGGCCAAGACTTCCCATGGCAATGGCGCCCGCGAGGCTCGTCACATCAGAAGCCACGGATAATGAGCGCATGCCCGTGATTCTTGGTGCCTGCTTCCAGTAGGTGAGGCTCGACCCCGGGAGCACGATTCTTAAATTTACCCTTCCGTGCCCAAGGAAGAAAATGAGAGAAATTATGTGACATTAACCCCATACTTTGTTATGTGGCAATTCAAGATATTTATTTTCCAGGCTTTAACCATACCTGTAATTTTACTGAAATGTGTAGGAGTTCTATATGCCACATTGTAGCTCTAAAACAGGTAGGTCTATCATTGCACAGCTGAATTATTCAGGCTGTGATTTATAGGGTTGCCAACTCTGGTTGGAGGCATTCCTGCAGGTTTGATCATGTGACATCTAAAAATATTGGCCCGGAATTCGCGGTGGGTAATAACAGCCGGTGTTATTACCCCTTTGAAACTGACCACAACTTCAGGATTTAGTGCATCCTAACGCGGCGATCCTGAAATTACGGTCAGTCATTCACTGCTCCGACACTGGCTGCGCTGTGCCCACCCCACCCCACAGCCAGCAATCAGTGTAATCAGCAAAATCAGTAAAAGTAAGAACATAAGATAAGAACATAAGGATTAGGAGCAGGAGTAGGCCACACGGCCCCTCGAGCCTGCTCCGCCATTCAATAAGATCATGGTTGATCTTCAACCTCAACTCTACTTCCCTGCCTGATCTCCATATCCCTTGATTCCCCTAGAGTCCAAAAACCTATCTCAGCCTTGAATATACTCAACAATTCAGCATCCACAGCCCTTTTGGGGTAGAGAATTCCAAATATTCAAAACACTCTGAGTGAAGAAATTCCTGCTCACCTCAGTCTTAAATGGCCAACCCCTTATCCTGAGACTAAGCCCCCTAGTTCTAGACTCTGCTGCCAGGGGGAACAACCTCTCAGCACCTACCCTGTCAATCCCCCTCAGAAAACTTATATGTTTCAATGAAATCACCTCTCATTCTTCTAAACTCCAGAGAGTATAGGCCCAATCTACTCAATCTCTCCTCATAGGACAACCCTCTCATTCCAGGATGCCAACATTCTTATTATGAACACAGCTAGCTTTTGCTAGACACTTTTATTGAGCACATGTGGACTAGGTACAGTATCTGTAGAGGCTTCCATCTTGACTGTTGCCTTGTGGGTAGCCTAGTGCCTCATGGGTAATGTAGTCTTAATATACATACAGCTGGGTAGTGTAGTCTTAATACATACAGCTATGTACAGCTCTACACAGCTCTACGGCTCCACCTAGTGTCCACTATAGAATGACATGTTATTGATCATTACATCCCCCTTTCTTTGAGGTTTAACAAAATCAATATCAATCAACTTTCAAGAAAACAATAAAGATAGTATCAGTAACACTTTTGTTAGTGCTCTATAAACATAAACATTTTCAAAACAGTCAACACATTTTCAAAGCTTTACATTGTACTCAAAGATTAAGTCTATCAGGCTTTATTACTTCACGTGTGGATCTTCTCAACACGGGTAAGTCTGATGTGTCTTCATGAGATTGTTCTGTCGGTGAATGACAAGATGCAGTTGCGGCATTGTCATCAATCTGCTCTTGTATAGATCGAGGTCTCCTTGCGATCTTTGCTTGGAAAGGGTTTCAGTGTTTCCTTCACTCTTCATGCCATAACTCTCAATGTAGTCAATGCACTCTCGAAAAACTGCTGGCAGCTGGATCCCATCATACAGCATAGTCCTCTCAGCAGCCTCGGCTAATGGAACACTAAAGATTGGCCTGAGGGAAGAAGGAGTATCCACCGGAACTGCTTCCTGCTCTGGTGCAGGCTTCTTCTTTTTCTTTTTCTCTTTCCACTGCTTAACAACATCTGCTGCGGTCATATCTTTGGACTTTTTCTCCTTGTGTTTTTCCTCTTTGTGCTTTTCTTCCTTTGGCTTCTCTTTGACCTTAAAGTCTTTTTCTTTCTTCTTGGAGAAACTAGGCTTTTTGAAGACATGGATACCCTTTGGCCTTTTCATCCTTGATGGGCTCTCTGCTTCATCACCTGAGTCATCTGGTCTGCTTATGGCACAGTTTATACGGTAGACTCTCTTGACCAGTTCTAAGTCTTCACAAGCTTTGTCACCTAGTATCGAATCAAGTCTTTCAGCCACAACAGAAAACATGAGATGATGCACTTTGTCTGTGACTGTCACTTTAAGTCTGCATACACCTAAGCTATCTATTTTCTGTCCATTATAGCTCTTCAGTAGTACTGACTTTTTCTGTATTTTGGGCTTTTCTTTCATATTTTTTATGTCACTCATACTGATTAAGTTTGCTTTTGCCCCAGTGTACAGTTTCAATGTAACTAATGCTCCATTTATCTGCAGTGGGATCATCCATTTGTCCACTTTTACTGCATTGACTTTATGTTCAGCATTGTCCATTTCTGAGGGCTGCACATTTTCTGTATCTTTTTTGATATCGTCACATGACACCATTCCTACAAAAAATGTCTCACTTAAATCAGTGTCCTCAATCACATTAACTTGTTGCCCTTTTGTTGTTTTTACTTTTGAAAAGCATTGTTTGGCAAAGTGATTCTTTCCATTTCACTTTGTGCACATTTTTTCAAACGCTGGGCATTGTCTTAACTGGTGTTTGTAACCACAGCATTTACAATTAAAAATGTCATCCTCCGATTGCTTTTCATTTCTGTTCTGCCCACGTTTCTTCCCCTTGTAGGACACAGCACCGACAGCAGCATTATCACTCATTACAATCGCATCATTATTGATTTCACTGAAAGTCTTCACGTGCTTTCGAGCTAGCTTGCTGGCTTGGCATATTTTCACCGCATTTTCCAAATTTAGTTCGGTTTCTCTCAACAGACGTTCCCTGACATTTTTATCATGAATACCAAACACAATCTGGTCACGAATCATGGATGCTTTGAGCTCAGAGAAATTACATGTCTTTGCTTTCAGTTTCAGATCAGTTATAAAGCTATCAAAAGTCTCATTTTGCTGCTGTGTCCGAGAACAGAAGATGTATCTTTCATAGGTCTCATTCTTTTTGGGAGAGCAATGTGCATCAAATTTTTTTAGCACATCTTCTAATTTTTCTCTGTTCTCCTCTGGATTAAATACAAATGTATTAAATACCTCTATTGCCTGTGGGCCTGCAACCGTAAGCAGCAACGCTATCTTCCTTGCGTCTGGCTTCGTACCGAATCCGATGGCTGCAATGTAGAGTTCGAATTGTTGTTTAAGAGTCTGCCAATTGTAGTCGATGTTTCCTGTGAGTTTCAAACGCTCTGGTGGCTTCAAATTCTCCATGTCGCTTTTCACAATTTTCAGCAAAACTTCACCATCCTGGTACCATCTTATGTTCATTAATAAATAGACATTCTTATTATGAACACAGCTAGCTTTTGCTAGTTACTTTATTGAGCACATGTGGACTAGGTACAGTATCTGTAGAGGCTTCCATCTTGACTGCTGCCTTGTGGGTAGCCTAGTGCCTCATGGGTAATGTAGTCTTAATATACATACAGCTGGGTAGTGTAGTCTTAATACATACAGCTATATACAGCTCTACACAGCTCTACGGCTCCACCTAGTGTTCACTATAGAATGACATGTTATTGATCATTACACCTTGATTCCCCTAGAGTCCAAAAACCTATCTCAGCCTTGAATATACTCAACAATTCAGCATCCACAGCCCTTTTGGGGTAGAGAATTCCAAAGATTCAAAACACTCTGAGTGAAGAAATTCCTGCTCACCTCAGTCTTAAATGGCCAACCCCTTATCCTGAGACTAAGCCCCCTAGTTGTAGACTCTGCTGCCAGGGGGAACAACCTCTCAGCATCTACCCTGTCAATCCCCCTCAGAAAACTTATATGTTTCAATGAGATCACCTCTCATTCTTCTAAACTCCAGAGAGTATAGGCCCAATCTACTCAATCACTCATCATAGGACAACCCTCTCATCCCAGGATGCCAACATGCCATTTGTTTTCCTAATTGCTTGCTGTACCTGCATGCTAACTCTCTGTGTTTCCTGTACGAGGACACCGAAATCTCTCTAAACACCAACATTTAATAGTTTCTCACCATTTAAAAAATATTCTGTTTTTCTATTCTTCCTACCAAAGTGAATAACATCACATTTCCTCACATTATACTCCAACTGCCACCTTCTTGCCCACTCACTTAACCTGTCTATATCCCTTTGCAGACTCTGTGTTCTCCTCACAGCTTACTTTTCCACCTAGCTTTGTATCATCAGCAAACTTGAATACATTACACTCGGTCCCTTCATCTAAATCATTAATATAAATTGTAAATAGCTGAAGCCCAAGCACTGATCCTTGCAGCACCCCACTAGTTACAGGCTGCCAACCTGAAAATGACTTGTTTATCCCTACTCTCTGTTTTCTGTCCATTAACCAATCCTCGATCCATGCTACTATATTACCCGCCCCCCCAAACCCCTTGATCCCTTATCTTGCGTAACAATGATTTCCTTTTCATAAAACCATGTTGACTCTGCCTAATCATATATGATTTCCTAAATGCCCCATTACCACTTCTTTAATAATGGATTCCAGCATTTTCTCGACAACTGATGTCAGGCTAAGTGGGCTGCAGTTCCCCATTTTCTCTCTCCCTCCTTTCTTGAAAGTGACGAAAACTTTGGCTTTTTTGCGGTAATATCACTGTTAACTACCCCATTAAAAGTTAAACGCTTTTGGATTAGATGTAACTGGGGTTTCAACAGCATATTGACTGCTAAACAAACATTATGGCCCTGAAAAATGAATTTTAATTTTGTGGAGTGTCAAATCTATCCATTTTTAATAAAAATTGAAATTTTTAAGAAACTTTAAAAACAAATGTTTTTATATTTTTAAAAATTTGTTCATCTTTATTTGAGGTTTACCTTTTCAGCATGTGAGAGCCCCAATCTTTCTTTTGCTCTCTATAACTTTTTTAAAAAGTTAGAATAAAAGGAGCTTATTCACTTCCTGGTTCCCGGTCTGTGAGAATTTTGCATTGTGATTGGTTGCTTAGACAGCTTGTTGATGCCACAGCATCTCGTGTTAGGGATTTCTCATTAAATTACACTGATCTGAACTGAACATCGGAAAAGCCAAACGTCTCGCCTGTAGCTTCCAAAAGCTCTTATAATAATTTGTCCGTGACTACACAAACCACTCTAGGTACAGGTACATTGTGTATCAGTAAAACAGTCCGTGACTACACAAACCACTCCAGGTACAGGTATATTGTGTATCAGTAAAACAGTCTGTGACTACACAAACCACTCTAGGTACAGGTATATTGTGTATCAGTAAAACAGTCCGTGAGTACACAAACCACTCTGGGTCCAGGAATATTGTGTATCAGTAAAACAGTCCGTGACTACACAAACCACTCTGGGTCCAGGTATATTGTGTATCAGTAAAACAGCCTGTGACTGCACAAACCACTCTGGGTACAGGTATATTGTGTATCAGTAAAACAGTCCGTGACTACACAAACCAGTCTGGGTACAGTATATTGTGTATCAGTAAAACAGTCCGTGACTACACAAACCACTCTGGGTCCAGGTATATTATGCATCAGTAAAACAGTCCATGCCTACACAAACCACTCTGGGTCCAGGTATATTGTGTATCTGTAAAACAGTCTGTGACTACACAAACCACTCTGGGTACAGGTATATTGTGTATCAGTAAAACAGTCTGTGACTACACAAACCACTCTGGGTACAGGTATATTGTGTAGAAGTAAAACAGTCCGTGACTACACAAACCACTCTGGGTCCAAGTATATTGTGTATCAGTAAAACAGTCCGTGACTACACAAACCACTCTGGGTCCAGGTATAATGTGTATCAGTAAAACAGCCCGTGACTACACAAACCACTCTGGGTCCAGTATATAGTGTATCAGTAAAACAGTCCGTGACTACACAAACCACTCTGGGTCCAGGTATATTGTGTATCAGTAAAACAGTCCGTGACTACACAAACCACTCTGGGTCCAGGTATATTGTGTATCAGTAAAACAGTCCGTGACTACACAAACCACTCTGGGTCCAGGTATATTGTGTATCAGTAAAACAGTCCATGACTACACAAATCACTCTGGGTCCAGTATATTGTGTATCAGTAAAACAGTCCGTGAGTACACAAACCACTCTGGGTACAGGTATATTGTGTATGAGTAAAACAGTCCGTGACTACACAAATCACTCTGGGTCCAGTATATTGTGTATCAGTAAAACAGTCTGTGACTACACAAACCACTCTGGGTCCAGGTATATTGTGTATCAGCAAAACAGTCCATGACTTCACAAATCACTCTGGGTCCAGGTATATTGTGTATCAGTAAAACAGTCCGTGACTACACAAACCACTCTGGGTACAGGTATATTGTGTATCAGTAAAACAGTCCGTGACTACACAAACCACTCTGGGTCCAGTATATAGTGTATCAGTAAAACAGTCCGTGACTACACAAACCACTCTGGGTCCAGGTATATTGTGGATCAGTAAAACAGTCCGTGACTACACAAACCCACTCTGGGTCCAGGTATGTTGTGTATCAGTAAAACAGTCCGTGACCACACAAACCACCCTGGGTACAGGTATATTGTGTATCAGTAAAACAGTCCGTGACTACACAAACCACTCTGGGTACAGGTATATTGTGTATCAGTAAAACAGTCCGTGACTACACAAACCACTCTGGGTCCAGTATATTGTGCATCAGTAAAACAGTCCGTGAGTACACAAACCACTCTGGGTACAGGTATATTGTGTGTGACTAAAACAGTCCGTGACTACACAAATCACTCTGGGTCCAGGTATATTGTGTATCAGTAAAACAGTCCGTGACTACACAATCAACTCTGGGTCCAGGTATATTGTGTATCAGTAAAACAGTCCGTGACTACGCAAACCACTCTGGGCACAGGTATATTGTGTATCAGTAAAACAGTCCGTGACTACACAAACAACTCTGGGTCCAGATATATTGTGTATCAGTAAAACAGTCCGTTGTGGGGGACTACGGTCTCCCACGTAAAGAAATAGGCAGCACAGTGAGCTACAAGAAATAGGTCTTTACTCCAACTCTCACAATACAGTACTGAATTCGTGAAGCCCGCGAACCTGTGATGACTCACGGATTGGTCACCTGCTGGAACCTGATTGGTTTTCCTTCTATCAGCCGCAGGCAAGTCTGAACGTGCCTTATTCCTCTCAGCTTGCAACTGTCTTGCGGGGGGAGGGGAATACAGCAGTTAAAAGGGGATTATACAGGTTTATCTACACACACACAGTGTTTCCCCAATGTGGCAACGCCACATACGCCCCCCCAGAATCCTCGTTAACTGTAAAAGTCAGTCTCTGCGGAGGTTTGACCAAGCAGCCGTAGCGGCTGTAGTAGCCATCTGGCGTGTGAGGAGGGCTGTCTGGGAGGTCGGCCGGTTGGTTCGTCGGCTGGTCTGCCGGTGGGCTGGCTGGACGGGCTGCCGGCGAAGGTGGGGCGGCGGCCGGAAAGCAAGGTTCTGGCGTGTCTTGGTCCTCTTGTGGGGCCGCCGCCAACGCGGGAGGTCTGCCCCGCCGTGGGGGAAGAGCCAGCCGAAACGGGAAGCTGAGGTCCAGGTGCGCCGGTTTGAGGCGGTCTACTGAAATAAGGTCCGGCTTCCCGCCGACATCGATAAGAAAAGCTTTGTCCCCCGTCTCCAATACTGGGAAGGGGCCGGTGTATGGTGCCTGCAGCGGGCCTCTGTGCGCGTCCCGGCGCACGAAGATGAACTCCGCATGTCGTATGTCTCGAGGCACGTAGGACGGCTGCGGGCCGTGTTGCGAAGTGGGCACTGGAAGGAATTGCTGTGCTGCGTCCTGGTGCAGGGAAAGCTGTATGGCGGCCAACCACGGCTCCGTTGTCAGGGGGAGGAAGTTGCCTGGTACTCTGAGTGGTTGGCCGTAGACCATCTCGGCCGCAGAGGCGCGGAGGCCTCTTTGGGCGCGGTACGCAATCCCAGGAGAACCCAGGGTAGTTTGTCGATCCAGCTGGTGTCGGCCAGGCTGGCGCGGAGGGAGGCTTTCAAAGAACGATGAAAGCGCTCGCAGAGCCCGTTGGCCTGCGGGTGGTAGGCTGTTGTCCTGTGCAACTTGGTGCCGAGGCCGGCGATGATGGCATTCCACAAGTGGGAGGTGAACTGGGGGCCTCTGTGCGAGGATATGTCGGTCAGCACGCCGAACCGGGCCACCCATGTCGAGACGAATGCTCGCGCGATGTCGGTCGTGGTGGTGGAGACGAGGGGAACCACCTCGGGCCATCTGGTTGTGCGGTCGACGATCGTGAGCAGGTGTGTAAAACCGTGCGATGGCGGCAAGGGGCCTACCAGATCGACGTGGACGTGGTCGAAACACCTCTCGGGCACCGGGAAACACTCCAATGGTGCCTTGGTGTGCTGCTGGACCTTAGCGCGCTGACACGGCACGCATGTGTTGGTCCAGTTTCTCACATCCTTGTGGAGTCCAGGCCAGACGAACTTGGCGGACATAAGCTTCTGAGACGCACGCATCCCTGGATGTGAGAGGCCGTGGATGATGTCGAAAACTCGCTTGCGCCAGGCGGATGGAACGACCGGCCTAGGCGAGGGGACTGAGACGTCGCACAGGAGGGTTGTGCCGGCTGCGTGGAAGTGGATGTCGGCCAGGGTGAGGCTGGTAGTTGACGTCCTGAGGGCCTGGATCTCCGCGTCGGCAGCCTGGTCTCTCGCCATGCTGGCGTAGTCGACGCCCAGGTGCACTGCGTGGAGCGAGGGTCTTGAGAGGCAGTCGGCCACCAAATTGTCCTTGCCGGCGACGTGGCGGATGTCCGTGGTGAACTTCGAGATGAAGTTGAGTTGGCGCTGTTGGCGCGCGGACCAGGGTTCGGCTACTTTGGCCATGGCGAAAGCGAGCGGCTTGTGGTCCACGAATGCGGTGAACGGCCGGCCTTCCAGAAGGAAACGGAAGTGCCGGATTGCCAGGAACAGGGCCAGGAGCTCTCTGTCGAACGTGCTGTAGGCCTGCTCGTTCTTGCGCAGCTGTCGGCTGAAAAATGTCAGTGGCTGCCACGCGCCTTCGACCCACTGTTGCTGGACGGCGCCGACGGCGTAATCCGAGGCATCCGTGGTGAGGGCGATCTTGGCGCCCGGGATGGGGTGGGCCAGTAGTGTGGCGTTGGCCAAGGCGCTTTTGGTCTGGTGGAAGGCTGTCGCCATCTCGCTGGACCAGGTGAGTTGCTCTTTGCCCGTTTTGCCCCTGGTGGCTTCGTAGAGGGGGCGCATGAGTGCGGCGGCCTTGGGCACGAACCGGTGATAGAAATTGACCATCCCCAAAAATTCCTGCAGCGCCTTAACCGAGGTGGGCTGGGGACAGTCCGCCACCGCCTGCACCTTGGAAGGTAGGGGAATAGCTCCCCTTGGCGAGATTCTGTGGCCGAGAAAGTCAATTTGGGCTGCTCCGAACTGGCATTTGGCCGGGTTGACGATTAGCCCATGTTGGCTGAGGCGCTGAAAAAGGGAGCGCAAATGCGCGATGTGCTCGGCCTTGCTGGTACTGGCCACGAGGATATCGTCCAGATAGACAAACAGGAAGCTCAGGTCCCGTAGGACGGAGTCCATGAGCCATTGGAAGGCCTGTGCGGCGTTCTTAAGCCCGAAGAGCATGCGCAGGAACTCGAACAGTCCGAAGGGGGTGATGACCGCCGTCTTCTGGACGTCTGCGTGGTGGACGGGGACCTGATGGTAGCCGCGAATCAGGTCGACCTTGGAAAAGACGGACTTTCCTGCTAGGTGTGCCGAGAAGTCTTGGATGTGTGGAATGGGGTATCTATCGGGTGTGGTGGCGTCGTTGAGCCATCTGTAGTCGCCGCAGGGGCGCCAGCCACCGCCCGGCTTGGGCACAATGTGGAGGGGGGACAACCAAGGGCTGTTCAAGCGGCGGATGATGCCCAGTTTTTCCATCGTGGCGAATTCTTCCTTGGCCACAACCATCTTGGCTGGGTCCAGGCGTCTGGCTCGAGCAAACACTGGTGGTCCCGTAGTGGCGATGTGGTGCTCGACCCCATGCTTGGCTGCCGCGGCTGAGAAGGTCGGTTGTGTGAGCCTCGGGAAATCTGCGAGTAGGCGGGCGTAGTCGTCATGTGCCGGGGCGGAGCAGGACCCGACGAGGGCCGGGCTGTTGCTCTGCTGGCAGGCCAGTGAAGCGAAAGTTGCTGCGTCGATCAGGCGCCTGTCGTGGACGTCGACCAGGAGCCCGTGGGCGCAAAGAAAATCGGCGCCCAGCAAAGGATGTGCCACCGAGGCCATCACGAAATCCCACGTAAATCGCTGGCCGTTGAAACAAACCTTGGCCCATCACTTTCCGAAAGTAGCGATGGCTGCGCCATTTGCCGCCACGAGGGGTGGGCCGCTGCGGCCTGCCTGGATGTTGAGCTGGGAGGCAGGAATTATGCTGCATTGGGCTCCGGTGTCGCAAAGGAATCTGCGCCCTGAAAGAGAGTTGGTTATGTACAGCAGTTTACCTGCGGTGCCGATGGCCATCGTGGCGGCGGGGGTGCGGTCAAGCGGGCCTAGGCGGCGGCGCGGGGCTGGTGCGTTGGGCCGGGCGGCCATCTTGGTTGGATCGAAAGAGCAGGGTGCTCTGCAGCGTTGGACCTTGTGGCCGAAACGCGCGTGGTAGTAGCATAGTTCTGCGGCCTGGCATGGCGGCGCGCACTCGGTGGTGTCGGGGAGCCTCACGGCTGCACAGCCGAGTTGGGCGACAGCGAAAACTTTGTCCGCGGCGGCTGCCAGTTGTACGCAGTCCATGATCGGGGACAGTCCAAAGATGTGCAGGTTAGGTTGATTGGCTATGATAAATTGACCCTTAGTGTTAGGGGGATTAAATACGTGGGGTTACGGGGATAGGGTGGGATATGTGTTGGTGTAGGGGTTACGGGGATCGGGTGGGATATGTGTCGGTGCAGGCTCGATGGGCCGAAATGGCCTCTATCTGCACTGTGGGGTTTCTGTGATTCTGTGATTGTGTGACCCCGCGAGGGCAGTCTGTACCTGCTGAGGAAGCAGGCTGAGGAAAAGGGCCCGAAACAAAAAGCACTGCGGCTCAGAGCCCAGGAGCGCAAGCATCCGGCTCATCAACTGGGTCGGGGTAGAATCGCCTAGGCCTGGTAGTGAGAGAAGCCTGCGGGCCCTCTCCTCCTTGGACAGGCCGTAAGCCTGCAGCAAGCGGCCCTTAATGGTTGAGTACTTGCCGGTCTGTGGTGGGTTCCCCAGCAGGTCGAGAACTTCGGCGACGGTAGAGCTTGCTAGTGCTGAGACTACGTGGAGGTACCTTTCTTCATCGTCTTGAACCCTGCGAAGGGTGAATTGGGCCTCCGAGTGCGCGAACCAAGCTGGTGCTTGGTGTTCCCAGAAGGTGGGGAGCTTCAAGGACGCGGCGCCGGCCGACATCAGGCTGCTGCTGGTTGCCATCGGGTCATTGCTGGCCTCTGTATGGCTGCGTGAGTCGGGGGCTTCGGCCGCTGACATTCGGGGTCACCAATGTGGGGGCTACGGTCTCCCGCGTAAAGAAATAGGCAACACAGCGAGCTACAAGAAACAGGTCTTTACTCCAACTCTCACAATACAGTACTGAATTCGTGAAGCCCGCGAACCTGTGATGACTCACGGATTGGTCACCTGCTGGAACCTGATTGGTTTTCCTTCTATCAGCAGCAGGCAAGTCTGAACGTGCCTTATTCCTCTCAGCTTGCAACTGTCTTGCGGTGGGAGGGGAATACAGTAGTTAAAAGGGGATTATACAAGTTTATCAACATGCACACAGTGTTTCCCCAATGTGGCAACGCCACACACCGTGACGACACAAACCACTCTGGGTACAGGTATATTGTGTATCAGTAAAACAGTCCGTGACGACACAAACCACTCTGGTCCAGGTATATTGTGTATCAGTAAAACAGTCCGTGACTACACAAATCACTCTGGGTCCAGTATATTGTGTATCAGTAAAACAGTCCGTGACGACACAAACCACTCTGGGTCCAGGTATAATGTGTATCAGTAAAGCAGTCCATGACTACACAAATCACTCGAGGTCCAGGTATATTGTGTTTCAGTAAAACAGTCCATGACTACACAAATCACTCTGGGTCCAGTATATTGTGTATCAGTAAAACAGTCCGTGACTACACAAATCACTCTGGGTCCAGGTATAATGTGTATCAGTAAAACAGTCCATGACTACACAAACCACTCTGGGTACAGTATATTGTGTATCAGTAAAACAGTCCGTGACTACACAAATCACTCTGGGTACAGGTATATTGTGTAACAGTAAAGCAGTCCATGACTACACAAATCACTCGAGGTCCAGGTATATTGTGTTTCAGTAAAACAGTCCATGACTACACAAATCACTCTGGGTCCAGGTATATTGTGTATCAGTAAAACAGTCTGTGACGACACAAACCACTCTGGGTCCAGGTATATTGTGTATCAGTAAAACAGACCGTGACTACACAAACCACTCTGGGTACAAGTATATTGTGTATCAGTAAAACAGTCCGTGACTACACAAATCACTCTGGGTACAGGTATATTGTGTATCAGTAAAACAGTCCGTGACTACACAAACCACTCTGGGTCCAGTGTATAGTGTATCAGTAAAACAGTCCGTGACTACATAAACCACTCTGGGTCCAGGTATATTGTGTATCAGTAAAACAGTCCGTGACTACACAAACCACTCTGGGTCCAGGTATATTGTGTATCAGTAAAACAGTCCATGACTACACAAACCACTCTGGGTCCAGGTATATTGTGCATCAGTAAAACAATCCGTGACTGCACAAATCACTCTGGGTCCAGTATATTGTGTATGAGTAAAACAGTCCGTGACTACACAAACCACTCTGGGTCCAGTATATTGTGTATCAGTAAAACAGTCCGTGGCTACACAAACCACTCTGGGTCCAGGTATATTGTGTATCAGCAAAACAGTCCATGACTACACAAATCACTCTGGGTCCAGGTATATTGTGTATCAGTAAAACAGTCCTTGACTACACAAATCACTCTGGGTCCAGGTATATTGTGTATCAGTAAAACAGTCCGTGACTACAAAAACTACTCTGGGTACAGGTATATTGTGTATCAGTAAAACAGTCCATGACTACACAAACTACTCTAGGTCCAGTATATAGTGTATCAGTAAAACAGTCCGTGACTACACAAACTACTCTGGGTCCAGGTATATTGTGTATCAGTAAAACAGTCCGTGACTACACAAAACACTCTGGGTCCAAGTATATTGTGTATCAGTAAAACAGTCCGTGACTACACAAATCACTCTGGGTCCAGTATATTGTGTATCAGTAAAACAGTCCGTGACTACACAAACCACTCTGGGTCCAGGTATAATGTGTATCAGTAAAGCAGTCCATGACTACACAAATCACTCTAGGTCCAGGTATATTGTGTTTCAGTAAAACAGTCCATGACTACACAAATCACTCTGGGTCCAGTCTATTGTGTATCAGTAAAACAGTCCGTGACTACACAAACCACTCTGGGTCCAGGTATAATGTGTATCAGTAAAACAGTCCATGACTACACAAACCACTCTGGGTACAGTATATTGTGTATCAGTAAAACAGTCCGTGACTACACAAATCACTCTGGGTACAGGTATATTGTGTATCAGTAAAACAGTCCGTGACTACACAAAACACTCTGGGTCCAAGTATATTGTGTATCAGTAAAACAGTCCGTGACTACACAAATCACTCTGGGTCCAGTATATTGTGTATCAGTAAAACAGTCCGTGACTACACAAACCACTCTGGGTCCAGGTATAATGTGTATCAGTAAAGCAGTCCATGACTACACAAATCACTCTAGGTCCAGGTATATTGTGTTTCAGTAAAACAGTCCATGACTACACAAATCACTCTGGGTCCAGTCTATTGTGTATCAGTAAAACAGTCCGTGACTACACAAACCACTCTGGGTCCAGGTATAATGTGTATCAGTAAAACAGTCCATGACTACACAAACCACTCTGGGTACAGTATATTGTGTATCAGTAAAACAGTCCGTGACTACACAAACCACTCTGGGTACAGTATATTGTGTATCAGTAAAACAGTCTGTGACTACACAAACCACTCTGGGTACAGTATATTGTGTATCAGTAAAACAGTCCGTGACTACACAAACCACTCTGGACCAGGTATATTGTGTATCAGTAAAACAGTCCGTGACTACACAAATCACTCTGGGTCCAGGTATATTGTGTATCAGTAAGACAGTCTGTGACTACACAAACCACTCTGCTTCCAGGTATATTGTGTATCAGTAAAACAGTCCGTGACTACACAAACCACTCTGGGTACAAGTATATTGTGTATCAGTAAAACAGTCCGTGACTACACAAACCACTCTGGGTCCAGTGTATAGTGTATCATTAAAACAGTCCGTGACTACATAAACCACTCTGGGTCCAGGTATATTGTGTATCAGTAAAACAGTCCATGACTACACAAACCACTCTGGGTCCAGGTATATTGTGTATCAGTAAAACAGTCCATGACTACACAAACCACTCTGGGTCCAGGTATATTGTGCATCAGTAAAACAGTCCGTGACTACACAAATCACTCTGGGTCCAGTATATTGTATATGAGTAAAACAGTCCATGACTACACAAATCACTCTGGGTCCAGGTATATTGTGTATCAGTAAAACAGTCCTTGACTACACAAATCACTCTGGGTCCAGGTATATTGTGTATCAGTAAAACAGTCCGTGACTACACAAATCACTCTGGGTCCAGGTATATTGTGTATCAGTAAAACAGTCTGTGACTACACAAACCACTCTGCTTCCAGGTATATTGTGTATCAGTAAAACAGTCCGTGACTACACAAACCACTCTGGGTACAAGTATATTGTGTATCAGTAAAACAGTCCGTGACTACACAAACCACTCTGGGTCCAGTGTATAGTGTATCAGTAAAACAGTCCGTGACTACATAAACCACTCTGGGTCCAGGTATATTGTGTATCAGTAAAACAGTCCGTGACTACACAAACCACTCTGGGTCCAGGTATATTGTGTATCAGTAAAACAGTCCATGACTACACAAACCACTCTGGGTCCAGGTATATTGTGCATCAGTAAAACAGTCCGTGACTACACAAATCACTCTGGGTCCAGTATATTGTATATGAGTAAAACAGTCCATGACTACACAAATCACTCTGGGTCCAGGTATATTGTGTATCAGTAAAACAGTCCTTGACTACACAAATCACTCTGGGTCCAGGTATATTGTGTATCAGTAAAACAGTCCGTGACTACACAAACCACTCTGGGTACAGGTATATTGGGCCAGAAATTCCAGAACGGGGCTTGCAGCGCGTGCAAGCCCCGTATTTACACTTACCCAGCGCTACTGCCGATCAGCTCCAGGGACGCCTGGAATTGGTGTTTCCAGAAGAAGAATCCCGGGCAGCGTATGACGTCACGCCGCCCAGGAGTGCAGCCAGCGCGAAGCCAGGAGCGTGCAGTGCAAGTGAGACACGCCCCTTGAGGTCTCAGTTTCACTGGACACGCCCCCAATGTTTCTGTCAAGCTGCTAACCATTTTTACATGCAAAGCAGCAGTTTAAATAGGTTTTTGGAAGTTTTTTGAAGATTTTGGTAACTTTTATAAACTTTTTAAAATGTTTACATTATTTTGAGTAATCTGAAGTAGTTTTAAACAGAATTAAAGCAATTTAAAGACTTTTAAAAGCCCTAAAAGAATTTTTTTAATTCCATTTATTTATTTAGCAATGTCGTCGTCATACGTGTCTTCACACTGTTCCCTTTGGGGAACTGTATGAAGTGGTGGAAGGATTTATGGCCATGATTAACGCTCATTCCGTGACCGTAACCATCTTTGAACCAGGCATTAGGGCGGTTAGTCCTATGGCGGGAGGGTTTTACGGGCTCCCACAAGCTATACAAGGAGGGGGGCCACCCACACACACGGACGCAAATATCCCACTGGATGTCAACCCAGAATTTAGAGCCGGAGCTCCGACTCCACTTGCTGGGACTGTCTGGAGCGGGGTTCGAAACCTTACCCTGATCTGGCCCAGCGGCGGGGATCCTACCACTATGACAAAGGCCCAATCCGATTAGCAACGTGAAATGGCAGCATAGGGCTCCAGTCACGGGGAGGGAAAAGGCGCAGGAAACGTATGGGTGTCACCTTTTGTGCGGAGTGGGCCTTTTGCGTAGCAGTAAGCATCCCCGCCACTGGGCCAGAAGAAGTAGGGTTTTGAACCCCACTCCAGACAGTCCCGGCAAGTGGAGTCGGAGTTCCAACTTTAAATTCTGGGTGGACATCCAGCGGGATACTTGCGTCCGTGGGTGTTGGTGGCCCCCCCACCCTCAGATGGGTTGTGGGAGCCCGTAAAACCCTCCCGCCATAGGACTAACCACCCTAATGGCTGGTTCAAAGATGGTTACGGTCACGGAATGAGCGTTAATCACGGCCATAAATCCTTCCACCACTTCATACAGTTCCCCAAAGGGAACAGTGTGAGGATACGTACGATGATGACCTCTTGCGCAATGCACCTCCTTGGACCCTCAGTCGCAGATGCGAGGGGGCAAGTCGTGCAATTGTTAAATTTTTCATTTTATTGACATGTAAAATGTTGGCCCAGTAATTCCCTTCCAAATGCACGAGTACGGTCGGGGTACTTACGCATCTGGCTGGATGAAATGCCGGTTTTCAGCATGCACAGTGCATGTGGGGAAAACCGGCATTTCCTGTCCTCTGAACGAAGGGGTTCAGAGGCAGAACGCGTGCGACTGCACAGGCAGCGCGTGCGCAGTATAATTCGCCGCTTTCATTAATGCTTTCAGTGAGGTCAAGTCATTACAACTTACACATGAAAAAAGCATGGGTACAGTTGCTCCAGAGGCTGCGGAGGAAGATATTTATTATCGTGGAGCTTCTGAAAGTATGTATGTCTGTATATATTCCTTTGCGTGTTATGTATATATTCCTTTACTTATGTGTATGAATGTATTATTTAATTATGACTTTCAGAGAAAGTAACTTATTGGAAAATCATAATTAAAAACATACATTCATACACATTAGTAAAGGAATATAAAACATACATACATATACGTAAAGGAATATATGTGGACATACATACATAACTGATTCTCACATTCCATTCACACAGCCACAATTGCTCCTTCTACCTACCGTTCTGAAAACCCTTTAAAAAAAAAAAAAAATTTAACTTTAAAACTTACTTAAAATTTCTTAAAATAACTTCCCTCCCTTTCCCAAACAAAAATATTGCATTTCAGAAGCTCCACGATAAAATGTTTCTTCCTCCGCAGCCAATGAACCACTTTACACTTGCTTTTTTCAAATGTAAATTCTTAGGACTTACCCTCACGGATTTCATGAATGAAATCTACGAAGTTCACTGCGCAAGCGCTGCCTGTGCAGTCGCACGCGCTCGAGGTCTGGAAATGCCGGCGTTCCCCGCATGCGCTGTTCATGCTGAATGCCGGCATTTCCAACGGCCAGATGCGTGAGTACCCCGAGCGCACTCACGCCTTTGGCCGCGAATTTCTGGCCCATTGTGTATCAGTAAAACAGTCCGTGACTACACAAACCACTCTGGGTCCAGTATATAGTGTATCAGTAAAACAGTCCGCGATTTAACAAACCACTCTGGGTCCAGGTATATTGTGTATCAGGAAAACAGTCCGTGACTACACAAAACACTCTGGGTCCAGGTATATTGTGTATCAGTAAAGCAGTCCGTGACTACACAAATCACTCTGGGTCCAGTACATTGTGTATCAGTAAAACAGTCCGTGAGTACACAAACCACTCTGGGTACAGGTATATTGTGTATGAGTAAAACAGTCCATGACTACACAAATCACTCTCGGTCCAGGTATATTGTGTGTCAGTAAAACTGTCCGTGACTACACAAACCACTCTGGGTCCAGGTATATTGTGTACCAGTAAAACAGTCCGTGACTACATAAACCACTCTGGGAACAGTATATTGTGTATAAGTAAAACAGTCCGTGACTACACAAACCACTCTGGGTACAGGTATATTGTGTGCCAGTAAAACAGTCCGTGACTACATAAACCACTCTGGGTACAGTATATTGTGTATAAGTAAAACAGTCCGTGACTACACAAACCACTCTGGGTACAGGAATATTGTGTATCAGTAAAACAGTCCGTGACTACACAAATCACTCTGGGTACAGGTATATTGTGTATCAGTAAAACAGTCTGTGACTACACAAATCACTCTGGGTCCAGTATATTGTATATCAGTAAAACAGTCCGTGACTACACAAACCACTCTGGGTCCAGGTATATTGTATATCAGTAAAACAGTCTGTGACTACACAAACCACTCTGGGTACAGGTATATTGTGTATCAGCAAAACAGTCCGTGACTACACAAACCACTCTGGGTACAGGTATATTGTGTATCAGTAAAACAGTCCGTGACTACACAAACCACTCTGGGTCCAGGTATATTGTGTATCAGTAAAACAGTCCGTGACTACACAAACCACTCTGGGTCCAGGTATATTGTGTATCTGTAAAACAGTCCGTGACTACACAAACCATTATGGATCCAGGTATATTGTGTATCAGTAAAACAGTCTGTGACGGCACAAACCAGTCTGGGTACAGGTATATTGTGTATCAGTAAAACAGTCTGTGACTACACAAACCACTCTGGGTACAGGTATGTTGTGTAGAAGTAAAACAGTCCGTGACTACACAAACCACACTGGGTCCAGCTATATTGTGTATCAGTAAAACAGTCCATGACTACACAAACCACGCTGGGTCCAGGTATATTGTGTATCAGCAAAACAGTCCATGACTACACAAATCACTCTGGGTCCAGGTATATTGTGTATCAGTAAAACAGTCCGTGACTACACAAACCACTCTGGGTCCAGTATATTGTGTATCAGTAAAACAGTCCGTGAGTACACAAACCACTCTGGGTACAGGTATATTGTGTATGAGTAAAACAGTCCGTGACTACACAAATCACTCTGGGTCCAGTATATTGTGTATCAGTAAAACAGTCCGTGACTACACAAACCACTCTGGGTCCAGGTATAATGTGTATCAGTAAAACAGTCCATGACTACACAAACAACTCTGGGTACAGTATATTGTGTATCAGTAAAACAGTCCGTGACTACACAAACCACTCTGGGTACAGGTATATTGTGTAACATTAAAACAGTCTGTGACTACACAAACCACTCTGGGTACAGTATATTGTGTATCAGCAAAACAGTCTGTGACTACACAAACCACTATGAATCAGGTATATTGTGTATCAGTAAAATAGTCTGTGACTACACAAACCACTCTGGGTACAGGTATATTGTGTATCAGTAAAACAGTCCGTGACTACACAAACCACTCTGGTCCAGGTATATTGTGTATCAGTAAAACAGTCCGTGACTACACAAATCACTCTGGGTCCAGGTATATTGTGTATCAGTAAAACAGTCCGTGACTACACAAACTACTCTGGGTACAGGTATATTGTGTATCAGTAAAACAGTCTGTGACTACACAAACCACTCTGGGTCCAGGTATATTGTGTATCAGTAAAACAGTCCGTGAGTACACAAACCACTCTGGGTACAAGTATATTGTGTATCAGTAAAACAGTCCGTGACTACACAAACCACTCTGGGTGCAGGTATATTGTGTATCAGTAAAACAGTCTGTGACTACACAAACCACTCTGGGTCCAGGTATATTGTGTGTCTGTATAGCAGTCCGTGACTACACAAACCACACTGGGTCCAGCTATATTGTGTATCAGGAAAACAGTCCGTGACTACACAAACCACTCTGCGTCCAGGTATAATGTGTATCAGTAAAACAGTCCGTGACTACACAAACCACCCTGGGTACAGGTATACTGTGTATCAGTAAAACAGTCCGTGACTACACAAATCACCCTGGGTCCAGTATATTGTGTATCAGTAAAACAGTCCGTGAGTACACAAATCACTCTGGGTACAGGTATATTGTGTATGAGTAAAACGGTCCGTGACTACATAAATCACTCTGGGTCCTGTATATTGTGTATCAGTAAAACAGTCTGTGACTACACAAACCACTCTGGGTACAGGTATATTGTGTATCAGTAAAACAGTCCGTGACTACACAAACCAATCTGGATCCAGTATATAGTGTATCAGTAAAACAGTCCGTGACTACACAAACCACTCTGGGTCCAGGTATATTGTGTATCAGGAAAACAGTCCGTGACTACACAAACCACTCTGGGTCCAGGTATATTGTGTATCAGCAAAACAGTCCATGACTACACAAATCACTCTGGGTCCAGGTATATTGTGTATCAGTAAAACAGTCCGTGACTACACAAATCACTCTGGGTCCAGATATATTGTGTATCAGTGAAACAGTCCGTGACTACACAAACCACTCTGGGTACAGGTATATTGTGTATCAGTAAAATAGTCCGTTACTACACAAACCACTCTGGGTCCAGTATATAGTGTATCAGTAAAACAGTCCGTGACTACACAAACCAATCTGGGTCCAGGTATATTGTGTATCAGTAAAACAGTCTGTGACTTCTCAAACCACTCTGGGTCCAGGTATATTGTGTATCAGTAAAACAGTCCGTGACTACACAAAACACTCTGGGTCCAGGTATATTGTGTATCAGTAAAACAGTCCGTGAGTACACAAACCACTCTGGGTACAGGTATAACGCGTATCAGTAAAACAGTCCATGACTACACAAATCACTCTGGGTCCAGGTATATTGTGTATCAGTAAAGCAGTCCATGACTACACAAATCACTCTGGGTACAGGTATACTGTATATCAGTAGAACAGTCTGTGACTACACAATCCACTCTTTGGTCCAGGTATATTGTGTATCAGTAAAACAGTCCATGACTACACAAACCACTCTGGGTCCAGGTATATTGTGTGTCAGTAAAACAGTCCGTGACTGCACAAACCACACTGGGTACAGGTATATTGTGCAGAAGTAAAACAGTCCGTGACTACACAAACCACTCTGGGTCCAGGTATATTGTGTTTCAGTAAAACAGTCCGTGACTACAGAAACCACTCTGGGTACAGTATATTGTGTATCAGTAAAACAGTCCGTGACTACACAAACCACTCTGGGTCCAGGTATATTGTGTATCAGTAAAACAGTCTGTGACTACAAAAACGACTCTGGGTACAGGTATATTGTGTATGAGTATAACAGTCCGTGACTACACAAACCACTCTGGGTACAGGTATATTGTGTATCAGTAAAACAGTCCGTGACTACACAAACCACTCTGGGTCCAGGTATATTGTGTATCAGTAAAACAGTCTGTGACTACACAAATCACTCTGGGTCCAGGTATATTGTGTATCAGTAAAACAGTCCGTGACTACGCAAAACACTCTGGGTCCAGGTATATTGTGTATCAGTAAAGCAGTCCGTGACTACACAAATCACTCTGTGTCCAGTATATTGTGTATCAGTAAAACAGTCCGTGAGTACACAAACCACTCTGGGTACAGGTATATTGTGTGTGAGTAAAACAGTCCATGAGTACACAAATCACTCTCGGTCCAGGTATATTGTGTGTCAGTAAAACTGTCCGTGACTACACAAACCACTCTGGGTCCAGGTATATTGTGTACCAGTAAAACAGTCCGTGACTACATAAACCACTCTGGGTACAGTATATTGGGGTTAGAAATTGCTGAACGGGGCTTGCAGCCCCGTTTTTGCACTTACCCCGGGCTACTGCCGATCAGCTCCAGGGACGCCTGCACTTGGTGAAACAGAAAGAAGAATCCCAGGCAGCGTATGACGTCACGCCGCCCAGGAGTGCAGCCAGCGCGAAGCAAGGAGCGTGCAGTGCAAGTGAGACACGCCCCTTGAGGTCTCTGTTTCACTGGACACGCCCCCAATGTTTCTGTCAAGCTGCTAACCATTTTTACATGCAAAGCAGCAGTTTAAATAGGTTTTTGGAAGTTTTTTGAAGATTTTGGTAACTTTTATAAACTTTTTAAAATGTTTACATTATGTTGAGTAATCTGAAGTAGTTTTAAACAGAATTAAAGCAATTTAAAGACTTAAAAGCCCTAAAAGAATTTTTTAAATTCCATTTATCTCTTTAGCAATGTCGTCGTCATACGTGTCTTCACACTGTTCCCTCTGGGGAACTGTATGAAGTGGTGGAAGGATTTATGGCCATGATTAACGCTCATTCCGTGACCGTAACCATCTTTGAACCAGCCATTAGGGCGGTTAGTCCTATGGCGGGAGGGTTTTACGGGCTCCCACAAGCTATACAAGGAGGGGGGGCCACCCACACCCACGGACGCAAATATCCCACTGGATGTCAACCCAGAATTTAGAGCCGGAGCTCCGACTCCACTTGCCGGGACTGTCTGGAGCGGGGTTCGAAACCCTACCCTGATCTGGCCCCGCGGCGGGGATCCTACCGCTATGACAAAGGCCCAATCCAATTAGCAACGTGAAATGGCAGCATAGGGCTCCAGTCACGGGGAGGGAAAAGGCGCAGGAAACGTATGGGTGTCACCTTTTGTGCGGAGTGGGCCTTTTGCGTAGCAGTAAGCATCCCCGCCGCTGGGCCAGAAGGAGTAGGGTTTTGAACCACACTCCAGACAGTCCCGGGAAGTGGAGTCGGAGCTCCAACTTTAAATTCTGGGTGGACATCCAGCGGGATGCTTGCGTCCGTGGGTGTTGGTGGCCACCCCCCCTCAGATGGGTTGTGGGAGCCCGTAAAACCCGCCCGCCATAGGACTAACCACCCTAATGGCTGGTTCAAAGATGGTTACGGTCACGGAATGAGCGTTAATCACGGCCATAAATCCTTCCACCACTTCATACAGTTCCCCAAAGGGAACAGTGTGAGGATACGTACGATGATGACCTCTTGCGCAATGCTCCTCCTTGGACCCTCAGTCGCAGGTGCGAGGGGGCAAGTTGTGCAATTGTTAAATTTTTTATTTTATTGACATGTAAAATGTTGGCCCAGTAATTCCCTTCCAAATGCGCTAGTACGGTCGGGGTACTTACGCATCTGGCCGGATGAAATGCCAGTTTTCAGCGTGCACAGTGCATGTGGGGAAAACCGGCATTTCCTGTCCTCTGAACGAAGGGGTTCAGAGGCAGAACGCGTGCGACTGCACAGGCAGCGCGTGCGCAGTATAATTCGTCGCTTTCATTAATGCTTTCAGTGAGGTCCAGTCATTACAACTTACACATGAAAAAAGCATGGGTACAGTTGCTCCAGAGGCTGTGGAGGAAGATATTTCTTATCGTGGAGCTTCTGAAAGTATGTATGTCTGTATATATTCCTTTGCGTGTTATGTATATATTCCTTTACTTATGTGTATGAATGTATTATTTAATTATGACTTTCAGAGAAAGTAACTTATTGGAAAATCATAATTAAAAATATACATTCATACACATTAGTAAAGGAATATAAAACATACATACATATACGTAAAGGAATATATGTGGACATACATACATAACTCATTCTCACATTCCATTCACACAGCCACAATTGCTCCTTCTACCTACCGTTCTGAAAAGCCGTTTAAAAAAAAAAAATTAAAGTTTAAAACTTAATTAAAATTTCTTAAAACAACTTCCCTCCCTTTCCCAAACCTAAATATTGCATTTCATAAGCTCCTCCATAAAATATATCTCCTTCCCCAGCCAATGAACAACTTTGCACTTGCTTTTTTTAAGTGCAAGTTCTAGGGACTTACCCTCACTGAATCCATCAGTGAAATCTACAAAGTTCACTGCGCAAGCGCTGCCTGTGCAGTCGCATGCGCTGTGAATAGACCTCGGGTCTGGAAATGCCGGCGTTCCCCGCATGCGCTGTTCCTGCTGAATGCCGGCATTTCCAACGGCCAGATGCGTGAGTAACCCGACCGTACTCACGCTTCTGGCCTGGAATTTCTGGCCCATTGTGTATAAGTAAAACAGTCTGTGACTACACAAACCACTCTGGGTACAGGTATATTGTGTATCAGTAAAACAGTCCGTGACTACACAAATCACTCTGGGTACAGGTATATTGTGTATCAGTAAAACAGTCCGTGACTACACAAACCACTCTGGGTCCAGGTATATTGTGTATCAGTAAAACAGTCTGTGACTACACAAACCACTCTGGGTACAGGTACATTGTGTATCAGTAAAACAGTCCGTGAGTACACAAACGACTCTGGGTACAGGTATATTGTGTATCAGTAAAACAGTCCATGACTACACAAGCCACTCTGGGTCCAGGTATATTGTGTATCAGTAAAACAGTCCGTGACTACACAAACCACTCTGGGTCCAGGTATATTGTGTATCTGTAAAACAGTCCGTGACTACACAAACCACTCTGTGTCCAGGTATAATGTGTATCAGTAAAACAGTCCGTGACTACACAAACCACCCTGGGTACAGGTATATTGTGTATCAGTAAAACAGTCCGTGACTACACAAACCACTCTGTGTCCAGGTATAATGTGTATCAGTAAAACAGTCCGTGACTACACAAACCACTCTGTGTCCAGGTATAATGTGTATCAGTAAAACAGTCCGTGACTACACAAACCACCCTGGGTCCAGCTATATTGTGTATCAGTAAAACAGTCCGTGACTACACAAACCACTCTGTGTCCAGGTATAATGTGTATCAGTAAAACAGTCCGTGACTACACAAACCACCCTGGGTACAGGTATATTGTGTATCAGTAAAACAGTCTGTGACTACACAAACCACTCTGGGCCCAGCTATATTGTGTATCAGTAAAACAGTCCGTGACTACACAAACCACTCTGGGTACAAGTATATTTTGTATCAGTAAAACAGTCCGTGACTACACAAACCACTCTGGGTACAGGTATATTGTGTATCAGTAAAGCAGTCCGTGACTACACAAACCACTCTGGGTCCAGTATACAGTGTATCAGTAAAACAGTCCGTGACTACACAAACAATTCTGGGTCCAGGTATATTGTGTATCAGGAAAACAGTCCGTGACTACACAAACCACTCTGGGTCCAGGTATATTGTGTATCAGTAGAACAGTCCGTGACTACACAAATCACCCTGGGTCCAGTATATTGTGTATCAGCAAAACAGTCCCTTTGTACACAAACCACTCTGGGTACAGGTATATTGTGTATGAGTAAAACGGTCCGTGACTACACAAATCAATCTGGGTCCTGTATATTGTGTATCAGTAAAACAGTCCGTGACGACACAAACCACTCTGGGTCCAGGTATATTGTGTATCAGCAAAACAGTCCATGACTACACAAATCACTCTGGGTCCAGGTATATTGTGTATCAGTAAAACAGTCCGTGACTACACAAATCACTCTGGGTCCAGGTATATTGTGTATCAGTAAAACAGTCCGTGACTACACAAACCACTCTGGGTCCAGGTATATTGTGTATCAGTAAAACAGTCCGTGACTACACAAAACACTCTGGGTCCAGGTATATTGTGTATCAGTAAAACAGTCCGTGACTACACAAATCACTCTGGGTCCAGTATATTGTGTATCAGTAAAACAGTCCGTGACTACACAAACCACTCTGGGTCCAGGTTTAACGTGTATCAGTAAAACAGTCCATGACTGCACAAATCACTCTGGGTCCAGGTATATTGTGTATCAGTAAAGCAGTCCATGACTACACAAATCACTCTGGGTACAGGTATATTGTATATCAGTAGAACAGTCTGTGACTACACAAACCACTCTGGGTACAGGTATATTGTGTTTCAGTAAAACAGTCCGTGAGTACACAAACCACTCTGGGTCCAGGTATATTGTGTATCAGTAAAACAGTCTGTGACTGCACAAATCACTCTGGGTCCAGGTATATTGTGTATCAGTAAAACAGTCCGTGACTACGCAAAACACTCTGGGTCCAGGTATATTGTGTATCAGTAAAACAGTCCATGACTACATAAACCACTCTGGGTACAGTATATTGGGCCAGAAATTGCTGAACGGGGCTTGCAGCCCCGTTTTTGCACTTACCCCGCGCTACTGCCGATCAGCTCCAGGGACGCCTGCACTTGGTGAAACAGAAAGAAGAATCCCGGGCAGCGTATGATGTCACGCCGCCCAGGAGTGCAGCCAGCGCGAAGCAAGGAGCGTGCAGTGCAAGTGAGACAAGCCCCTTGAGGTCTCTCTTTCACTGGACACGCCCCCAATGTTTCTGTCAAGCTGCTAAGCATTTTTAACATGCAAAGCAGCAGTTTAAATAGGTTTTTGGAAGTTTTTTGAAGATTTTGGTAACTTTTATAAACTTTTTTAAATGTTTACATTATTTTGAGTAATCTGAAGTAGTTTTAAACAGAATTAAAGCAATTTAAAGACTTTTAAAAGCCCTAAAAGAATTTTTTAAATTCCATTTATCTCTTTAGCAATGTCGTCGTCATACGTGTCTTCACACTGTTCCCTCTGGGGAACTGTATGAAGTGGTGGAAGGATTTATGGCCATGATTAACGCTCATTCCGTGACCGTAACCATCTTTGAACCAGCCATTAGGGCGGTTAGTCCTATGGCGGGAGGGTTTTACGGGCTCCCACAAGCTATACAAGGAGGTGGGGCCACCCACACCCACGGACGCAAATATCCCACTGGATGTCAACCCAGAATTTAGAGCCGGAGCTCCGACTCCACTTGCCGGGACTGTCTGGAGCGGGGTTCGAAACCCTACCCTGATCTGGCCCCGCGGCGGGGATCCTACTGCTATGACAAAGGCCCAATCCAATTAGCAACGTGAAATGGCAGCATAGGGCTCCAGTCACGGGGAGGGAAAAGGCGCAGGAAACGTATGGGTGTCACCTTTTGTGCGGAGTGGGCCTTTTGCGTAGCAGTAAGCATCCCCGCCGCTGGGCCAGAAGGAGTAGGGTTTTGAACCACACTCCAGACAGTCCCGGGAAGTGGAGTCGGAGCTCCAACTTTAAATTCTGGGTGGACATCCAGCGGGATGCTTGCGTCCGTGGGTGTTGGTGGCCCCCCCGCCCTCAGATGGTTTGTGGGAGCCCGTAAAACCCGCCCGCCATAGGACTAACCACCCTAATGGCTGGTTCAAAGATGGTTACGGTCACGGAATGAGCGTTAATCACGGCCATAAATCCTTCCACCACTTCATACAGTTCCCCAAAGGGAACAGTGTGAGGATACGTACGATGATGACCTCTTGCGCAATGCACCTCCTTGGACCCTCAGTCGCAGATGCGAGGGGGCAAGTCGTGCAATTGTTAAATTTTTTATTTTATTGACATGTAAAATGTTGGCCCAGTAATTCCCTTCCAAATGCGCTAGTACGGTCGGGGTACTTACGCATCTGGCCGGATGAAATGCCGGTTTTCAGCATGCACAGTGCATGTGGGGAAAACTGGCATTTCCTGTCCTCTGAACGAAGGGGTTCAGAGGCAGAACGCGTGCGACTGCACAGGCAGCGCGTGCGCAGTATAATTCGTCGCTTTCATTAATGCTTTCAGTGAGGTCCAGTCATTACAACTTACACATGAAAAAAGCATGGGTACAGTTGCTCCAGAGGCTGTGGAGGAAGATATTTCTTATCGTGGAGCTTCTGAAAGTATGTATGTCTGTATATATTCCTTTGCGTGTTATGTATATATTCCTTTACTTATGTGTATGAATGTATTATTTAATTATGACTTTCAGAGAAAGTAACTTATTGGAAAATCATAATTAAAAATATACATTCATACACATTAGTAAAGGAATATAAAACATACATACATATACGTAAAGGAATATATGTGGACATACATACATAACTCATTCTCACATTCCATTCACACAGCCACAATTGCTCCTTTTACCTCCCGTTCTGAAAACCCGTTTAAAAAAAAAATTAAAGTTTAAAACTTCGTTAAAATTTCTTAAAATAACTTCCCTCCCTTTCCCAAACCTAAATATTGCATTTCATAAGCTCCTACATAAAATATATCTCCTTCCCCAGCCAATGAACAACTTTACACTTGCTTTTTTTACGTGCAAGTTCTAGGGACTTACCCTCACTGAATCCATCAGTGAAATCTACAAAGTTCACTGCGCAAGCGCTGCCTGTGCAGTCGCACGCGCTGTGAATAGACCTCGGGTCTGGAAATGCCGGCGTTCCCCGCATGCGCTGTTCCTGCTGAACGCTGGCATTTCCAACGGCCAGATGCGTGAGTAACCCGACCGTACTCACGCTTCTGGCCGCGAATTTCTGGCCCATTGTGTATAAGTAAAACAGGCTGTGACTACACAAACCACTCTGGGTACAGGAATATTGTGTATCAGTAAAACAGTCCGTGACTACACAAATCACTCTGGGTACAGGTATATTGTGTATCAGTAAAACAGTCTGTGACTACACAAATCACTCTGGGTCCAGTATATTGTACATCAGTAAAACAGTCCGTGACTACACAAACCACTCTGGGTCCAGGTATATTGTGTATCAGTAAAACAGTCTGTGAGTACACAAACCACTCTGGGTACAAGTATATTTTGTATCAGTAAAACAGTCCGTGACTACACAAACCACTCTGGGTCCAGGTATATTGTGTATCAGTAAAACAGTCCGTGACTGCACAAACCACTCTGGGTACAGGTATATTGTGTATCAGTAAAACAGTCCGTTACTGCACAAACCACTCTGGGTCCAGTATATAGTGTATCAGTAAAACAGTCCGTGACTACACAAACCAATCTGGTCCAGGTATATTGTGTATCAGTAAAACAGTTTGTGACTACACAAACCACTCTGGGTCCAGGTATATTGTGTATCAGTAAAACAGTCCGTGACTACACAAACCGCTCTGGGTCCAGGTATATTGTGTATCAGTAAAACAGTCCGTGACAACACAAACCACTCTGGGTACAGGTATATTGTGTATCAGTAAAACAGTCCGTTACTACACAAACCACTCTGGGTCCAGTATTTAGTGTATCAGTAAAACAGTCCGTGACTACAAAAACCACTCTGGGTCCAGGTATATTGTGTATCAGTAAAACAGTCCGTGACTACACAAAACACTCTGGGTCCAGGTATATTGTGTATCAGTAAAACAGTCCGTGACTACACAAATCACTCTGGGTCCAGTATATTGTGTATCAGTAAAACAGTCCGTGAGTACACAAACCACTCTGGGTACAGGTATATTGTGTATGAGTAAAACAGTCCGTGACTGCACAAACCACTCTGGGTCCAGGTATATTGTGTATCAGGAAAACAGTCCGTGACTACACAAACCACTCTGGGTCCAGTATATAGTGTATCAGTAAAACAGTCCGTGACTACACAAACCACTCTGGGTCCAGGTATATTGTGTGTCAGTAAAACAGTCCTTGACTGCACAAACCACACTGGGTACAGGTATATTGTGCAGAAGTAAAACAGTCCGTGACTACACAAACCACTCTGGGTACAGTATATTGTGTATAAGTTAAACAGTCCGTGACTACACAAACCACTCTGGGTACAGGTATATTGTGTATCAGTAAAACAGTCCGTGACTACACAAATCACTCTGGGTCCAGTATATTGTATATCAGTAAAACAGTCCGTGACTACACAAACCACTCTGGGTCCAGGTATATTGTGTATCAGTAAAACCGTCTGTGACTACTAAAACGACTCTGGGTACAGGTATATTGTGTATGAGTAAAACAGTCCGTGACTACACAAACCACTCTGGGTACAGGTATATTGTGTATCAGTAAAACAGTCCGTGACTACACAAACCACTCTGGGTCCAGGTATATTGTGTATCAGTAAAACAGTCTGTGACTACACAAACCACTCTGGGTACAGGTATATTGTGTATCAGTAAAACAGTCTGTGACAACACAAATCACTCTGGGTCCAGGTATATTGTGTATCAGTAAAACAGTCCGTGACTACACAAACCATTCTGGGTCCAGGTATAATGTGTATCAGTGAAACAGTCTGTGACTACACAAATCACTCTGGGTCCAGGTATATTGTGTATCAGTAAAACAGTTTGTGACTACACAAATCACTCTGGGTCCAGGTATATTGTGTATCAGTAAAAGAGTCCCTGACTACACAAATCACTCTGGGTACAGGTATATTGTGTATCTGTAAAACAGTCCGTGACTACACAAACCACTCTGGGTCCAGTATACAGTGTATCAGTAAAACAGTCCGTGACTACACAAACAACTCTGGGTCCAGGTATATTGTGTATCAGTAAAACAGTCCGTGACTACACAAACCACTCTGGGTACAGGTATATTGTGCATCAGGAAAACAGTCCGTGACTACACAAACCACTCTGGGTCCAGGTATATTGTGTATCAGTAAAACAGTCCGTGACTACACAAATCACCCTGGGTCCAGTATATTGTGTATCAGCAAAACAGTCCGTGAGTACACAAACCACTCTGGGTACAGGTATATTGTGTATGAGTAAAACGGTCCGTGACTACAAAAACCACTCTGGGTCCAGGTATATTGTGTATCAGCAAAACAGTCCATGACTACACAAATCACTCTGGGTCCAGTATATAGTGTATCAGTAAAACAGTCCGTGACTACACAAACCACTCTGCGTCCAGGTATAACGTGTATCAGTAAAACAGTCCATGACTACACAAATCACTCCGGGTCCAGGTATATTGTGTATCAGTAAAGCAGTCCATGACTACACAAATCACTCTGGGTACAGGTATATTGTATATAAGTAAAACAGTCTGTGACTACACAAACCACTCTTGGTCCAGGTATATTGTGTGTCAGTAAAACAGTCCGTGACTACACAAACCACTCTGGGTACAATATATTGTGTATAAGTAAAACAGTCCGTGACTACACAAACCACTCTGGGTACAGGTATATTGTGTATCAGTAAAACAGTCCGTGACTACACAAATCACTCTGTGTCCAGTATATTGTATGTCAGTAAAACAGTCCGTGACTACACAAACCACTCTGCGTCCAGGTATATTGTGTGTCAGTAAAACAGTCTGTGACTACAAAAACGACTCTGGGTACAGGTATATTGTGTATGAGTAAAACAGTCCGTGACTACACAAACCACTCTGGGTACAGGTATATTGTGTATCAATAAAACAGTCCGTGACTACACAAACCACTGTGGGTCCAGGTATATTGTGTATCAGTAAAACAGTCTGTGACTACACAAATCACTCTGGGTCCAGGTATATTGTGTATCAGTAAAACAGTCCGTGACTACACAAACCACTCTGGGTACAGGTATATTGTGTATCAGTAAAACAGTCTGTGACTACACAAATCACTCTGGGTCCAGGTATATTGTGTATCAGTAAAACAGTCCCTGACTACACAAATCACTCTGGGTACAGGTATATTGTGTATCAGTAAAACAATCCGTGACTACACAAACCACTCTGGGTCCAGCTAAATTGTGTATCAGTAAAACAGTCCTTGACTCCACAAATCACTCTGGGTCCAGGTATATTGTGTATCAGTAAAACAATCCGTGACTGCACAAACCACTCTGGGTACAGGTATATTGTGTATCAGTAAAACAGTCCGTGACTACACAAACCACTCTGGGTCCAGTATAAAGTGTATCAGTAAAACAGTCCGTGACTACACAAACCACTCTGGGTCCAGGTATATTGTGTATCAGTAAAACAGTCCGTGACTACGCAAAACACTCTGGGTCCAGGTATATTGTGTATCAGTAAAGCAGTCCGTGACTACACAAATCACTCTGGGTCCAGTATATTGTGTATCAGTAAAACAGTCCGTGAGTACACAAACCACTCTGGGTACAGGAATATTGTGTATGAGTAAAACAGTCCATGACGACACAAATCACTCTCGGTCCAGGTATATTGTGTGTCAGTAATGCTGTCCGTGACTACACAAACCACTCTGGGTCCAGGTATATTGTGTACCAGTAAAACAGTCCGTGACTACATAAACCACTCTGGGTACAGTATATTATGTATAAGTAAAACAGTCCGTGACTACACAAACCACTCTGGGTACAGGAATATTGTGTATCAGTAAAACAGTCTGTGACTACACAAACCACTCCGGGTACAGGTATATTGTGTATCAGTAATACAGTCCATGACTACACAAACCACTCTGGGTCCAGGTATATTGTGTATCAGTAAAACAGTCCGTGACTACACAAACCACTCTGGGTCCAGGTATATTGTGTATCTGTAAAACAGTCCATGACTACACAAACCACTATGGGTCCAGGTATATTGTGTATCAGAAAACAGTCTGTGACTGCACAAACCACTCTGGGTACAGGTATATTGTGTATCAGTAAAACATTCTGTGACTACACAAACCACTCTGGGTAGAGGTATGTTGTGTAGAAGTAAAACAGTCCGTGACTGCACAAACCACACTGGGTCCAGCTATATTGTGTATCAGTAAAACAGTCCGTGACTACACAAACCACTCTGCGTCCAGGTATAATGTGTATCAGGAAAACAGTCTGTGACTACACAAACCACCCTGGGTATAGGTGTATTGTGTGTCAGTAAAACAGTCTGTGACTACACAAACCACTCTGGGCCCAGCTATATTGTGTATCAGTAAAACAGTCCGTGACTACACAAACCACTCTGGGTACAAGTATATTTTGTATCAGTAAAACAGTCCGTGACTACACAAACCACTCTGGGTACAGGTATATTGTGTATCTGTAAAACAGTCCATGACTACACAAACCACTCTGGGTCCAGTATACAGTGTATCAGTAAAACAGTCCGTGACTACACAAACCACTCTGGGTCCAGGTATATTGTGCATCAGTTAAACAGTCCGTGACTACACAAACCACTCTGGGTCCAGGTATATTGTGTATCAGTAAAACAGTCCGTGACGACACTAATCACTCTGGGTCCGGGTATATTGTGTATCAGTAAAACAGTCCGTGATTACACAAACCACTCTGGGTACAGGTATATTGTGTATCAGTAAAACAGTCCGTGACTACACAAACCACTCTGGGTCCAGTATATAGTGTATCAGTAAAACAGTCCGTGACTACACAAACCACTCTGGGTCCAGGTATATGGTGTATCAGTAAAACAGTCCGTGACTACGCAAAACACTCTGGGTACAGCTATATTGTGTATCAGTAAAACAGTCCGTGACTACACAAACCACTCTGGGTACAAGTATATTTTGTATCAGTAAAAGACTCCGTGGCTACACAAACCACTCTGGGTACAGGTATATTGCGTATCTGTGAAACAGTCCGTGACTACACAAACCACTCTGGGTCCAGTATACAGTGTATCAGTAAAACAGTCCGTGACTACACAAACAACTCTGGGTCCTGGTATATTGTGCATCAGTAAAACAGTCCGTGACGACACAAACCACTCTGGGTCCAGGTATATTGTGTATCAGTAAAACAGTCCGTGACTACACAAACCACTCTGGGTCCAGGTATATTGTGTATCAGCAAAACAGTCCGTGAGTACACAAACCACTCTGTGGGTACAGGTATATTGTGTATGAGTAAAACGGTCCGTGACTACACATATCAATCTGGGTCCTGTATATTGTGTATCAGTAAAACAGTCCGTGACTACAAAAACCACTCTGGGTCCTGGTATATTGTGTATCAGCAAAACAGTCCATGACTACACAAATCACTCTGGGTCCAGGTATATTGTGTATCAGTAAAACAGTCCATGACTACACAAACCACTCTGGGTACAGGTATATTGTGTATCAATAAAACAGTCCGTTACTACACAAACCACGCTGGGTCCAGTATATAGTGTATCAGTAAAACAGTCCGTGACTACACAAACCAATCTGGGTCCAGGTATATTGTGTATCAGTAAAACAGTCCGTGACTACACAAACCAATCTGGGTCCAGGTATATTGTGTATCAGTAAAACAGTCCGTGACTACACAAATCACTCTGGGTCCAGTATATTGTGTATCAGTAAAACAGTCCGTGAGTACACAAACCACTCTGGGTACAGGTATATTGTGTATGAGTAAAACAGTCCGTGACTACACAAATCACTCTGAGTCCAGTATATTGTGTATCAGTAAAACAGTCCGTGACTACACAAACCACTCTGCGTCCAGGTATATTGTGTGTCAGTAAAACAGTCCGTGACTACACAAACCACTCTGGGTCCAGTATACAGTGTATCAGTAAAACGGTCCGTGACTACACAAACAACTCTGGGTCCAGGTATATTGTGTATCAGTAAAACAGTCCGTGACTACACAAACCACTCTGGGTCCAGGTATATTGTGTATCAGGAAAACAGTCCGTGACTACACAAACCACTCTGGGTCCAGGTATATTGTGTATCAGTAAAACAGTCCGTGACTACACAAATCACCCTGGGTCCAGTATATGGTGTATCAGCAAAACAGTCCGTGAGTACACAAACCACTCTGGGTACAGGTATATTGTGTCTGAGTAAAACGGTCCGTGACTACACAAATCAATCTGGGTACAGGTATATTGTGTATCAGTAAAACAGTCTGTGACTACACAAACCGCTCTGGGTAGAGGTATGTTGTGTAGAAGTAAAACAGTCCGTGACTACACAAACCACACTGGGTCCAGCTATATTGTGTATCAGTAAAACGGTCCGTGACTACACAAACCACTCTGCGTCCAGGTATAATGTGTATCAGGAAAACAGTCCGTGACTACACAAACCACTCTGGGTACAGGTATATTGTGTATCAGTAAAACAGTCTGTGACTACACACACCACTCTGGGTAAAGGTATGTTGTGTAGAAGTAAAACAGTCCGTGACTACACAAACCACACTGGGTCCAGCTATATTGTGTGTCAGTAAAACAGTCCGTGACTACACAAACCACACTGGGTCCAGGTATAATGTGTATCAGGAAAACAGTCCGTGACTACACAAACCACCTGGGTACAGGTATATTGTGTGTCAGTAAAACAGTCTGTGACTACACAAACCACTCTTGGCCCAGCAATATTGTGTATCAGTAAAACAGTCCGTGACGACACAAACCACTCTGGGTACAAGTATATTTTGTATCAGTAAAACAGTCCGTGACTACACAAACCACTCTGGGTACAGGTATATTGTGTATCTGTAAAACAGTCCGTGACTACACAAACCACTCTGGGTCCAGTATACAGTGTATCAGTAAAACAGTCCGTGACTACACAAACAACTCTGGGTCCAGGTATATTGTGTATCAGTAAAACAGTCCGTGACTACACAAACCACTCTGGGTCCAGGTATATTGTGTATCAGTTAAACAGTCCGTGACTACACAAACCACTCTGGGTCCAGGTATATTGTGTATCAGTAAAACAGTCAGTGACGACACTAATCACTCTGGGTCCGGGTATATTGTGTATCAGTAAAACAGTCCGTGACTACACAAACCACTCTGGGTACAGGTATATTGTGTATCAGTAAAACAGTCCGTGACTACACAAACCAGTCTGGGTCCAGTATATAGTGTATCAGTAAAACAGTCCGTGACTACACAAACCACTCTGGGTCCAGGTATATTGTGTATCAGTAAAACGGTCCGTGACTACGCAAAACACTCTGGGTACAGCGATATTGTGTATCAGTAAAACAGTCCGTGACTACACAAACCACTCTGGGTACAAGTATATTTTGTATCAGTAAAAGACTCCGTGGCTACACAAACCACTCTGGGTACAGGTATATTGCGTATCTGTAAAACAGTCCGTGACTACACAAACCACTCTGGGTCCAGTATACAGTGTATCAGTAAAACAGTCCGTGACTACACAAACCACTCTGGGTCCAGGTATATTGTGCATCAGGAAAACAGTCCGTGACGACACAAACCACTCTGGGTCCAGGTATATTGTGTATCAGTAAAACAGTCCGTGACTACACAAACCACTCTGTGTCCAGGTATATTGTGTATCAGCAAAACAGTCCGTGAGTACACAAACCACACTGGGTACAGGTATATTGTGTATCAGTAAAACAGTCTGTGACTACACAAATCACTCTGGGTCCAGGTATATTGTGTATCAGTAAAACAGTCTGTGACTACACAAATCACTCTGGGTCCAGGTATATTGTGTATCAGTAAAACAGTCCCTGACTACACAAATCACTCTGGGTACAGGTATATTGTGTATCAGTAAAACAATCCGTGACTACACAAACCACTCTGGGTCCAGCTAAATTGTGTATCAGTAAAACAGTCCTTGACTCCACAAATCACTCTGGGTCCAGGTATATTGTGTATCAGTAAAACAATCCGTGACTGCACAAACCACTCTGGGTACAGGTATATTGTGTATCAGTAAAACAGTCCGTGACTACACAAACCACTCTGGGTCCAGTATAAAGTGTATCAGTAAAACAGTCCGTGACTACACAAACCACTCTGGGTCCAGGTATAATGTGCATCAGTAAAACAGTCCATGACTACACAAATCACTCTGGGTCCAGGTATATTGTGTATCAGTAAAACAGTCCGTGACTACACAAACCACTCTGGGTACAGGTATATTGTGTATCAATAAAACAGTCCGTTACTACACAAACGACTCTGGGTCCAGTATATAGTGTATCAGTAAAACAGTCTGTGACTACACAAACCACTCTGGGTCCAGGTATATTGTGTATCAGTAAAACAGTCCGTGACTACACAAATCACACTGGGTCCAGTATATTGTGTATCAGTAAAACAGACCGTGAGTACACAAACCACTCTGGGTACAGGTATATTGTGTATGAGTAAAACAGTCCATGACTACACAAATCACTCTGGGTCCAGGTATATTGTGTATCAGTAAAACAGTCCATGACTACACAAATCACTCTGGGTCCAGGTATATTGTGTATCAGTAAAGCAGTCCATGACTACAGAAATCACTCTGGGTACAGGTATATTGTATATCAGTAAAACAGTCCGTGAGTACACAAACCACTGTGGGTACAGGTATATTGTGTATCAGTAAAACAGTCCATGACTACACAAATCACTCTGGGTCCAGGTATATTGTGTATCAGTAAAGCAGTCCATGACTACAGAAATCACTCTGGGTACAGGTATATTGTATATCAGTAAAACAGTCTGTGACTACACAATCCACTCTTTGGTCCAGGTATATTGTGTATCAGTAAAACAGTCCATGACTACACAAACCACTCTGGGTCCAGGTATATTGTGTGTCAGTAAAACAGTCCGTGACTACACAAACCACTCTGGGTACAGTATATTGTGTATAAGTAAAACAGTCCGTGACTACACAAACCACTCTGGGTACAGGTATATTGTGTATCAGTAAAACAGTCCGTGACTACACAAATCACTCTGGGTCCAGTATATTGTATATCAGTAAAACAGTCCGTGACTACACAAACCACTCTGGGTCCAGGTATATTGTGTATCAGTAAAACAGTCTATGACTACAAAAACGACTCTGGGTACAGGTATATTGTGTATGAGTAAAACAGTCCGTGACTACACAAACCGCTCTGGGTACAGGTATATTGTGTATCAGTAAAACAGTCCGTGACTACACAAAACACTCTGGGTCCAGGTATATTGTGTATCAGTAAAACAGTCTGTGACTACAAAAATCACTCTGGGTCCAGGTATATTGTGTATCAGTAAAACAGTCCGTGACTACACAAACCACTCTGGGTCCAGGTTTAACGTGTATCAGTAAAACAGTCTGTGACTACACAAATCACTCTGGGTCCAGGTATATTGTGTATCAGTAAAACAGTCTGTGACTACACAAATCACTCTGGGTCCAGATATATTGTGTATCAGTAAAACAGTCCCTGACTACACAAATCACTCTGGGTACAGGTATATTGTGTATCTGTAAAACAGTCCGTGACTACACAAACCACTCTGGTCCAGTATATAGTGTATCAGTAAAACAGTCCTTGACTACACAAACCAATCTGGGTCCAGGTATATTGTGTATCAGTAAAGCAGTCTGTGACTACTCAAACCACTCTGGGTCCAGGTATATTGTGTATCAGTAAAACAGTCCGTGACTACACAAATCAATCTGGGTCCAGTATATTGTGTATCTGTAAAACAGTCCGTGAGTATACAAACCACTCTGGGTACAGGTATATTGTGTATGAGTAAAACAGTCCGTGACTACACAAATCACTCTGGGTCCAGTATATTGTGTATCAGTAAAGCAGTCCATGACTACACAAATCACTCTTTGGTCCAGGTATATTGTGTATCAGTAAAACAGTCCATGACTACACAAACCACTCTGGGTACATGTATATTGTGTGTCAGTAAAACAGTCCGTGACTACACAAACCACTCTGGGTCCAGGTATATTGTGTATCAGTAAAACAGTCCGTGACTGCACAAACCACTCTGGGTACAGGTATATTGTGTATCAGTAAAACAGTCCGTTACTGCACAAACCACTCTGGGTCCAGTATATAGTGTATCAGTAAAACAGTCCGTGACTACACAAACCAATCTGGTCCAGGTATATTGTGTATCAGTAAAACAGTTTGTGACTACACAAACCACTCTGGGTCCAGGTATATTGTGTATCAGCAAAACAGTCCATGACTACACTAATCACTCTGGGTCCGGGTATATTGTGTATCAGTAAAACAGTCCGTGATTACACAAACCACTCTGGGTACAGGTATATTGTGTATCAGTAAAACAGTCCGTGACTACACAAACCACTCTGGGTCCAGTATATAGTGTATCAGTAAAACAGTCCGTGACTACACAAACCACTCTGGGTCCAGGTATATGGTGTATCAGTAAAACAGTCCGTGACTACGCAAAACACTCTGGGTACAGCTATATTGTGTATCAGTAAAACAGTCCGTGACTACAGAAACCACTCTGGGTACAAGTATATTTTGTATCAGTAAAAGACTCCGTGGCTACACAAACCACTCTGGGTACAGGTATATTGCGTATCTGTGAAACAGTCCGTGACTACACAAACCACTCTGGGTCCAGTATACAGTGTATCAGTAAAACAGTCCGTGACTACACAAACAACTCTGGGTCCTGGTATATTGTGCATCAGTAAAACAGTCCGTGACGACACAAACCACTCTGGGTCCAGGTATATTGTGTATCAGTAAAACAGTCCGTGACTACACAAACCACTCTGGGTCCAGGTATATTGTGTATCAGCAAAACAGTCCGTGAGTACACAAACCACTCTGTGGGTACAGGTATATTGTGTATGAGTAAAACGGTCCGTGACTACACATATCAATCTGGGTCCTGTATATTGTGTATCAGTAAAACAGTCCGTGACTACAAAAACCACTCTGGGTCCTGGTATATTGTGTATCAGCAAAACAGTCCATGACTACACAAATCACTCTGGGTCCAGGTATATTGTGTATCAGTAAAACAGTCCATGACTACACAAACCACTCTGGGTACAGGTATATTGTGTATCAATAAAACAGTCCGTTACTACACAAACCACGCTGGGTCCAGTATATAGTGTATCAGTAAAACAGTCCGTGACTACACAAACCAATCTGGGTCCAGGTATATTGTGTATCAGTAAAACAGTCCGTGACTACACAAACCAATCTGGGTCCAGGTATATTGTGTATCAGTAAAACAGTCCGTGACTACACAAATCACTCTGGGTCCAGTATATTGTGTATCAGTAAAACAGTCCGTGAGTACACAAACCACTCTGGGTACAGGTATATTGTGTATGAGTAAAACAGTCCGTGACTACACAAATCACTCTGAGTCCAGTATATTGTGTATCAGTAAAACAGTCCGTGACTACACAAACCACTCTGCGTCCAGGTATATTGTGTGTCAGTAAAACAGTCCGTGACTACACAAACCACTCTGGGTCCAGTATACAGTGTATCAGTAAAACGGTCCGTGACTACACAAACAACTCTGGGTCCAGGTATATTGTGTATCAGTAAAACAGTCCGTGACTACACAAACCACTCTGGGTCCAGGTATATTGTGTATCAGGAAAACAGTCCGTGACTACACAAACCACTCTGGGTCCAGGTATATTGTGTATCAGTAAAACAGTCCGTGACTACACAAATCACCCTGGGTCCAGTATATGGTGTATCAGCAAAACAGTCCGTGAGTACACAAACCACTCTGGGTACAGGTATATTGTGTCTGAGTAAAACGGTCCGTGACTACACAAATCAATCTGGGTACAGGTATATTGTGTATCAGTAAAACAGTCTGTGACTACACAAACCGCTCTGGGTAGAGGTATGTTGTGTAGAAGTAAAACAGTCCGTGACTACACAAACCACACTGGGTCCAGCTATATTGTGTATCAGTAAAACCGTCCGTGACTACACAAACCACTCTGCGTCCAGGTATAATGTGTATCAGGAAAACAGTCCGTGACTACACAAACCACTCTGGGTACAGGTATATTGTGTATCAGTAAAACAGTCTGTGACTACACACACCACTCTGGGTAAAGGTATGTTGTGTAGAAGTAAAACAGTCCGTGACTACACAAACCACACAGGGTCCAGCTATATTGTGTGTCAGTAAAACAGTCCGTGACTACACAAACCACTCTGCGTCCAGGTATAATGTGTATCAGGAAAACAGTCCGTGACTACACAAACCACCCTGGGTACAGGTATATTGTGTGTCAGTAAAACAGTCTGTGACTACACAAACCACTCTTGGCCCAGCAATATTGTGTATCAGTAAAACAGTCCGTGACGACACAAACCACTCTGGGTACAAGTATATTTTGTATCAGTAAAACAGTCCGTGACTACACAAACCACTCTGGGTACAGGTATATTGTGTATCTGTAAAACAGTCCGTGACTACACAAACCACTCTGGGTCCAGTATACAGTGTATCAGTAAAACAGTCCGTGACTACACAAACAACTCTGGGTCCAGGTATATTGTGTATCAGTAAAACAGTCCGTGACTACACAAACCACTCTGGGTCCAGGTATATTGTGTATCAGTTAAACAGTCCGTGACTACACAAACCACTCTGGGTCCAGGTATATTGTGCATCAGTAAAACAGTCCGTGACGACACTAATCACTCTGGGTCCGGGTATATTGTGTATCAGTAAAACAGTCCGTGACTACACAAACCACTCTGGGTACAGGTATATTGTGTATCAGTAAAACAGTCCGTGACTACACAAACCACTCTGGGTCCAGTATATAGTGTATCAGTAAAACAGTCCGTGACTACACAAACCACTCTGGGTCCAGGTATATTGTGTATCAGTAAAACGGTCCGTGACTACGCAAAACACTCTGGGTACAGCGATATTGTGTATCAGTAAAACAGTCCGTGACTACACAAACCACTCTGGGTACAAGTATATTTTGTATCAGTAAAAGACTCCGTGGCTACACAAACCACTCTGGGTACAGGTATATTGCGTATCTGTAAAACAGTCCGTGACTACACAAACCACTCTGGGTCCAGTATACAGTGTATCAGTAAAACAGTCCGTGACTACACAAACCACTCTGGGTCCAGGTATATTGTGCATCAGTAAAACAGTCCGTGACGACACAAACCACTCTGGGTCCAGGTATATTGTGTATCAGTAAAACAGTCCGTGACTACACAAACCACTCTGGGTCCAGGTATATTGTGTATCAGCAAAACAGTCCGTGAGTACACAAACCACACTGGGTACAGGTATATTGTGTATCAGTAAAACAGTCTGTGACTACACAAATCACTCTGGGTCCAGGTATATTGTGTATCAGTAAAACAGTCTGTGACTACACAAATCACTCTGGGTCCAGGTATATTGTGTATCAGTAAAACAGTCCCTGACTACACAAATCACTCTGGGTACAGGTATATTGTGTATCAGTAAAACAATCCGTGACTACACAAACCACTCTGGGTCCAGCTAAATTGTGTATCAGTAAAACAGTCCTTGACTCCACAAATCACTCTGGGTCCAGGTATATTGTGTATCAGTAAAACAATCCGTGACTGCACAAACCACTCTGGGTACAGGTATATTGTGTATCAGTAAAACAGTCCGTGACTACACAAACCACTCTGGGTCCAGTATAAAGTGTATCAGTAAAACAGTCCGTGACTACACAAACCACTCTGGGTCCAGGTATATTGTGTATCAGTAAAACAGTCCGTGACTACGCAAAACACTCTGGGTCCAGGTATATTGTGTATCAGTAAAGCAGTCCGTGACTACACAAATCACTCTGGGTCCAGTATATTGTGTATCAGTAAAACAGTCCGTGAGTACACAAACCACTCTGGGTACAGGCATATTGTGTATGAGTAAAACAGTCCATGACTACACAAATCACTCTCGGTCCAGGTATATTGTGTGTCAGTAATGCTGTCCGTGACTACACAAACCACTCTGGGTCCAGGTATATTGTGTACCAGTAAAACAGTCCGTGACTACATAAACCACTCTGGGTACAGTATATTATGTATAAGTAAAACAGTCCGTGACTACACAAACCACTCTGGGTACAGGAATATTGTGTATCAGTAAAACAGTCTGTGACTACACAAACCACTCCGGGTACAGGTATATTGTGTATCAGTAATACAGTCCATGACTACACAAACCACTCTGGGTCCAGGTATATTGTGTATCAGTAAAACAGTCCGTGACTACACAAACCACTCTGGGTCCAGGTATATTGTGTATCTGTAAAACAGTCCGTGACTACACAAACCACTATGGGTCCAGGTATATTGTGTATCAGAAAACAGTCTGTGACTGCACAAACCACTCTGGGTACAGGTATATTGTGTATCAGTAAAACATTCTGTGACTACACAAACCACTCTGGGTAGAGGTATGTTGTGTAGAAGTAAAACAGTCCGTGACTGCACAAACCACACTGGGTCCAGCTATATTGTGTATCAGTAAAACAGTCCGTGACTACACAAACCACTCTGCGTCCAGGTATAATGTGTATCAGGAAAACAGTCTGTGACTACACAAACCATCCTGGGTACAGGTGTATTGTGTGTCAGTAAAACAGTCTGTGACTACACAAACCACTCTGGGCCCAGCTATATTGTGTATCAGTAAAACAGTCCGTGACTACACAAAACACTCTGGGTACAAGTATATTTTGTATCAGTAAAACAGTCCGTGACTACACAAACCACTCTGGGTACAGGTATATTGTGTATCTGTAAAACAGTCCATGACTACACAAACCACTCTGGGTCCAGTATACAGTGTATCAGTAAAACAGTCCGTGACTACACAAACAACTCTGGGTCCAGGTATATTGTGTATCAGTAAAACAGTCCATGACTACACAAACCACTCTGGGTCCAGGTATATTGTGCATCAGTTAAACAGTCCGTGACTACACAAACCACTCTGGGTCCAGGTATATTGTGTATCAGTAAAACAGTCCGTGACGACACTAATCACTCTGGGTCCGGGTATATTGTGTATCAGTAAAAGAGTCCGTGATTACACAAACCACTCTGGGTACAGGTATATTGTGTATCAGTAAAACAGTCCGTGACTACACAAACCACTCTGGGTCCAGTATATAGTGTATCAGTAAAACAGTCCGTGACTACACAAACCACTCTGGGTCCAGGTATATTGCGTATCTGTAAAACAGTCCGTGACTACACAAACCACTCTGGGTCCAGTATACAGTGTATCAGTAAAACAGTCCGTGACTACACAAACAACTCTGGGTCCTGGTATATTGTGCATCAGTAAAACAGTCCGTGACGACACAAACCACTCTGGGTCCAGGTATATTGTGTATCATTAAAACAGTCAGTGACTACACAAACCACTCTGGGTCCAGGTATATTGTGTATCAGCAAAACAGTCCGTGAGTACACAAACCACTCTGTGGGTACAGGTATATTGTGTATGAGTAAAACGGTCCGTGACTACACATATCAATCTGGGTCCTGTATATTGTGTATCAGTAAAACAGTCCGTGACTACAAAAACCACTCTGGGTCCTGGTATATTGTGTATCAGCAAAACAGTCCATGACTACACAAATCACTCTCGGTCCAGGTATATTGTGTATCAGTAAAACAGTCCATGACTACACAAACCACTCTGGGTACAGGTATATTGTGTATCAATAAAACAGTCCGTTACTACACAAACCACGCTGGGTCCAGTATTTTGTGCATCAGTAAAACAGTCCGTGACTACACAAACCAATCTGGGTCCAGGTATATTGTGTATCAGTAAAACAGTCCGTGACTAAACAAACCAATCTGGGTCCAGGTATATTGTGTATCAGTAAAACAGTCCGTGACTACACAAATCACTCTGGGTCCAGTATATTGTGTATCAGTAAAACAGTCCGTGAGTACACAAACCACTCTGGGTACAGGTATATTGTGTATGAGTAAAACAGTCCGTGACTACACAAATCACTCTGAGTCCAGTATATTGTGTATCAGTAAAACAGTCCGTGACTACACAAACCACTCTGCGTCCAGGTATATTGTGTGTCAGTAAAACAGTCCGTGACTACACAAACCACTCTGGGTCCAGTATACAGTGTATCAGTAAAACGGTCCGTGACTACACAAACAACTCTGGGTCCAGGTATATTGTGTATCAGTAAAACAGTCCGTGACTACACAAACCACTCTGGGTCCAGGTATATTGTGTATCAGGAAAACAGTCCGTGACTACACAAACCACTCTGGGTCCAGGTATATTGTGTATCAGTAAAACAGTCCGTGACTACACAAATCACCCTGGGTCCAGTATATGGTGTATCAGCAAAACAGTCTGTGAGTACACAAACCACTCTGGGTACAGGTATATTGTGTCTGAGTAAAACGGTCCGTGACTACACAAATCAATCTGGGTACAGGTATATTGTGTATCAGTAAAACAGTCTGTGACTACACAAACCGCTCTGGGTAGAGGTATGTTGTGTAGAAGTAAAACAGTCCGTGACTACACAAACCACACTGGGTCCAGCTATATTGTGTATCAGTAAAACAGTCCGTGACTACACAAACCACACTGGGTCCAGCTATATTGTGTGTCAGTAAAACAGTCCGTGACTACACAAACCACTCTGCGTCCAGGTATAATGTGTATCAGGAAAACAGTCCGTGACTACACAAACCACCCTGGGTACAGGTATATTGTGTGTCAGTAAAACAGTCTGTGACTACACAAACCACTCTGGGCCCAGCAATATTGTGTATCAGTAAAACAGTCCGTGACGACACAAACCACTCTGGGTACAAGTATATTTTGTATCAGTAAAACAGTCCGTGACTACACAAACCACTCTGGGTACAGGTATATTGTGTATCTGTAAAACAGTCCGTGACTACACAAACCACTCTGGGTCCAGTATACAGTGTATCAGTAAAACAGTCCGTGACTACACAAACAACTCTGGGTCCAGGTATATTGTGTATCAGTAAAACAGTCCGTGACTACACAAACCACTCTGGGTCCAGGTATATTGTGTATCAGTTAAACAGTCCGTGACTACACAAACCACTCTGGGTCCAGGTATATTGTGTATCAGTAAAAAAGTCCGTGACGACACTAATCACTCTGGGTCCGGGTATATTGTGTATCAGTAAAACAGTCCGTGACTACACAAACCACTCTGGGTCCAGGTATATTGTGTATCAGTAAAACAGTCCGTGACTACACAAACCACTCTGGGTCCAGTATATAGTGTATCAGTAAAACAGTCCGTGACTACACAAACCACTCTGGGTCCAGGTATATTGTGTATCAGTAAAACGGTCCGTGACTACGAAAAACACTCTGGGTACAGCGATATTGTGTATCAGTAAAACAGTCCGTGACTACACAAACCACTCTGGGTACAAGTATATTTTGTATCAGTAAAAGACTCCGTGGCTACACAAACCACTCTGGGTACAGGTATATTGCGTATCTGTAAAACAGTCCGTGACTACACAAACCACTCTGGGTCCAGTATACAGTGTATCAGTAAAACAGTCCGTGACTACACAAACCACTCTGGGTCCAGGTATATTGTGCATCAGTAAAACAGTCCGTGACGACACAAACCACTCTGGGTCCAGGTATATTGTGTATCAGTAAAACAGTCCGTGACTACACAAACCACTCTGGGTCCAGGTATATTGTGTATCAGCAAAACAGTCCGTGAGTACACAAACCACTCTGTGGGTGCAGGTATATTGTGTATGAGTAAAACGGTCCGTGACTACACATATCAATCTGGGTCCTGTATATTGTGTAACAGTAAAACAGTCCGTGACTGCAAAAACCACTCTGGGTACAGGTATATTGTGTATCAGCAAAACAGTCCATGACTACACAAATCACTCTGGGTCCAGGTATATTGTGTATCAGTAAAACAGTCCGTGAGTACACAAACCACTCTGGGTACAGGTATATTGTGTATCAATAAAACAGTCCGTGACTACAAAAACCACTCTGGGTCCAGGTATATTGTGTATCAGTAAAACAGTCCGTGACTACACAAACAACTCTGGGTCCAGGTATATTGTGTATCAGTAAAACAGTCCGTGACTACACAAACCACTCTGGGCCCAGGTATATTGTGTATCAGTAAAACAGTCCGTGACTACACAAACAACTCTGGGTCCAGGTATATTGTGTATCAGTAAAACAGTCCGTGACTACACAAACCACTCTGGGTCCAGGTATATTGTGTATCAGTAAAACAGTCCGTGACTACACAAACCACTCTGGGTCCAGGTATATTGTGTATCAGCAAAACAGTCCATGACTACACAAATCACTCTGGGTCCAGGTATAATGTGTATCAGTAAAACAGTCCATGACTACACAAATCACTCTGGGTCCAGGTATATTGTGTATCAGTAAAACAGTCCGTGACTACACAAACCACTCTGGGTCCAGGTATATTGTGTATCAGTAAAACAGTCCGTGACTACACAAATCACACTGGGTCCAGTAAATTGTGTATCAGTAAAACAGACCGTGAGTACACAAACCACTCTGGGTACAGGTATATTGTGTATGAGTAAAACAGTCCATGACTACACAAATCACTATGGGTCCAGGTATATTGTGTATCAGTAAAACAGTCCATGACTACACAAATCACTCTGGGTCCAGGTATATTGTGTATCAGTTAAGCAGTCCATGACTACAGAAATCACTCTGGGTACAGGTATATTGTATATCAGTAAAACAGTCCGTGAGTACACAAACCACTGTGGGTACAGGTACATTGTGTATCAGTAAAACAGTCCATGACTACACAAATCACTCTGGGTCCAGGTATATTGTGTATCAGTAAAGCAGTCCATGACTACAGAAATCACTCTGGGTACAGGTATATTGTATATCAGTAAAACAGTCCGTGACTACACAAACCACTCTGGGTACAGTATATTGTGTATAAGTAAAACAGTCCGTGACTACACAAACCACTCTGGGTACAGGTATATTGTGTATCAGTAAAACAGTCCGTGACTACACAAATCACTCTGGGTCCAGTATATTGTATATCAGTAAAACAGTCCGTGACTACACAAACCACTCTGGGTCCAGGTATATTGTGTATCAGTAAAACAGTCTATGACTACAAAAACGACTCTGGGTACAGGTATATTGTGTATGAGTAAAACAGTCCGTGACTACACAAACCGCTCTGGGTACAGGTATATTGTGTATCAGTAAAACAGTCCGTGACTACACAAAACACTCTGGGTCCAGGTATATTGTGTATCAGTAAAACAGTCTGTGACTACACAAATCACTCTGGGTCCAGGTATATTGTGTATCAGTAAAACAGTCCGTGACTACACAAACCACTCTGGGTCCAGGTTTAACGTGTATCAGTAAAACAGTCTGTGACTACACAAATCACTCTGGGTCCAGGTATATTGTGTATCAGTAAAACAGTCTGTGACTACACAAATCACTCTGGGTCCAGATATATTGTGTATCAGTAAAACAGTCCCTGACTACACAAATCACTCTGGGTACAGGTATATTGTGTATCTGTAAAACAGTCCGTGACTACACAAACCACTCTGGTCCAGTATATAGTGTATCAGTAAAACAGTCCTTGACTACACAAACCAATCTGGGTCCAGGTATATTGTGTATCTGTAAAACAGTCCGTGACTACACAAACCACTCTGGGTCCAGGTATATTGTGTAACAGTAAAACAGTCCGTGACTGCAAAAACCACTCTGGGTACAGGTATATTGTGTATCAGCAAAACAGTCCATGACTACACAAATCACTCTGGGTCCAGGTATATTGTGTATCAGTAAAACAGTCCGTGAGTACACAAACCACTCTGGGTACAGGTATATTGTGTATCAATAAAACAGTCCGTGACTACAAAAACCACTCTGGGTCCAGGTATATTGTGTATCAGTAAAACAGTCCGTGACTACACAAACAACTCTGGGTCCAGGTATATTGTGTATCAGTAAAACAGTCCGTGACTACACAAACCACTCTGGGCCCAGGTATATTGTGTATCAGTAAAACAGTCCGTGACTACACAAACAACTCTGGGTCCAGGTATATTGTGTATCAGTAAAACAGTCCGTGACTACACAAACCACTCTGGGTCCAGGTATATTGTGTATCAGTAAAACAGTCCGTGACTACACAAACCACTCTGGGTCCAGGTATATTGTGTATCAGCAAAACAGTCCATGACTACACAAATCACTCTGGGTCCAGGTATAATGTGTATCAGTAAAACAGTCCATGACTACACAAATCACTCTGGGTCCAGGTATATTGTGTATCAGTAAAACAGTCCGTGACTACACAAACCACTCTGGGTCCAGGTATATTGTGTATCAGTAAAACAGTCCGTGACTACACAAATCACACTGGGTCCAGTAAATTGTGTATCAGTAAAACAGACCGTGAGTACACAAACCACTCTGGGTACAGGTATATTGTGTATGAGTAAAACAGTCCATGACTACACAAATCACTATGGGTCCAGGTATATTGTGTATCAGTAAAACAGTCCATGACTACACAAATCACTCTGGGTCCAGGTATATTGTGTATCAGTTAAGCAGTCCATGACTACAGAAATCACTCTGGGTACAGGTATATTGTATATCAGTAAAACAGTCCGTGAGTACACAAACCACTGTGGGTACAGGTATATTGTGTATCAGTAAAACAGTCCATGACTACACAAATCACTCTGGGTCCAGGTATATTGTGTATCAGTAAAGCAGTCCATGACTACAGAAATCACTCTGGGTACAGGTATATTGTATATCAGTAAAACAGTCCGTGACTACACAAACCACTCTGGGTACAGTATATTGTGTATAAGTAAAACAGTCCGTGACTACACAAACCACTCTGGGTACAGGTATATTGTGTATCAGTAAAACAGTCCGTGACTACACAAATCACTCTGGGTCCAGTATATTGTATATCAGTAAAACAGTCCGTGACTACACAAACCACTCTGGGTCCAGGTATATTGTGTATCAGTAAAACAGTCTATGACTACAAAAACGACTCTGGGTACAGGTATATTGTGTATGAGTAAAACAGTCCGTGACTACACAAACCGCTCTGGGTACAGGTATATTGTGTATCAGTAAAACAGTCCGTGACTACACAAAACACTCTGGGTCCAGGTATATTGTGTATCAGTAAAACAGTCTGTGACTACAAAAACGACTCTGGGTACAGGTATATTGTGTATGAGTAAAACAGTCCGTGACTACACAAACCGCTCTGGGTACAGGTATATTGTGTATCAGTAAAACAGTCCGTGACTACACAAAACACTCTGGGTCCAGGTATATTGTGTATCAGTAAAACAGTCTGTGACTACACAAATCACTCTGGGTCCAGGTATATTGTGTATCAGTAAAACAGTCCGTGACTACACAAACCACTCTGGGTCCAGGTTTAACGTGTATCAGTAAAACAGTCTGTGACTACACAAATCACTCTGGGTCCAGGTATATTGTGTATCAGTAAAACAGTCTGTGACTACACAAATCACTCTGGGTCCAGATATATTGTGTATCAGTAAAACAGTCCCTGACTACACAAATCACTCTGGGTACAGGTATATTGTGTATCTGTAAAACAGTCCGTGACTACACAAACCACTCTGGTCCAGTATATAGTGTATCAGTAAAACAGTCCTTGACTACACAAACCAATCTGGGTCCAGGTATATTGTGTATCAGTAAAGCAGTCTGTGACTACTCAAACCACTCTGGGTCCAGGTATATTGTGTATCAGTAAAACAGTCCGTGACTACACAAATCAATCTGGGTCCAGTATATTGTGTATCTGTAAAACAGTCCGTGAGTATACAAACCACTCTGGGTACAGGTATATTGTGTATGAGTAAAACAGTCCGTGACTACACAAATCACTCTGGGTCCAGTATATTGTGTATCAGTAAAGCAGTCCATGACTACACAAATCACTCTGGGTACAGGTATATTGTATATCAGTAAAACATTCTGTGACTACACAATCCACTCTTTGGTCCAGGTATATTGTGTATCAGTAAAACAGTCCATGACTACACAAACCACTCTGGGTACACGTATATTGTGTGTCAGTAAAACAGTCCGTGACTACACAAACCACTCTGGGTCCATGTATATTGTGTGTCAGTAAAACAGTCCGTGACTGCACAAACCACACTGGGTACAGGTATATTGTGCAGAAGTAAAACAGTCCATGACTACACAAACCACTCTGGGTCCAGGTATATTGTGTTTCAGTAAAACAGTCCGTGACTACACAAACCACTCTGGGTACAGTATATTGTGTATAAGTAAAACAGTCCGTGACTACACAAACCATTCTGGGTACAGGTATGTTGTGTAGCAGTAAAACAGTCCGTGACTACACAAATCACTCTGGGTCCAGTATATTGTATATCAGTAAAACAGTCTGTGACTACACAAACGACTCTGGGTACAGGTATATTGTGTATGAGTAAAACAGTCCGTGGCTACACAAACCACTCTGGGTACAGGTATATTGTGTATCAGTAAAACAGTCCGTGACTACACAAACCACTCTGGGTCCAGGTATATTGTGTATCAGTAAAACAGTCTGTGACTACACAAATCACTCTGGGTCGAGGTATATTGTGTATCAGTAAAACAGTCCGTGACTACACAAACCACTCTGGGTACAGATATATTGTGTATCAGTAAAACAGTCTGTGACTACACAAATGACTCTGGGTCCAGGTATATTGTGTATCAGTAAAACAGTCCGTGACTACACAAACCACTCTGGGTACAGGTATATTGTGTATCAGCAAAACAGTCCGTGACTACACAAACCACTCTGGGTACAGGTATATTGTGTATCAGTAAGACACTCTTGTAATGATCAATAACATGTCATTCTATAGTGGACACTAGGTGGAGCCATAGAGCTGTATATAGCTGTATGTATTAAGACTACTCTGTCCAGCAGTATGTATATTAAGACTGCATTACCCATGAGGCACTAGGCTACCCACAAGACAGCAGTCAAGATGAATGCCTCTGCGGATTCTGTACCTAGTCCACATGTGGTCAATAAAATGTCTAGCAAAAGCTAGCTGTGTTCATAATAAGAAAGTCTATTTATTAATGAATATAAGATGGTACCAGGAGTTCATTGTGAAAAACGACATGGAGAATTTGAAGCCAGCAGAGCGTTTGAAACTCACAGGAAATATTGACTACAATTGGCAGACTTTTAAACAACAATTCGAACTCTACATTGCAGCCATCGGATTCGGTACGAAGCCAGACGCTTACAGTTGCAGGCCCACAGGTGATAGAGGTATTTAATACATTTGTATTTAATCCAGCGGAGAACAGAGAAAAATTAGAAGATGTGCTAAAAAAATTTGATGCACATTGCTCTCCCAAAAAGAATGAGACCTATGAAAGATACATCTTCCGTTCTCGGACACAGTAGCAAAATGAGACTTTTGATAGCTTTATAACTGATCTGAAACTGAAAGCACAGACATGTAATTTCTCTGAGGTCAAAGCATCCATGATTCGTGACCAGATTGTGTTTGGTATTCATGATAAAAAAAGTCAGGGAACGTCTGTTGAGAGAAACCGAACTAAATTTGGAAAATGCTGTGAAAATATGCCAAGCCAGCGAGCTAGCTCGAAAGCACGCGAAGACTTTCAGTGAAATCAATAATGATGCGATTGTAATGAGTGATAATGCTGCTGTCGGTGCTGTGTCCTACAAGGGGAAGAAACGTGGGCAGAACAGAAATGAAAAGCAATCGGAGGATGAAATTTTTAATTGTAAACGCTGTGGTTACAAACACCAGTTAAAACAATGTCCAGCGTTTGGAAAAATGTGCCTAAAGTGTAATGGAAAGAATCACTTTGCCAAACAATGCTTTTCAAAAGTAGAAACTAAGAAAGGGCAACGAGTTAATGTAACTGAGGACATTTTTTGTAGGAATGGTGTCATGTGAGCATATCAAAAAGGATACAGAAAATGTGCAGCCCTCAGAAATGGACAATGCTGAACATAAAGTTAATGCAGTAAAAGAGGACAAATGGATGATCCTACTGCAGGTAAATGGAGCATTAGTTACCTTGAAACTAGACACTGGGGCAAAAGCAACCTTAATCAGTATGAGTGACATTAACAACATGAAAGAAAAGCCCAAAATACAGAAAAAGTCAGTACTACTGAAGGACTATAATGGACAGAAAATAGATAGCTTAGGTGTATGCAGACTTAAAGTGACAGTCAAAGACAAAGTGCATCATCTCATGTTTTCTGTTGTGGCTGAAAGACTTGATTCACTACTGGGTGACAAAGCTTGTGAGGATTTAGAACTGGTCAAGAGAGTCTACCGTATAAACTGTGCCATAAGCAGACCAGATGACTCGATGGATTCTGCAGTGAATAATTTCCAGGATGTGTTCAAAGGATTTGGAGTTCTACCATTCACTTACAAGATCCAGCTAAAGGAGGATGCTCAGCCAGTGGTACATGCTCCACGAAGTGTTCCAGCACCCCTGCGTGACCGGCTCAAGAATGAACTGGACAGAATGACCACACTAGGAGTCATCAGGAAAGTCGAAGAGCCAACAGACTGGGTTAACTCCATGGTATGTGTAAAGAAAAAGAACAATGATCTAAGAATATGCATGGATCCAAAGGACTTAAATGCAAACATAAAACGTGAACACTACCAGATTCCCAAGCGAGAAGAAATCACCAGTGAAATGTCAGGTGCCAGATACTTCACAAAGCTCAATGCCTCACAACGATTTTGGCAACTAAAACTGGATGAAGAGGGCACCAAATACTGTACCTTCAACACACCATTTGGCAGGTATTGTTTCCTCAGAATGCCTTTCGGGATAATATCTGCATCTGAAATGTTTCATAGAGCGATGGAACACATAATTGAAGGTCTGGAAGGAGTTCGGGTCTATGTTGATGACATCATCATCTGGGGCTCCACACTGAAACAACACAATGAGATACTGACTAAAGTGCTACAGAGCATACGCCGGAATGGACTGAAGCTCAACAAAGCCAAGTGTCAGTTTGGCGTCCAGGAAGTCACTTTCCTAGGAGATAATCTATCTGGTAAAGGAATAGAGCCAGATATGGAAAAAGTAAACACCATACTCAAAATGCCTCGACCCAGTGACAAAAAAGGAGTGCTACGCATCATGGGGATGATAAACTTCATTGGAAAGTTCATTCCTAACTTGTCAGCCAAGACAGCCTGTCTGCGAGACCTGCTACATAAAACAAATGAGTTCGCATGGACAGAAAGACATGAACAAGAGTGGATAAACCTCAAAACAGTGCTGACAACCACACCTGTACTCACCTTCTTTGACCCAACAAAAAGAATCAAAGTGTCAACGGATGCATCAAAAGATGGCCTAGGTGCGGTCTTGCTACAAGCAGAGGGTGAAGATTGGAAGCCTGTTGCCTATGCCTCCAGGTCTATGACTGATACCGAGTGTCGATATGCCCAGATTGAAAAGGAATGTCTAGGCTTGGTAGTTGGACGAGAAAAGTTTCATGGCTACATATATGGACTTCCCACCTTCACAGTTGAGACAGACCACAGCCCACTGGTTGCCATCATAAAAAAAAACCTGAATGAGATGTGTCCAAGGATTCAACGACTCATGATGAAGCTGCAAAGATATGACTTTGAACTGATCTACACACCAGGCAAATACATAGTGTTAGCAGATGCACTATCCCAAGCACCCACAATGAGTCATGTGAGCTCTACTGAAGAAGACGTGGATGTTTATGTGAGTATGGTCACTGCTACGCTGCCCGTGTCAGACACAAAATCAAAGCAAATAGCAGAAGAAACAGTAAAAGATACAGTATTACAAACAGTAACAGAGAACATTCATCATGGTTGGCCAAAAGGTTCCTGTCCAAAATATTTTCACATAAGGTCAGAATTGAGTGTCGCAGGTGGACTATTACTAAAACAGAACAGAATAGTCATTCCACAGGATCTACGTCAAGACATGCTCAAAAGGATTCATGAGGGACACCTCGGAATTGAAAAATGCAAAAGGAGAGCAAGAGACACTGTTTATTGGCCTGGCATAAATAAGGACATTGAGAACATGATAGGCGAATGTGAGACATGTCAGAAACACCAAAACAAACAAGCAAAGGAACCAATGATAGTAGCTGACATACCAACAGCACCATGGCAAAAGGTTGGTATGGACCTTTTTCATTTAAATGGTAAAGACTATCTAATAGTGATTGACTACTATTCTAACTATCCTGAGATGGCGCTGCTCTCAAGCACCACAGCAAGCAGTGTCATAATGCATGTGAAATCCATCTTCACCAGACATGGAATTCCCAGGATTGCCGTTAGCGACAATGGTCCGTGCTTCAACTGTAAGGAGTGGCAACAGTTTGCAGCACATTATGACTTTCAGCACATCACATCCAGTCCTTTGTATGCTCAGTCAAATGGTAAGGCAGAGAAAGGTGTTCAAGTTCTCAAGCAGCTACTGAAGAAAGCGACAGAAAGCAAGTCTGATCCTTATCTCGCCCTGCTGAGCTACCGAGCCTCACCTTTAGACTGTGGTTCTTCACCTGCTGAACTACTAATGGGTCGCAAGTTGCGCACCATGCTACCCTGCTGTGCAAAAGAACAGCAAAGTGAGGAACTGAGACAGAGACTTCAACTGTTAAAGCTGAAACAGAAATCATACTATGACAAGTCATCCAAAACTCTAAAACCATTGACTAGGGATGATGTTGTCAGGATTGAGGATCCAGATGCATGGAACAGGAAAGCTACAGTCCTTGAGGAAGTAGGACCAAGGTCATACACTGTTAGAACTGAGGAAGGACAGATTCTCAGGAGGAACTGCCGTTCCCTCCTAAAAACACAAGAGACTATTCAAGACCAGATTAATGACAATGCCGCAACTGCATCTTGTCATTCACCGCCAGAACAATCTCATGAAGACACATCAGACTTACCCATGTTGAGAAGATCCACACGTGAAGTAAAAAAGCCTGATAGACTTAATCTTTGAGTACAATGTAAAGCTTTGAAAATGTGTTGACTGTTTTGAAAATGTTTATGTTTATAGAGCACTAACAAAAGTGTTACTGATATTATCTTTATTGTTGTCTTGAAAGTTGATTGATATTGATTTTGTTAAACCTCAAAGAAAGAGGGATGTAATGATCAATAACATGTAATTCTATAGTGGACACTAGGTGGAGCCGTAGAGCTGTGTAGAGCTGTACATAGCTGTATGTATATAAGACTACACTACCCAGCTGTATGTATATTAAGACTACATTACCCATGAGGCACTAGGCTACCCACAAGGCAGCAGTCAAGATGGATGCCTCTACAAATACTGTACCTAGTCCACATGTGCTCAATAAAGTGTCTAGCAAAAGCTAGCTGTGTTCATAATAAGAATGTCTATTTATTAATGAACATAAGAAACCCTTCCATTCCCAACTCTCATTCCCCAGTCTCCTGAGCCCCCTGACCTAGGAGCCCTCAATCCTCGAGTCCCCCGATTCCCAATTGGCCAGAAGAACAACTCTTTTCAACTCTGCTGCACACTCTCCAATTAATTTATAAATGTAAAATTTAAGATAAGATCACCACCTGGGTCGTTGTCATATCCAGCACCTATAGAATGTAACAGAAGATCAGGAAGAGATGCCATGACATCAAGAAAAAAAGCAAAACCTAGTTTTTAACTAGCATGCATGTAAAGCTATAGCAGCCCAAAGTGTTCATTAAACTGTAAGAGACTTTTGTAGAATTATGTGACCTAGAAAATATTGAGCAGGTGTAGGAAGTTGGAATGGGGGTATCTGAATGAAGATAATTGAAGAGTCCTTTGAGGGATTACAAAAGTCCTAGACCTGAGACTCAATAGAATGCTGTACAAAGGCTTGCCTTCAAAGAGAGAGTGGTGGAATAGCAGTCCTGTGTGCAAAATATTATATTGACCATGTAGACTATGGTGGAAGAGAGTCTGGGCAGAATTGAGACATCCATCTTAGAGACCTCCATGTCTGAGAAGGATAACTCCATCTTCGATATTCACAATCCACAGAATAACTTTGATCATCCAAACTCCATAACACGGTGGCATAGTGGTTAGCACTGTTGCCTCACAGCTCCAGGGACCCGGGTTCGAATCCGGCCTCGGGTGACTGTCTGTGTGGAGTTTGCACATTCTCCCCGTGTTTGCGTGGGTTTCCTCCGGGTGCTCCGGTTTCCTCCCACAGTCCAAAGATGTGCAGGTTAGGTTGATTGGCTATGATAAAATTGACCCTTAGTGTTAGGGGGATTAAATACGTGGGGTTACGGGGATAGGGTGGGATATGTGTTGGTGTTGGTGTAGGGGTTACGGGGATCGGGGGTGGGATATGTGTCGGTGCAGGCTCGATGGGCCGAAATGGCCTCTATCTGCACTGTGAGGTTTCTGTGATTCTGTGATAACTGCATCACACGTAGCACCAGAAGACACTTACATAACTGTAGCAGCAAAGAGAATAAAGATAGATCTACCTACACAACCTAATTAGTTACCAGTACAGGAGCACTCTCAGAATAAAGATGGATTAGAATTTCTCTGGAAGAAGATGGTTTGGAGAAGCCAGTGAGGGATCACAGACATCCTAGACTAAGAGAGAGTGAATGGCATGTGCTGAGTTCAACAGGCTTACCTTCAGAGCAGTGAAATACCAGCTCCATATTCAAAATGTGGCCACTAAGTACACTCTGCTGAATAAGAAGTTGGCCAAAATGGAGGCATACAGCTCAAAAATGTTGTCCCTGATTCACCAATGCTCCAATCACCCTAGTGCCTGTTGAGCAGTGCATGTTGCTCATGCACCCAACTCAGAAGTGCCTGACCTCACCTCGAACTTCTGCCTAAATGTTGGTATTGTTCAATAGGGGGAGGAATTTCAAATGCTGCAGCGAGCTTTAAAGATCTAGAGCAGCTAAAAGGCTTGTCTTTTCTTTCCCAGTGTGGCTGTAGAAAGTGACTTTCAAGGTCCAGGGAATGGGCAGCAGAAGCAGTACCAGGGCAGGCAGAAGGTTTGATCAAGAATCGACTGAAATAATTTCACATGTTGATCAGAGGGGAGAGATTCTTTTCCCTTGAAATTGCAGGAATGTCAGGAAAGCAGAGGGCAGTAGGTGACAGATGGAGCCAATGCAAGTAGCATCATATAGAGGAGCTGGATATAGTGCCACAAAAAATTCAATGATCTCATCAGGAATGACACCTTAACATCTTAATAATGCAGTGCACTCACAATGGTTACACAACATCTTAATAATGCAGTGCACTCACAATGGTTACACAACATCTTAATAATGCAGTGCACTCACAATGGTTCCACAACACCATTCTCTCCTGTCCATGCATTCACACACAAAATGTTTAGCTTCCCATATGTGAACATTACACTGTACTCCCTTGCCTCACTGCTCCTTCATTACAAGAGTGGGCATCATAAGCCCCTTCCAACCCATTCTATGTATGGCCAGCACCTGCTTGCTGCATGGTTCTGTAAAAGCAATGCAGAGTACTCGGACACCTATCTAAACTATGAATGGACACCATTGGCAACCAAGGAATGCATGGTTATGCTCTCTGTAGGAGAAGATTACACAAAAGAGGATGAGGAGCAGAAAAAGCCCAGCAACACTTCAACCTCTCAGCATGTTGGAGAAGCTGCCCTGCAAATTTAGAGCTGTGACTTAACCATGATCTCATTGAATGGCAGAACAGGTTTGAGGAGCTGATTGGCCTCCGCCTGTTCCTATGTTTTTATGAAGAGGCAAGGGGTGGAGAAGTAGGAGGCATGGTCCCAGTCAGGTTTCATGCAACAATTCATATGCCTTTGCTGTAAGTGCTTAGTGTAAATGCTAGAACTTACCAAACAGTTGATATTCATCAGCTGCACTATACCAGCATTTTGGTGAATATTCTTTGAGAACAAATGCAAATAAACAATGAGGGCAAATAGCAGTTCACCAGAGACATCTGGCTCACTCAATCTTACTCTGAAAAACAGCAGCACAGAAACATCCAATTAGACGGATTTAGCTAGTCAATTGAGGGTAGCACTATGGGTGGAGCAGACAGTACAGGTGCCGAGGAGGAGGTGCAGGCTGCGCAAGAGGGGCAGGAAGCAGCTATATGCAGGAGCTTGCTGCACCCACTCCCAACAGTTGATGAGAGCAGAAATTCTGACCTCCAGAACATAGCTTTAGAAATTAAGGGGGAAAAATTCAGTATCGCCCCGTTTGGGGCGCGATTATCGGCCGGGTGCAAAGTTTAGCGCCTGCCGCTAATTATCGCCTCCAGCTGCAAACTTGGCTTTTATCGCCCCTGGAGGTGATTGGAGCGCTAAATCAGGCGCTTCACACCTGTCTTAAGGCGCAAAGGCCGAGGAGCGAGGCGCTAACTCAGAACGCGGGCGCAGCGCAGGTGATGTCAGTTAGCGATGGAACACAGACACACTGGCGCCGGACAGTTCTTAAAGGGGAGGGTCGATCTTGCTCTCCAGCCGCACCCTGCTCATTGGAGCCTTGAATCTCGGCCTGGAGAGACCTGTGCCTAAATCTTCCAGCCAAGGACTATGGAGAGGGTGAGAGAACGAGCTCAGCGCTTCAGCGAGCGGGCCTTGGAGGCTCTGGTTGGCGTGGTGGCGCGCAGAAGATCTATACTCTACCTTGAGAGTGGCAGGAGGCCTTTGCCGTGCGAGTACAGAAGAGTGTGGTGGGAGGTGGCTCAGCACGTCTCCTCCAGGAGCATGGTGACCAGGGCTCGTATTCAATGTCGAAAAAAGTTCAACGACCTCACTCAGGTCGTCAGGGTGAGTGGCTTTTTTTCAAAACCTCTCCATCCCTCCACCTCAACCTCACTCTATGGCCAGAGGGTCTTAAAACCCCAATGCCCAACACTCATCCAACACCTATGGCCCTCTCATGAAACACACACGCACATTCCACACTTTGCATACAGTAAGGGCTATTCACCTATGGGAGGCACATCAGGCAAGACCATGGCTGCCTACAGTAAGGGCTATTCAATTATGGGAGGCACATCAGGCAAGACCATGGCTGCATACAGTAAGGGCTATTCAATTATGGGAGGCACATCAGGCAAGACCATGGCTGTATATTTACTCAGACGCCGTCCTTTTTTTTGTAGGCCAAGCTATCTCATAATAGGAGACAGCAGCAACAGACGCATGGAGGGCGGCCTCATCTGCAGCCCTTCAGCGATCTTGAGGCGCGCGTCCACAAGATTGTGGCAAGCAGGTGATCGGTCCCATCACCCCTAGAGAGGCCGACCCAGTTCTGGACAGCAATGGTAAGGTCATCACCTTTTTGTTCTCTCTCATTCCACTTGTCCCTCACAAAACCAGCCTTTGACACTTTCAATCCAAATCTCTAAATCGCTGCACTCATGCCTCCCTTGCTGCCACCCTGTCCTCACGCTAAAGCCACTCTTGTACCTCCCTGCTTTCAGATGGTGATTCACCAGCTGAGGAGACGGGCCCTGAAGCTACCAGTTGGAGCGAAGCTGCAGGCAAGGAGGAAGAGGAAGCCGGAGCATCAGCGCCACCCTCTCCCGAGGAAGCCCATGCCCACACTGGGAATACGCCTTCCCTGGAGGGGAGCAGGGGCGAAGGGTCTGATGAGGGTGAAGCTCCAGGACCCAGCAGGCTGCAGCAACGCGATGGGGGTAGGGAAGCTCGGAGGCCTTCTCCCCAGAGGGAAAGTAGGCCAGCGAGTCCTGCTGCACTGGACACAGAGGAGGAGCGGCTCATCGCTGAAATGAACACCCAGGCAGTGGACATGCACACTGAGCTCATGGATGCAGTGGGAAGGGTGCCCGAATGCATGGAATTACTGGCAAGCAGTGTGGAGCACTTTGCTGTAGCACAGGCAGAAGCCACGCTAAAGCTTAGTGATGCAATTTAGTCACTGGCTGCCATGACCCCATCTCAGACTGCTCTCATGCAGACTCAGATTGAGGCCACGCAAGCACTGACTGCTGCCATTGTCGCTGGTCCAGACACATTTCCCCAGGGCTCTCACCGTGCTGCAGCAGGCCAGCAATCTGTGCTCCAGCAGATTGCTCTGGATGCTGAAGTGCTGCCCCGTGGGAGTGCCAGTGTGTCGGTCGAGCAGGGAGTTGCAGTCCTCTCTCAAGATGACAGCATTCCTGCTGCCACCACTGTCACTTCCCCATTGCACTTGCCACCGCTTGTAGCCCAGACTGCTGCCGCCCATGCAGAGTTGGTGCAGTCTGCAGCCAGGCCCTCCGGGCCCAGAGCTGGTCGAGGCCGTCCTTTAAGGGCATTTGCAGTCTCAGGTTCTGACAATCAGCAGCCTTCCAGCAGCCTTGTTGCAGCCACTGGGGCCCCATTACGGAGGAGCAGTAGGGTGGGAAGGAGAGAAGTGCGCAAGGGAAGGAGATCACCCTCGGAGGGAAAAAAGTAGGAGGTGTGACAAAATGTTGGTCAATTTTTTATTAAAGGCCGAGGTTCGTGTTCAAACTTTTGTTTAGTGTTTTAGACATTATCTCCAGGTTGTGAGAACCAGTTATGTTAATGACTGTTTTTTTGTGTTTGTTTCTATTAGTTTGTCATGAAGAAATGACACACACAGAGTTTGTAATATAAAGAAGTTTTTGTATTCAAAATGTATGTTTTGTAATCTTTGGAATCATTGCTGCCTTGGCTGGCTTGAGGGTTGCGGGTTGGTTTCATTCATGTTGTTCTCAATGGCATAAGCCATTTCCTCAGCAGGGGCCTAGAAGCGGCTTGTTATCAGTCATTGATGGACGGCCCTTGCAATTTCAACATTGTGGGCCTCCCTCCCGCCTTGGTGCTGCTGATGATCATCCTCCTCCTCTTCCTCCTCCTCTTCCTTTTCCTCCTCTGGTGGTGCTCCAAGGCCTGGTGGCATTGGCTGGGTCCTGAGGATTGCCAGGTTATGCAGCACACAACTATGAAGAGGGAGACTCGCTCAGGCGGGTACTGCAGGGCTCCTCCTGAGTGGTCCAGACAGTAGAACCGTTGCTGGAGCACGCCGATCGTCTGCTCAACGATGTTCCTGTTGGTGAGATGGCTCTCATTGTACCGCAGCTCAGCAGGGGTGTTGGGGTTATGGAGCGGTATCATCAGCCAGGTGCACAGTGTATATCCCTTGTCCCTGAGGAGCCAACCACTTGGCTGATGCAGTGCCTGGAAAAGTTCTGCCACAGCAGTCTGGCGCAGGATGAGTGCATCGTAGCTGCTGCCAGGATAGCAGGCATTGACAGTGAGTATCAGCTGTCTATGGTCACAGACCAACTGGAGGTTTAAGGAGTGGAATCCCTTGTGGTTGCAGAAATCCTCTGCATTCTCATGCGGTGCACGCAATATCACATGCGTGCAGTCAATGGCGCCCTGCACCATGGGGAAGCCCACTATCCTCACAAAGCCCAATGCGCATTCATGCTGTTTGGCCTGGGTCATCGGGAAAGAGATGTACTGGCGTCTCCTTTTATAGAGGGCATTTGTGACCTGACGGATGCAGCAATGGACCACAAATTGGGAGATATTGGCGATGTCCACAGTAGCTGCTTGAAAGGAGCTGGTGGCATAAAAGTTCAGAGCCAATGTGATCTTTATTGCGACCAACAGAGATGTCCTGGTCCTCAGTAGAGGCTGCAGATCTGGCTGCAGCAGGTGGCAGAGCTCAGTGACCACCTCCTTGCTTAAGCGCAGCCTGCATAAACACTGCTCCTCAGACAAAAGACACTGTTGCCTCACAGCGCCAGGGACCCGGGTTCGAATCCGGCCTCGGGTGACTGTCTGTGTGGAGTTTGCACATTCTCCCCGTGTTTGCGTGGGTTTCCTCCGGGTGCTCCGGTTTCCTCCCACAGTCCAAAGATGTGCGGGTTAGGTTGATTGGCTATGATAAATTGACCCTTAGTGTTAGGGGGATTAAATACGTGGGGTTACGGGGATAGGGTGGGATATGTGTTGGTGTAGGGGTTACGGGGATCGGGTGGGATATGTGTCGGTGCAGGCTCGATGGGCTGAAATGGCCTCTATCTGCACTGTGGGGTTTCTGTGATTCTGTGATTCTGTGAAATTAATGTAGGAGAATTGTTGGTGAAATACCCTGGGAGGGTAAGGTCTCCTGTACAGAGGCCTGTTGGCCCTCCTCCGTCTGGCCATGATTGCCACTCTCTCTCTGTGGCCTCAGAATCTGCAGGCGCAGGACGATGCCCAGAATCAGTGCAGCCCCCATAATCTCTTGGCAATCAAAGTAATGAAGGTCAAAATCAAATGTACCTGCAAAGTGATGCTCAGTAGCCAAAACTACTTCACACAGCGTTAACTCTATGCAGAAGTCTCTCCTTCTCTCTCTCGGAATCTCTCTCTCTGTCAGAATGAGTGGTGCAAAAATGTCTACCACAGAAAAAGCCAGGAAGAGGCCGCCTTTAAATAGTGTCCCCCTAGCCCCACACCGACTGGGAAACGTTCCAGTCTACCTGCCATTGCTTGCACCAGGCGGAAAGGAGTGAGGCGTCACTCAATATCCAGTCCGGGGCACCACAAGGGCGTTGCACGCTCGAATGATGTCAAGATCTGCGGGCGCAGGAGATCGGGGCAATATTGTTTAGCGCCGCCACAAAATGTCTGGTCAATTTTGCGAGCGGCGCAGACATCGCCGTGCCCGGGCGCTAGTTGCTTTGCACCCCATTAGTGCCCTCTTAAGGCGCTAACGAGGGGCACAAACCAACTGAATTTTTCCCCCTAAATGCTTTAGGAGCATGATAGACAGTTTGAGTCATTAGTGTTATGTTCATTAATAACTAGTCGTTTTCATTATGAACAGCTAGCTTCTAACTAGTCATTTTATTCAGCATGTGGACTTCTATGTGCAGGCAACCATCTTGACTACTGCCTTGTGGGTAGCCTAGTGCATTGTGGGTAGTCCACTCTTAGATATACAGCTATAAACATACAGCAACATACAGCTCTAGAGCTCCACCTAGTGTACCATTCTAGAATGACATGTTACTAATCATTACATCCCCCTTACATTGAGGTTAAACAAAATCAATATAAATCAAAGTCAATCATAACGACATAAACATCTTCACAACAGTCAATACATTTTCAAAGCTTTACTTTATGAACTGTAAGTTTTTCATTCTTTTATTGTAGTTTTATTTGTACTCAAAGATTAAGTCTATCAGGCTTTTTTACTTCACGTGTGGATTTTCTCAGCACAGGTAAGTCTGATGTGTTTTCATGAGAGCCTGTATGTGTGTTTGTGTTAGATTGTTCTGGTGGTGAGTGACAAGATTCAGTTGCGGCATTGTCATCGATTTGCTCTTGGATAGTTTCTTGTGTTTTCAGGAGGGAACGGCGGTTCCTCCTGAGAATCTGTCCTTCCTCAGTTCTAACAGTGTATGACCTTGGTCCTACTTCCTCAAGAACTGTAGCTTTCCTGTTCCATGCATCTGGATCCTCAGTCCTGACAACATCATCCCTTGTCAATGGTTTCAGAGTTTTGGATGACTTGTCATAGTATGATTTCTGTCTCAGCTTTAACAGTTGACGTCTCTGTCTCAGTTCCTTACTCTGCTTTTCTTTTGTACAGCAGGGTAGCATGGTACGCAACTTGCGACCCATTAGTAGTCCAGCAGGTGAAGAACCAGAGTCTAAAGGTGAGGCTCGGTAGCTCAGCAAGGCGAGATAAGGATCAGACTTGCTTTCTGTCGCTTTCTTCAGTAGCTGTTTGAGAACTTGAACACCTTTCTCTGCCTTACCATTCGACTGAGCATACAAAGGACTGGATGTGATGTGTTGAAAGTCATAATGCGCTGCAAACTGTTGCCACTCCTTACAGATGAAGCATGGACCATTGTCGCTAACGGCAATCCTGGGAATTCCATGTCTGGTGAAGATGGATTTAACATGCATTATGACACTGCTTGCTGAAGTGCTTGAGATCAGCGTCATCTCAGGATAGTTAGAATAGTAGTCAATCACTATTAGATATTCTTTACCATTCAAATGAAAAAGGTTCATACCAACCTTTTGCCATGGTGCTGTTGGTACGTCAGCTACTATGATTGGTTCCTTTGTTTGTTTGTTTTGGTGTTTCTGACATGTCTCACATTCGCCTATCATGTTCTCAATGTCCTTATTTATGCCAGGCCAATAAACAGTGTCTCTTGCTCTCCTTTTGCATTTTTCAATTCCGAGGTGTCCCTCATGAATCCTTTTGAGCATGTCTTGACGTAGAGCCTGTGGAATGACTATTCTGTTCTGTTTTAGTAATAGTCCACTTGCGACACTCAACTCTGACCTGATGTGAAAGTACTTTGGACAGGAACCTTTTGGCCAACCATGGTGAATGTTCTCTATTACTGTTTGTAACACTGTGGCCTAGAAATTCAGCTGTTTGCGCCAGCCGTTAGCGCCAGATTTCCGGCGCTATCCACTTAGCGGCCGGGCACCGCCGGATCTGCGCCTACGCCGAAATTCAGCTGGGCTTTAGCGCCGGCGCAAAGTGTTAGCGCCCGCTCAGCTGCGCGCGCATCTTATGACGTCATTCCGTCGTGCAACGCCGTTTGTGCGCCCCAAACCGGAAATTCAGTGGCGCCCGGCCGATGTGGGCGTGGCGCTGCTAAGAACTGTGAAATGGAACTCAACAGAGGCCCTGTGGGATTCTGGGAGTGCTAATTAAAGGGCACATCCACTCACCCATAAAAGCCAGCCATTTCGCTGCAATGACTTTACTGCTTTGGATTTCTGCACAGAGAGCAAGGCACAGAGATTACTGATTTCGGACACCATAGGAGAGGTATTTTTGTCTTCTAGCCAGTGCTTTGACATTTGCATCCTTGTGATTTTGCTGTTTGGAACTTTGTAATGGGGGCTGCATGGGGGGCCAACCCTCAGTTGCTACATTTTGTGCGAAGGGCTCGCAGACGCTTTGAGAGAGGGCCAGGCATGCCTAGACGCAGAGGGGCCATTAGACGTCGCCAACGTAGGCCTTACCCAGTCAGGCAATACCGGGAGCATGTCTCATATCTCACCATGACTGCGGCGCATTGTGTTAAGAGGCTGCGCTTCAGAAGGGAGGTGGTTGGAGAGATCTGCCAGCTGCTTCACGCAGATTTGCAGCCACAGCTCATGTCCAGGGCATCTCTCTCGGTGGAAGTGAAGGTCACGGTGGCTCTCAGCTTTTATGCAAGCGGCTCCTTCCAAGCCGCTGCTGGGGAAATTGCGAACATCTCCCAGTTCGCCGCGCATCGCTGCATCCGACAGGTCACCGAAGCACTTTTCGCGAGGAGGCACCAATTCATCTCCTTCCCCATGACCCAACACAAGCAGGAGCAGCGTGCAGTTGGATTTGCCAGGATCGCGGCCTTCCCCATGGTGCAGGGCGCCATTGACTGCACGCATGTGGCTATGCGGGCACCTATCCATAATGCCGAGCAATACCGCAACCGAAAGGGCTACCATTCCCTAAATGTGCAGCTGGTGTGTGACCACAGGCAGCGCATCCTAGCTGTCAATGCCTGCTTCCCAGGAAGCAGCCACGATGCCTTTATCCTGCGCCAGACTACTGTGGCTGACATGTTCCAGGCACAGCCTCCACCAAGGGGATGGCTTATCGGGGACAAGGGCTACCCTTTGTGCACATGGCTCATGACCCCGCTCCGCGCGCCCAGGACCCCAGCGGAGCTGGCATACAACGAAAGCCATCAAGCCACAAGGAACCTAATAGAGCAAACGATAGGCGTCCTCAAGCAACGGTTCCATTGCCTGGATCGTTCGGGCGGGTCTCTTCAGTATTCGCCGGATAGAGTCTCCCAGTTCATCGTGGTGTGCTGCATGCTCCACAACCTGGCTATCCGCAGGACTCAGGCACTGCCACCTGACATTGGCCCACCACCTCAGGAGGACGAGCAGGAGGACCCTGAGGAGGAGGAGCACCAGGCCAGGAGGGAGCGACAAGGTCCAAGGGCCGTCCGCCGGGGGCTTATTGCTCGACACTTCTAGGCCCCCTGTCAGGGAATGGCCTGGGCCACTGAACGCAGCTGAAGGCAGCCGCTCCGCAAGCCCTCAGCCGGTTAACCCAACAACCGCTTGAAACATGACACCTGCACATGGTGAATAAATAAACATCTTTATTTCAAAAACTCAGGGCCCTTCCCACATGGAAGAGCAAAACAGAGAAGACCCCCAAAAAACAGTCACAAGCTTCTGTCACTCCCAAAACCTGGGGAGGACTAACAAAACATCAACATCCAAATGGCCTTCCTCACTGGCCTAACAAAAACAAGCCCCCCCCACAACACAAACACCCCCATAAAACCAAACAACATAATGCCCCCCAGAACAGAAGCCCCCGCATCACCCAAACCCTCGCTCACCACACTCTATTCGGTGTGGCGAGAGGGCGAGTCCGTCGACAGCCGTCTTTTGCCCCGGCCCCTCCTGCTGCTGCGCCTCAAGCTGGGCCATGAGGCTGTGGCGAGGCTGGGGGAAGGATCTTCAGGGCGACAAGGCGTCTCGCCAGATGCCCTTGGGGGTCGGCCTACACGAGGGCGGGCCCGGGAGGGGCCGGCTGGTGGCTGCTGCAGCTGTGGGTGGCCCTCTTCACTGCCTGCAGCATCTCCTTGCACCCTGGCTGGGGGAGTGGCAGGCTCGCCTGCACCAATGGGGACAAGGTGGGTGATGCCAGGCGCGCGCTGCTCGCCAGACACACGTGCACTCGGGCGGCCTGGCCGGGGAGCAAGCGCGCCAAACTGTTGGTCGCCAGACCGGTGTGCGGCAGCAGGGCGGCGGCTGGCCTGGCGACGCCTCCGCACCAGTGCGAGGGTGGCAGAAGTCAGTGCCCCAACTGCGCCGGCATGTGCCCGCATCTGCAGTGCCATTGTCTGCCCAGCACCTCTCAGCTGGCGACTGGCGTGCTGCGCTGCCTCGAGTTGTTGCACCCCCCTCTCATGCGCTGCCACAAGGAGCTCCACCCCCCTGGTGTGCGCTGCTGCGATTTGCTCCAGCCCCCTGGCCTGGGATTGGCCGAAAGCCACCACACTTTGTGCGAGGCTTTCGATGGCGTGAGGCATCTGTGCCACCACCTCCATGAATTCGACGTGCCGCCGCTCCGACGCCGCCGACATCTCGTCCAGGAGGCGCACCTCCTGGGCGACGTCCGAGTCCGGACTGGAGGGCGCCTCCACCCTCTGGCCAGAAGGCTGGCGTGCCGCCGGAGCCTTGCCGCGTGCGGCCACGCCACTGGGAGCAGGTTCTGCCCTCCCCTCCACCGCCTCCCCCCTCTGGGCAGAAGGCTGGCGTGCCGCCGGAGCCTTGCCGCGTGCGTCCATGCCACTGGGACCAGGTTCGGGGCTCCCCTCCCCCGCCTCCCCCTGGCTCTCCGGCACGCCAGACGTCTCCCCTTCATTGCCATCTCCTGGAGCGGAGGAGGGTTCCCCCGAGGTGGCGCCTTCCTGCTGCTCCTCGACGTCCTCCTCCTCCGAGGGCCTGGCTGTCTGGGCTTCAGGGAGGACCTCCTCCTCACCAGCTGAAAGCAGGAAGGCACAAGTGTAGCTTTAGAGTGAGGACAGGCCGACAGCGAGGGAGGCCGCACTGGTGCATTATGCGCATTTTTCGGCCAGTGGGGAAGGATGTAGATCTGATGCGCGAGGGCAAGGAGAGAGGTGCACCCGGTCCTGTCCTTACCAGTGGGTTCCAGTATAGGGTCGGCGTCGCCGAGCGCCACAGGCCCAGTCACCGGGTGACGCAGGAGTTGGGCCACCCTCTCTTCCAGAACCGTTAGCTCCTGGTAATCGCGAGGGCCTCCACCAGTGACACGCAGGCTCCTGGCGTTCCTCGCCAGCTTGGCCTGCAAGAGAAAGGAGGGCGTCTAAGTACAGTGTGGTGCCCCGTTGGTGTGTGTGAGTCCTCCCATGGTGGAATAGCTTGGACAGTGTGGTGCCCTGTTGCTGTGTGTGAGGCCTCCCATGGTGGAATAGCTTGGACAGTGTGGTGCCCTGTTGCTGTGTGTGAGGCCTCCCAAGGTGGAATACCTTGGACAGTGTGATAAGTGCAGAAAGAGCTATTGATTAACATGCAAGTGCCATTGCAGCGGCAGGAGGGCTGGGCATTAGACCTTTGATGTCCCTTTGGCCCTAATGGGAGGTGCACATGCAAGGATGAGGGGGACACTGGAAAGGGTACTCACCTTGACCAGCCGACATAGGTCATTGTATTTCTTGCGGCACTGGTCCGCACTCCTGGGAACATCGGAGTTGGAGGAGACCCTCCGGGCAATTTTGGTCCACGCCTCCCTGAACTGGCTCCTGGGAGCCTTCCTGCCACTAGCCGGGCACACGACCCGTCTTCTCTTGCGTACCCCATGAAGGAGCACACCCAGCGCATGGTCAGAGAACCGCTGGGCTCTTTCACGGGCCCTCTCCATTACCTCCAGGCGTTGATTTGGTACACAACCAGTCCTGAGGCCTAGTTGCAGGGCTACAGCATGCAGGGCGTGGCTGCAGTCAAAGTTGACCCTTCCCCCTTTAAGAGCTGGCCGGCGTCAGGGTGTCTGCTGACACTCACCACATGATCGCACCTGCGCTGCGCCCGGAATCGGCGTTATCAGGCCGCATCGCCGGATTAGCGCCTGAACACAGGGTTCCAACGCCTATTGCAGCGCTCGGCCAAAAAGTTGGCCAAATCTACTGAATTTCGGCGAGCTCGCCTGCACTTTCCGGCGGCCGCTAAATTTGCCGAGCGCCCGACTTTAGCGCCGCAATAGCGTCCGAACTGAATTTCTAGGCCTGTATCTTTTACTGTTTCTTCTGCTATTTGCTTTGATTTTGTGTCTGACATGGGCAGCGCAGCAGTGACCATACTCACATGAACATCCACGTCTTCCTCAGTAGAGCTCACATGACTCGTTGTGGGTGCTCGGGATAGTGCATCTGCTAACACTATCGGCTGAAAATTCAGTAGCCTTAGCGCCTCATTTGAGGCGCTAGAGGGCCTTGCGCCGGAGTTATGGCCAGTAGTGAAATTCCCTGGGGCCCTAAATCGGCGTTGCTCCGGTAGCGCTGCGCCGGCACCGATGACGTCATCGGTGTGCGCAGCGTCCCGGTTGCCGTGGTAACCCGCCCGAACTCCGAAATTGAGTTGCGGCCGCCTCGCCCGTGGCAGCCGCAACCAGCGTTTTGTCAGAGGTGCCTTACTGCAGTTAGCGCCGGCGCATTAAAGGCCCTGCGGCGGCCGGCCGCTTTCCCGCCGGCCGCCTGCCCGCAGCTCCCTCCCCGGACTTCTCTCCGCCCCCCCCCCGGAACAGATGCAAGCCCGGCACTTGTCCAAGGTGCCGGGCTCATTTTTAAGCAGATTTGCGCGGGCCGCGGCCGGGTGCAGGCAGCTCCTCCTTAACGGAAGGAGGAGGCCTGCACTTCCCCAGCCTGCCGCACCGCATCGGGTGCCGCAGCGCCGGAATTGCGGCGCGAAACGGCAGTTAGCGCCCTTTTCCAGGCGCTAAGACCCTTCAGTAGCGCCGGCAGCCGTTTGGGCGCGGCGCCACTGAATTTTTGGCACGCGCAGGGGACTTAGCGCCGGCACTAATTTCCGGCGCTAAAGCCCTGGCTAAGCCAAAACCCAATTTCTAGGCCTATGTGTTTGCCTGGTGTGTAGATCAGTTCAAAGTCATATCTTTGCAGCTTCATCATGAGTCGTTGAATCCTAGGAGACATCTCATTCAGATTTTTTTTTATGATGGCAACCAGTGGCTGTGGTCTGTCTCAACTGTGAAGGTGGGAAGTCCATATATGTAGCCATGGAACTTTTCTAGTCCAACTACCAAGCCTAGACATTCCTTTTCAATCTGGGCGTATCGACACTCAGAATCAGTCATAGACCTGGAGGCATAGGCAACAGGCTTCCAATCTTCACCCTCTGCTTGTAGCAGGACCGCGCCTAGGCCATCTTTTGATGCATCCGTTGACACTTTGATTCTCTTTGTTGGGTCAAAGAAGGTGAGTACAGGTGTGGTTGTCAGCACTGTTTTGAGGTTCATCCACTCTTGTTCATGTCTTTCTGTCCATGCGAACTCATTTGTTTTACATAGCAGGTCTCGCAGACAGGCTGTCTTGGCTGACAAGTTAGGAATGAACTTTCCAATGAAGTTTATCATCCCCATGATGCGTAGCACTCCTTTTTTGTCAGTGGGTCGGGGCATGTTGAGTATGGCGTTTAATTTTTCCATATCAGGCTCTATTCCTTTACCAGATAGATTATCTCCTAGGAAAGTGACTTCTTGGATGCCAAACTGACACTTGGCTTTGTTGAGCTTCAGTCCATTCCGGCGTATGCTCTGTAGCACTTTAGTCAGTCTCTCATTGTGTTCTTTCAGTGTGGAGCCCCAGATGATGATGTCATCAACATAGACCCGAACTCCTTCCAGACCTTCAATTATGTGTTCCATCGCTCTATGAAAGATTTCAGATGCAGATATTATCCCGAAAGGCATTCTGAGGAAACAATACCTGCCAAATGGTGTATTGAAGGTACAGTATTTAGTGCTCTCTTCCTCCAGTTTTAGTTGCCAAAATCCTTGTGAGGCATCGAGCTTTGTGAAGTATCTGGCACCTGACATTTCACTGGTGATTTCTTCTCGCTTGGGAATCTGGTAGTGTTCATGTTTTATGTTTGCATTTAAGTCCTTTGGATCCATGCATACTCTTAGATCATTGTTCTTTTTCTTTACACATACCATGGAGTTAACCCAGTCTGTTGGCTCTTCGACTTTCCTGATGACTCCTAGTGTGGTCATTCTGTCCAGTTCATTCTTGAGCCGGTCACGCAGGGGTGCTGGAACTCCCTGTGGAGCATGTACCACTGGTTGAGCATCCTCCTTTAGCTGGATCTTGTAAGTGAATCCTTTGAACACATCCTGGAAATTACTCACGACGGAATCCAGTGAGTCATCTGGTCTGCTTATGGCACAGTTTATACGGTAGACTCTCTTGACCAGTTCTAAGTCCTCACAAGCTTTGTCACCTAGTAGTGAATCAAGTCTTTCAGCCACAGCAGAAAACATGAGATGATGCACTTTGTCTTTGACTGTCACTTTAAGTCTGCATACACCTAAGCTATCTATTTTCTGTCCATTATAGTCCTTCAGTAGTACTGACTTTTTCTGTATTTTGGGCTTTTCTTTCATATTTTTAATGTCACTCATACTGATTAAGTTTGCTTTTGCCCCAGTGTCTAGTTTCAATGTAACTAATGCTCCATTTACCTGCAGTGGCATCATCCATTTGTCCTCTTTTACTGCATTAACTTTATGTTCAGCATTGTCCATTCCTGAGGGCTGCACATTTTCTGTATCCTTTTCTATATTGTCACATGACACCATTCGTACAAAAAATGTCTCACTTAAATCAGTGTCCTCAATCACATTGACTTGTTGCCCTTTCTTAGTTTTTACTTTTGAAAAGCATTGTTTGGCAAAGTGATTCTTTCCATGACATTTTGTGCACATTTATTCAAATGCTGGGCATTGTTGTGACTGGTGTTTATAACCATAGCATTTACAATTAAAAATTCCTTCCTCCGATTGCTTTTCATTTCTGTTCTGCCCATGTTTCTTCCCTTTGTAGGCACAGCACCGACAGCAGCACTATCACTTACTACAATCGCACCACTATTAATTTCACTGAAAGTCTTCGCGTGCTTCTGAGCTAGCTCACTGGCTTGGCATATTTTCACAGCATTTTCCAATGTTAGTTCGGTTTCTCTCAACAGACGTTCCCTGACCTTTTTATCATGAATACCAAACACAATCTGGTCACGAACCATGGATGATTTCAGTTCAGAGAAATTACATGTCTGTGCTTTCAGTTTCAGATCGGTCACAAAGCTATCAAAAGTCTCATTTTGCTGCTGTGTCCTTGAACGGAACACGTACCTCTCATAGGTTTCGTTCTTTTTGGGAGAACAATGTGTATCAAATTTCTTTAGCACATCGTCCAATTTTTTTCCGTCCTGCTCTTGATCAAATACAAATATATTAAACACCTCTATCGCCTGCGGGCCTGCAACCATGAGCAGCAATGTTATCTTCCTTGCGTCTGGCTTCGTTCCGAACCTGATGGCAGCAATGCAGAGTTCGAATTGTTGTTTATAAGTCCGCCAATTGCAGTCGACATTCCCAGTGAGTTTCCAACCCTCCGGTGGCTTCAAAGTCTCCATGTCGTGTTTCACAATATTCAGCAGATTTTACCAATCCTCGTACCATGTTATGTTCATTAATAACTAGTCGTTTTCATTATGAACAGCTAGCTTCTAGCTAGTCATTTTATTCAGCATGTGGACTTCTATGTGCAGGCATCCATCTTGACTACTGCCTTGTGGGTAGCCTAGTGCATCGTGGGTAGTCCACTCTTACATATGTACAGCTGAACATACAGCAACATACAGCTCTACAGCTCCACCTAGTGTACCATTCTGGAATGACATGTTACTAATCATTACAATTAGGAGATCAAATCTAAGAGCTTCTACCACATGGTGGATAGTATGGAGCAGGCCATTATCCATATGTGTGGGTTTCTGATGCTTAGTATTAAATCTCTGCAACTGCCTCAAATGCATGGTATCTGCAGCTCAGCCCTTCAGAGTTGAAGATTTTAATACAGTCTTTTCACTTTCATGAATGCTCAGATTGTTTCTGTTCAGCTGCTCCACAGACAGGAGCTATTCCTCATGGAGAGCACCACAATATGGGTTTCATGAATGTCGTTGCTGCTTTGGGGTCTGCTAATCAACAGGCCAGCAAGCGAGAGTCAATAAGCAGGGGAAAGAATGACGTGGCAGGGAATGCTGACATTTTCTCTCAGTGGCAGCTATTTGGCATAAGATCAGCAGAAACCTTGAAGAAATGGTGTAAATAGTTGTTTTCATCATTACTCTCGGGTTTTTACCAAAAGTAACAGCAGTTCTATTAGTTCTAGAAATAAATTGCCGCTAACTAATTAATAAATAATTAAAGATTAGAAATGGCAGTGTGTCAGGACTGCAGTTATGTGGAACTTTGTGGACAGTGAGACTGCCCCGGAATTCCACATCTGCAGGAAATCTCTCTGCCTTGAAACACTCCAGCTCAGAGTCATTGAGCTCCAGTGCTAGTTAGAGACACATAAAAGGAGGAGGAGAAGTTTCTGGATAGTTATCTCCAGAGTACAGTCATGTCTCAGAGGAAAGCACAGATCCAGGAAGGAGAGACTGTGACTGTCAGTCAGCAGAGTAAAGGTAACCTAGGCGAGGTAGAGAAGGAGATCCCGAAGAGACTGGACCTATCCAAAAGATGCAATATATTTGCTGCCTGTGAGGATAAGGATGAAGGCTGCAGGGAGGATGGCCTGAATGCGAACCATGGCACCATGGCGCAGGAGACTGTCCAAAGGTGGAGGTGGTGGGGGGTGGGTTTGGGAAGAGCGGTGAGAAACCCAAGAGGGTGTGTTGCCTATCTGGTACAAGGGTAAAGGATATCTCGGAGCAACTGGAGAGGAACTTGGAAAGGGAGGGAGAAGGTTCAGTTGTTGTGGTTCATGTCAAGACGAATGACATAGGGAAGAAAAGAGAGGATGACCTTCTAAGGGAATACAAGAAACTAAGAACTAAATTAAAAAGCAGGATGTCACAGATGATAATATTGGGATTACTACCTGAGCACGTGCTAATTGGCTTTGGGATAGACAGATCAGGAAGGTGAATGCGTGGCTGAAAGACTGGTCTAAGCAGGAGGAGTTACATTTCATGGAAAACTGGCATCAGTACTGGGACAGGGGCAGGCTCCAGCTGTACCAGAATGGGACCATAGTCCTAGCGGAAAGGATAAATAGGGTTATGGATAAGGCTTCTAACTAGTAAGATGGGGGGAGGGATCTGGTAGAGATAACATAAGCCTGGAGATAAAAGAAATCTGAGATGAGAGTAACGGTCAGACCAAGGTAAAGAATAAGGGTAACATAAACATTCAGGGAACAGATACAGTTATCCTTTTTAGATGGCTCATAAGAACATAAGAAGTAGGAGCAGGAGTAGGCCATACGGCCCCTCGGGCCTGCTCCACCATTCAATAGGATCATGGCTGATCCAAATCTAGATTCACGTCCACTTCCCTGCCCTCTCCACATAACCCCTAATCCCCTTATCTGCTAGGAAACTGTCTATCTCCATTTTAAATTTATTTAATGTTGCAGCTTCCGCAGATCTCTGGGGTAGCAAATTCCATAGATTTACTACCCTCTGAGCGAAGATGTTTCTCCTCATCTCAGTTTTGAAAGGGCAGCCCCTTATTCTTAGATTATGCCCCCTAGTTCTAGTCTCACCCATCAGTGGAAACATCCTCACCGCATCCACCCAATCAAGCCCCCTCACAATCTTATATGTTTCGATAAGATCGCCTCTCATTCTTCTGAACTCCAATGAGTAGAGTCCCAACCTACTCAACCTTTCCTCATACGTCAACCCCCTCATCTCCGGAATCAACCGAGTGAACCTTCTCTGAACCGCCTCGAGAGCAAGTATATCTTTTCTTAAATATGGAAACCAAAACTGCACGCAATATTCCAGGTGTGGTCTCACCAATACCCTGTATAACTGCAGCAAGACTTCCCTGTTTTTATACTCCATCCCCCTTGCAATAAAAGCCAAGAATCCATTGGCCTTCCTGATCACCTGCTGCACCTGCATGCTAACTTTTTGTGTTTCATGCACCAGGACCCCCAGATCCCTTTGTACTGTAGCACTTTGCAGTTTCTCTCCATTTAGATAATAACTTTCTCTTTGATTTTTTCTGCCAAAGTGCATAACCTCACACTTTCCAACATTATATTGCATCTGCCAAATCTCTGCCCACTCACTTAGTCTGTCTATGTCTTTTTGCAGGTTTTTTATGTCCTCCTCACTCACTGCTTTCCCTCCCATCTTTGTATCGTCGGCAAACTTGGATATGTTGCACTCGATCCCTTCCTCCAAATCGTTAATATAGATTGTAAAGAGTTGGGGTCCCAGCACTGACCCCTGCGGAACACCACTAGTTACTGATTGCCAGCCCGAGAATGAACCATTTATCCCAACACTTTGTTTTCTGTTAGATAGCCAATCTTCCACCCATGCCAGTATATTACCCCCAATCCCATGATTTCTTAACTTGATCAGTAATCTTTTGTGTGGAACCTTGTCAAATGCCTTTTGGAAGTCCAAATACACTACATCCACTGGTTCCCCTTTATCCACCCTATATGTTACATCCTCAAAGATTTCAAGCAAATTTGTCAAACATGACTTCCCCTGCATAAAACCATGCTGACTCTGTCCTATTAAATTATGTTTAGCCAAATGCTCTGTTACTGTTTCCTTAATAACGGACTCCAACATTTTGCCAACCACAGATGTTAGGCTAACTGGTCTATAGTTTCCAGCTTTTTGTCTACTTCCCTCCTTAAATAAGGGTGTTACATTAGCAGTTTTCCAATCTGCCGGGACCTTTCCTGAGTCCAGGGAGTTCTGGAAAATAATCACCAATGCATCCACAATCCCTACCGCCACTTCTCTCAAGACCCTAGGATGTAGGCCATCAGGTCCGGGGGATTTATCCGCCTTAAGTCCCATTATTTTACTGAGTACCATCTCCTTAGTGATTTTAATCGTGTTTAGCTCCTCCCCCCCCCCCCCCATTGCCCCCTGTTTGTCCAGTGTTGGGATATTTTTAGTGTCCTCTACTGTAAAGACTGATACAAAATATTTTTTCAGCGTATTTGCCACCTCCATGTTCCCCACCACTAGTTTCCCGGTCCCATCCTCTAAGGGACCAACGTTCACTTTAGCCACCCTTTTTCTTTTTATATAGCTGTAGAAACTCTTGCTATCTGTTTTTATATTTTTTGCTAGTTTACTTTCATAATCTATCTTCCCTTTCTTAATTAATCTTTTAGTTATTGTTTGCTGGCTTTTAAATGCTTCCCAATCTTCTATCCTCCCACTAGATTTGGCTACTTTATATGCCCTTGTTTTCAGTCGGATACTATCCTTTATTACTTTACTAAGCCACGGATGGCTGTCTTTTCTTTTATTCCCCTTTTTCCTCAGTGGAATATATTTATCTTGAAAGATGTGAAATATCTCCTTGAATGTAGACCACTGCTCTTGTACCATCTTACACTTTAATCTGTTTTCCCAGTCCACTTTAGCCAATTCTACTCTCATACCTTCATAGTGTCCTTTATTTAAGCTCAGTACGCTCGTTTGAGATCCAACTCTCTCATCCTCAAACTGAATTTGGAATTCAACCATATTATGGTCACTCATTCCAAGGGGATCCTTTACTAGGACATTTTTTAATAATCCTGTCTCATTACACAGGACCAGATCTAAGATTGCCTGCCCCCTGGTTGGTTTAGATACATACTGCTCAAGGAACCCATCCCTAATACACTCTATGAACTCTTCCTCAAGGCTGCCATGCCCAATTTGATTAGTCCAGTCAATATGAAAGTTAAAATCCCCCATGATTATAGCTGTTCCCTTATTACAAGCCCCAACTATTTCCTGATTTATACTCCGACCAACAGAGTTGCAACTGTTAGGAGGCCTATAGATTACGCCCACTAGTGACTTTTTCCCCTTATTATTCCTTATCTCCACCCAAACTATTTCACTATCCTGATCCTTTGACCCAATATCATTTCTGACTATTGCAGTGATTCCATCCTTGATTAACATAGCAACCCCATCTCCCATTCCTTCCTGTCTGTCCTCCTAATTGTCAAATACCCTTGTATGTTTAGTTCCCAGTCATGATTATCTTGCAGCCATGTTTCCGTAATGGCCACCAGATCATACCCATGTGTAGTTATTTGTACCGTCAACTCATCAATTTTGTTACGAATGCTGCGTGCATTCAGATAAAGAACTTTCAAATATGTTTTCTGACAATTTATTCCTGCTTTTACCCCTTTTACTACTTTACCTTGATCATTATACATTCTGTCCCTTCCTGACATGCTCTGGTTTTTAATTCCCCCACTGCTACCTTGCTCTATTGCCTTCTCCGCTGTCATTTTTATTTTTCGCTCTCTTAAAACCTCCCCCCCACTAATTAGTTTAAAGCCCTCTCTACAGCCCTAGTTATTCGATTCGCCAGGATTCTAGTCCCAGCACTGGCCAAGTGAAGTCCGTCCCAACGGAACAGCTCTCTCCTGTCCCAGTACTGATGCCAGTGTCCCAGGAAGCAAAACCCATTTCTCCCACACCAGTCTTTGAGCCACGCATTTAACTCTGTAATTTTAATTACCCTAGCCAAATTTGCACGTGGCTCAGGTTGTAACCCAGAGATTATTACCCTTGTGGTTCTGCTTTTTAATTTGGCCCCTAGCTGCTCAAACTCCCTCAGCAGAACCTCCTTCCTTGTCCTATCTATGTCGTTGGTACCAACATGGACCACGACAACTGGATCCTCCCCCTCCCACTCCAAGTTTCTCTCCAGCCCAGAGGAGATGTCCTTAACCCTGGCACTGGGCAGGCAACACAGCCTTCGGGACTCTCGCTCTCGGCTGCAAAGAACTCTATCTATCCCCCTAACAATACTATCCCCTACCACTACAACATTTCTTTTATCTCCCCCCACTTGAATGGCCCCCCGCTCCACGGTGCTGTGGCCGGGTTGCTCATCCTCCCCGCAGTCCCCGTTCCCATCCTCACAGGGAGTAAGAGCCTCAAACCTGTTGGACAAGAGCAAGGGCTGCGGCTCCTGGGCTGGCAACTTCCTACGGAGCTCCCTAAGGAGCTCCTTTGCTGTGCAACTCTATCCTTGACCATCCGTTGCCATCCTTTATCCTTTTCCCCCCAATCTCCTCTCTTCCACTGCTTAAGTTCCCCTGGCTCTAATAATGGGAGCATTTTAGCCCAAACTACAAGTTAACTGCTAGTTTCAAGTTTGCAGGGTCCACTGTCCATCTCCCAATGATGCCTAATCTTTGTTTTCATCCATCAGCACTGGATATTTGCTCAAATTTGGCTTCCAAATTCCTGGACTTCTTTCGGCATCAAGACTATGGCCGCAATTTTGCCTACCTCGGCGGACACGTTGTGGCCAAGGTTGGTGGTGGGGTGCGACCCCGCTGCTGGCTCCAGCCCACTCTGTGAAATGATTTTAGTCTGGTTGGGCTCGTTAAACCCGCCCAGCGCGTTTCCCAGCCAATTGTAGGAAGCGGGTCTGATGACGTCACCAGATGACGTGTCACCAACCGGTTTCCTTAAACGGACCATGTGCAAATTTATTTTGACATTTGTGCTGTCAGTGGTCTACAGCATTGAGGTGCTGCAAACACTCGTAAGCACTGCACAGAGGTGCACGGCTGAACTCAGGCTTTCCCATGACTCCCTCCATATGCTTATGGAGGGAGTCACAGCACGCAGGGAGGTCCTCTTCCCTTCCCGTGGGTGGAAGAGACCTCGCCAGGAGATCAACGCAGCCTGGTTGCACATTGCACAGGAAGACACAAGCAGGGATGTCGTCAGGAGGACCAGGCTGCAGTGGCGGAAACCTTTCAATGATCTCAGCAGATCACAAAATGTTACTGCAAAGCCACATTCAACCTCATCGTGCTGTGCCACTCATCACATCCCCATCACTCTGCCTTCCCTACCCTACTCCTGCACATCCTTACACACACCAACTTACCTTGCACCTCCACCCATCCCTCTCTATCTGCATTATCACTTCCCCATCTCACGAGCCACCCCTCACACTCACACTCATCCTGGTCCAATCATACCAAGTACCAACACACCAGGGAAGGCACTTGGGTGCTTTAGCCAATGTTCATGTGAATTTTCTGCTAATGTGCTGTCAAACATCGAAATCTTTATTTTCAACACTTTGAATTCTTGGACAGATTTGTGTGCACCTTTGGAAGTGGCTTAGTGAGTTGCAGTAAATGGTGAGACAATGGTACCCTCCGCAATGGCGATGAGTGTGAAAGGAATGGCTTGGGCATTATAGGGATGCTTTATGGTATTGGTGTGGGGTGGTGCCAACCTGGCACATCATGTGAAGTAAATCTGGCTATGGTGAGGCCATCCCTAGCGTCCTGGGCAGCAATGTGGTCGGGGGCTGATGCCCTGTGTCCTGTGGAGCATCAGTTGATTGCGGAGAAGGTTAATGTTATTGGTGCTGCTGGTGTGCCTGGTGCTGCTGGTGTTGGGGATGATCATGGTGGGATTCTGAGACCCAAGGTGAAAGAGTTTCAGGGGCACTGATGCTGATGGAATAGATGGCAGGTGATGTTGAGATGACAGAAGCGATCTGTCAATGGTGAGAGAGGTTGTTCCAATGAGGTGCCACTGGATAGAGAGCTTGCTCCAAACACTTGCAAGCTGCATAAAGCTCAATCTGTCTTCCAAATGCAGTAAGTAACAGCTTCTAACCTTGGAAAGTGAACATCTATGGAATGCAAGTTTTACAGAACATTTGCTGCTGTCAAGTTAAGAAATCATCCCATGGTGACACAACTCCCGACTTCCTTACCTGACGTGATCCCCTAGCAGCGGGGAAGCCGTGGGCGAACTCTTAAAATCTAAAGGTGACCTTAAAATAGTTTTTAAGTGCCTGTTAACAAGCTCTTAATAATCTAAATTGACTCCCCCGTCGCTTGGTGTCGGGTCTGTTCAACGATGACAGACCCAACATCTGGGAGACTAGCGTGGCGGTGGGTTGACAGCGGGTTCCCTACCCGCTATCAAAAAATGTTTTTCCCCACCCGACCCGCCACCAAACACGCCCGCTGACCCCCCAAAAAACTCCCCCCTATATTTCTCCACTGGGCTACACTGAAAGACTGAGCTCCTGTGTCTCTGATCTGCTATTCAGTTGCTTAAGTTTTACGGTAACATTGTCTGGCCTACTGCTGTTACCTGCTAAGCTTATGATGTCCTACTGGTCTCTCAGCTTCAGCTCCAGTCTGGTTCCTGGCCAGAAATTCACTCTCCTGGGTCGAAGTCCATTTCTCCGCCACCTCTGGATCTTATGGTGACCTCCATCTTTGCCACCGTTTCTCTGCCTCGCAATCGATTCTGCACACCTCCTGAGTCGGCAGCTCTGGAGAAGGCAGAGGGTAAAGAGCACGGGAGTCCAAGGACAGCGGACCTGAAAGGAGTCGGCAGCCTCGGAGAAGGCAGAGGATAAAGAGCGCGGGAGGCTGAGCTCAGCGGACCTGAAAGGAGTCGGTAGCCCCGGAGAAGGCAGAGGATAAAGAGCGCGGGAGGCTGAGCTCAGCGGACCTGAAAGGAGTCGGCAGCCCCGGAGAAGGCAGAGGATAAGCCAGAGCAGCTGAAGGCAGTTAAGTAGGAAAACTAGGCCTATAAAAACAGGCTTCGCAGTGCGATCTGTGTAGTGTGTGTACCTTTAAGGGGCGAACTACTTTTTACAGCTCCTGTATACTGTAGTACCGGCAGTGACCACACCTGTATATAAACCCTGAGTAGGGATCTGTACTGTTAGTTTTTGGGAGACTCTCATCCAGTAAACACCTGTTGATTGTTCCTCTGCAGTCTCTGTCGATTTATTGAAGGACACCATTCATCAAGATTCACGGATTTAACATTGGCGACGAGTGGATTCAAACCTACCTGCAACTCTGCATCACCTCCCAGGGATTCGCTCCTGGAGATCAGTGAAAGGGGAAGGCCGAGTCCAGAAGTGTGGGCGTCGACCATCCAGAGAGGACTTGAGCATCGCAGAGGAGGCTGTGGAGAGCTGGGCTTGGTTCTCCAGTCGCGACGATCCAGTGCAGCAGGCTGGCAGCAGGTACGGCGCATACCCTTCCCGGACAGCGGCGGCTGGAGCCGACCGACGGCACAGAAAAAGACAGAGCAGCGTCGACGCGGTAAGAGAGAGGGTAAAGCGCACAGGGCGCAGCCGGGGTTGAAAACCGAGCGGCGTCAACGAGAGAGGGTAAAGCGCACAGGGCACAGCCGGGGTTGAAGACCGAGCGGCGTAAAGTGCACAGGGCGCAGCTGGGGTTCAGGACCGAGCGGCGTCAACGAGAGAGGCGCGCAGGAAAACGCGCAGAGCATGGCCGGTGTTCAAGGGCTGAGCGCGGGAGAAGAATGGAAGCCACGGGAGACGCCATTTTGAGCCAGCGGAGAAGAAGGGAGAGCACGCGAGACGCCATTTTTAGCCAGTCTAACCACACCCAGGGATGCCGAAGAGTGGCAGTGTCACAGTGTTCGACAATGAAGTCGAAGATTGGGCGACATATGTAGAACGCATAGAAGTGTACTGCAAGGCGAATGAAGTGCCAGGTGCCAGGAAAGCACTGGTATTGTTGAATTCCATGGGTGCAAAAACGTATGGCTTACTGCGAAACCTAGTAACCCCAGAGAAGCCAGTGGAAAAGGATTTTGAAAGCATAGTGGCAACCCTACAGGACCACTTAAACCCCACACCGCTGCTGATAGCAGAAAGATTTAAGTTTCACAAAAGGAACCAGCATAAAGACGAAAGTAATGCTGAGTATTTAACGGAACTGCACAAGCTATCGAAACACTGCCAGTTTGGAACGGGACTAGCAGATACTTTAAGGGACAAGTTTGTGTGTGGGCTTCAAAGTGACGGAACCCAGAAACGGCTTCTATCAGAAAAGGATCTTACGCTGGACAAGGCTTTCAGCATGGCAGTATCACATGAAGCAGCTGCACGGGGCGCTGCAGAGATACAATGGAGACTGCAAGAATATGGCACAAATGAAATGTCATATGGAGCACTGAAGTGTTATCGCTGCGGCAGAACAACACACAACCATAAGGATTGTTGGTTCAAGGACCAAGTGTGCAGACAGTGTGGAAAAGTAGGACACATAGCAAGAGTCTGCAGGTCAGGAAAGAAAACCAGCAGCAAGAAATCCCCACAGGAGAAGTACAAAAAGGTACATAAGGTGATGGACAGTAGTTCAGACGAACAGAAAAGTGATACAGACTCCGGAAGCCAGGAGCTGGGTTGTCTGAAACTACATAATGTAATCAAAATGGAGGATCACCAAACTATCTGGGTCACGCTCAAGATAGACGGAGTCCAAGTGAAAATGGAATTGGACACAGGATCAGCCCTAACAGTCATAAACCGAAGGGACTACAAGCGGCTATTCTCACATATACCCTTGAGAGATACAGAGATTGTCTTGAAGACATACATGGGGCAAAAAGTCTACCCCAAAGGAAAAATAAGGGTGAACGTGATATACAACGGCAAGGAAACACCAAAAATGGACGTATATGTATTGCCAGATGGAGGACCTCCACTAATAGGACATGAATGGATCCGAAAGATAGAGTTAGATTGGCATGCCATACAAGCACTGATGGTAGATGCCAAAAAGGGTGACGACATCACACCTGGACGACTGTCAAAAATGCAAACTGACGCACAAGAAGTGTTCCAGGAGGGACTCGGAACACTAAAAGGCATAACAGCGATAATCAAAATAGAGGAAAATGCAAGCCCAAAGTTTTTTAAGGCCTTATGCGATCAGCCCAGCCATCGAAGCAGAGCTGGAAGGTTTGGAACGTTCTGGAGTACTGTCCAAAGTGGACTGGAGCGAGTGGGCTACACCCATCATTCCTGTAATGAAGAGGTCGTTGAGTAATACGCCTGGGGAACCAAAGAAGGTTCACATCTGTGGGGACTTTAAGGTGACAGTGAACCCAGTCCTTCACACGGTACAATATCCGCTTCCGCGGATTGAAGATATTTTCGCCTCGCTATCTGGAGGAAAATGCTTCACTAAGATTGATCTGGCCCTGGCGTACCTGCAAATGAAGGTAGAAGAAGCCTCGAAACAGTACCTCACGATCAACACTCACAAAGGTCTCTACCAATACAACCGGCTGGTGTTCGGGGTAGCATCAGCTCCGGCTATTTGGCAAAGGGCAATGGATCAAGTCCTGCAAGGGATTCCAGGGACCCAGTGTTACTTGGACGACATCCTGGCCACGGGCGAAAATGACAGTGATCACCTCGCCAACCTGGGGCAGATGCTCACTAGATTGAAGGAATATGGGCTACGAGCTAATCGCCACAAATGCGAGTTTCTCCAGAAGCAGATCTCGTATTGTGGCCACGTTATTGATGAAGAGGGGTTACATAAGTCCCCTGAAAAGATTGAGGCAGTAGTCAAGGCTCCAGCACCGGAAAATGTGTCACAACTGAGGTCGTGCCTCGGGCTGGTGAACTACTACCATAAGTTCTTGCCGAATTTGTCTACAGTACTACACCCACTGAACACCCTACTGCAAACGGGGGTACCATGGAAGTGGAATGACGAATGTGAATGAGCTTTCCAGAAGTGCAAAGAATTGATCACATCAAAAGAGGTGTTGGCTCATTTCAACCCAGCACTACCAATTTGGTTGGCGTGTGATGCATCACCCTATGGTATTGGAGCGGTGCTGTCGCACAAATTCCCGGACGGCTCGGAGAGGCCAGTAGCCTTTGCGTCTCGGTCACTAACCTCAGCCGAGCGTAACTACGCCCAGATTGACAGGGAGGCCCTCAGCCTAGTGTGGGGAGTGAAAAAGTTGAACCACTATCTACACGGGCAGAAGTTCACCTTGCTGACTGACCACCAACCACTTGTCGCCATCTTTAATCCAAAGAAGGGCGTTCCGGTGATGACTGCGCAACGGCTACAAAGATGGTCCCTTTTTCTAGGGGCAAACCAATATGAAATAGAGTATAAGGGCATGAAACAGCATGGAAACGCTGATGGGCTATCGCGCTTGCCACTGCCTACTGCGGAGGAAGCACCAGCAGTGGACCCTGTCGAAATATTTGATTCGACTATAATTGAACGCTTGCCAGTAACTAACGCGGATATAGAGCAGGAGACCCGAAATGACCCGACACTGTCTCGGATATATGATTTGACGGTGAAGGGATGGCCAACACATGGCGACTCACTGTTGCCAGCATTCTCATCCAGAAGAGAACAGCTGTCAGTATGCCAGGGGACTTTGATGTGCGGATCCCGAGTGGTAATTCCACCCAAGTTAAGGGAGAGAGTGCTCAATGAGCTTCACGAAGGCCATCTGGGAGGGGTGAAAATGAAAAGCCTTGCTAGGGCTTATGTGTGGTGGCCGGGGATCGATCAGCAAATCGAGGACCTGACCAAGAGCTGCTCAGGATGCCAGAAGGTCCAAAATGCACCACCACATGCCCCTCTACACCCATGGGAGTGGCCCTCCTCTCCATGGCAACGGGTGCATATTGATTTTGCTGGTCCATTCATGGACTCAATGTTCTTAATAGCCGTGGATGCGCACTCGAAATGGCCTGAGGGGATCAAAATGTCCTCCACCACCACGGAGAAAACGATTGCAGTCCTACGGACCATATTTGCCAGGAACAGCTTGCCAGAGCAGATTTGCTCTGATAACGGACCACAGTTTGTGTCCGAAGAGTTTCGGAAATTTATGAGAAGGAATGGGGTAAGGCATTACACATCCGCCCCGTATCATCCAGCCACAAATGGATTGGCTGAGAGGTTCGTACAAACCTTTAAAAAGGCAGTAAGGGCCATGTGCGATGATGACATTCCACTGCAGCATAAGGTGGACAATTTCCTGTTAGCCTATGTTAGATCCGTGATTCTGAGAGTATGATGTTTTTCAATAACTACACGGATGCTGTAACTTAACAATCAACAGGTGTTTACTGGAGTAGGGTAGTCTCAAGACTGGGGGTACAGAGGCATGCTCAAGGCTTATATACAGGTGTGGTCACTGCCGGTACTACAGTATACAGGAGCTGTAAAAGTAGTTCTCTCTTAAAGGTACATACAATGCAATTTTCCCCTTTTAGATTAGCAGTACCCATAATATTCAAATAACAATTAACAATTTAACATGCACATTAAACGATCGTCCATTTATAGATTCAGTCTTTGGGGCGGCTTCCTGATCCTTTCGGGATAGCGCCTTTCCTGAGGTTCTTGTTCTTGGTGCGGAGGCGATTATGTCCCCTTTTCGTCGGTTAGTTCATCGGTTTCCACTGCTATTGGTTCTGAGGTAGATGCTACCGGTATGTCGGGTTCATCCCCAGGTACGCAAGACATGGGGTTGACTCGTTCCTGTGACGCTAAGATCTGATCGACGTGGCGTCTCACAATGTTCTCCCTGATATCCACTGTGTACATTAATGGCCCCTGCCTTGTGCATATCGTTCCGGGTTGCCATTTCTCTGTTCGGTAGTCACGGGCCAAGACTGGTTGTTCTACGTTGAAGCTCCTTGTCGGCTTCTCATTGATGTGCTGGAATTGTTTATCCTCAACATTTCTTCGCACATTTAGTCTGAGCAAATCCAGACGAGATCTCAACCGTCGGTTAAAGAACATCATGGCCGGGTTCTGGTTGGTACCTGCATGTGTCGCATTTCTGTAGGCTAATAAGAAGTTGTCCACCTTATGCTGTAGTGGAATTTCATCATCGCACATGGCCTTTATCGCCTTTTTAAAGGTTTGTACGAACCTCTCAGCCAATCCATTTGTGGCTGGATGATACGGGGCGGATGTGTAATGCCTTATCCCATTCCTTCTCATAAATTTCCGAAACTCTTCGGACACAAACTGTGGTCCATTATCAGAGCAAATCTGCTCTGGCAAGCCGTTCCTGGCAAATATGGTCCGTAGGACTGCAATCGTTTTCTCTGTAGTGGTTGAAGACATTTTTATCACCTCAGGCCATTTCGAGTGAGCATCCATTGCTATTAAGAACATTGAGTCCATGAATGGACCAGCAAAATCAATATGCACCCGTTGCCATGGTGAGGAGGGCCACTCCCATGGGTGTAGAGGGGCATGTGGTGGTGCATTTTGGACCTTCTGGCATCCTGAGCAGCTCTTGGTCAGGTCCTCGATTTGTTGATTGATTCCCAGCCACCACACATAAGCCCTAGCAAGGCTTTTCATTTTCACCCCTCCCAGATGACCTTCATGAAGCTCAATTAGCACTCTCTCCCTTAACTTGGGTGGAATGACCACTCTGGATCCACACATCACTGTCCCCTGGCATACTGACAGCTGTTCTCTTCTGGATGAGAATGCTGGCAACAGTGAGTCGCCATGTGTTGGCCATCCCCTCACCGTCAAATCATATACCTGAGACAGCGTCGGATCATTGCGGGTCTCCTTCTCTATATCCGCGTTAGTTACTGGCAATCGTTCAATTATTGACGAATAAAATATCTCGATAGGGTCCACTGCTGGTGCTTCCTCCACAGTGGGCAGTGGCAGGCGTGATAGCCCATCAGCGTTTCCATGCTGTTTTGTGCCTTTATATTCTATTTCATATTGATTCGCCCCTAGAAAAAGGGACCATCTTTGTAACCGTTGTGCAGTCATCACCGGAACGCCCTTCTTTGGATTAAAGATGGAGACAAGTGGTTGGTGGTCAGTCAGCAAGGTGAACTTCTGCCTATGCATATAGTGGTTGAATTCTTTTACTCCCCATATTGCCTGAGGGCCTTCCTGTCAATCTGGGCATAGTTGTGCTCGGCTGAGGTTAGTGACCGAGACGCATAGGCTACTGGCCTCTCCAACCCGTCTGGGAATTTGTGCGACAGCACCGCTCCAGTACCATAGGGTGATGCATCACATGCCAAACGAATTGGTAGTGCTGGGTTGAAATGGGCCAACACCTCATTTGATGTGATCAATTCTTTGCACTTCTGGAAAGCTCATTTACGTTCGTCATTCCACTTCCATGGTACCCCTGTTTGCAGTAGGGTGTTCAGTGGGTGTAATACTGTAGACAAATTTGGTAAGAACTTATGGTAGTAGTTCACCAGCCCGAGGAACGACCTCAGTTGTGACACATTTTCCGGTGCTGGAGCCTTGACTACTGCCTCAATCTTTTCAGGGGACTTATGTAACCCCTCTTCATCAATAACGTGGCCACAATACGAGATCTGCCTCTGGAAAAACTCGCACTTGTGGCGATTAGCTCGTAGCCCATATTCCTTTAATCTAGTGAGCACCTTCTCCAAGTTGGCGAGGTGATCACTGTCATTTTCGCCCATGACCAGGATGTCGTCCAAATAACACTGGGTCCCTGGAATCCCTCGCAGGACTTGATCCATCGCCCTTTGCCAAATAGCCGGAGCCGATGCTACCCCGAACACCAGCCGGTTGTATTGGTAGAGACCTTTATGAGTGTTGATCGTGAGGTATTGTTTTGAGGCTTCTTCTACCTCCATTTACAAGTACGCCTGGGCTAGATCAATTTTGGTGAAGCGTTTACCTCCATATAGCGAGGCGAAAATATCCTCAATTCGTTGAAGCGGATATTGTACCGTGTGAAGGACTGGGTTCACTGTCACCTTAAAATCCCCACAGATGCGGACCTTCTTTGGTTCCCCAGGCATATTACTCAATGACCTCTTCATTACAGGAACGATGGGTGTAGCCCACTCGCTCCAGTCTACTTTGGACAGTACTCCTGCATGTTCCAACCCTTCCAGCTCTGCTTCGACGGCTGGTCGGATCGCATAAGGCACTGGTCTGGCCTTAAGAAATTTTGGGCTTGCATTTTCCTCTATTTTAATCGTTGCTGTTATGCCTTTTAGTGTTCAGAGTCCCTCCTGGAACACTTCTTTTGCGTCAGTTAGCATTTTTGACAGTCGTCCAGGTGTGACATCATCATCCTTTTTGGCCTCAACCTTCAGTGCCTGTATGGAATGCCAATCTAATTGTATCTTCCGGATCCATTCACGTCCTAGCAGTGGTGGTCCTCCATCTGGCAATACATATAACTCCATTTTAGGTATTTCCTGGCCTTTGTATATCACTTTCACTCTTATTTTTCCTTTGGGGTAGACTTTTTGCCCTATGTACGTCTTCAAGACAATCTCTGTAGCTTTCAAGGGTATATGTGAAAATAGCCGCTTGTAGTCCCTTTGGTTTATGACTGTTAGGGCTGATCCTGTGTCCAATTCCATTTTCACTTGGACTCCATCTATCTTGAGTGTAACCCAGATAGTCTGGTGATCCTCCATTTTGGTTACCTTATGTAGTTTCAGACAACCTAGCCCCTTGCTTCCGGAGTGTGTATCACTTTTCTGTTCATCTGAACTACTGTCCATCACCTTATGTACCTTTTTGTACTTCTCCTGTGGAGATTACTTGTTGTTGGTTTTCTTCCCAGACCTGCAGACTCTTGCTATGTGTCCTGCTTTTCCACACTGTCTGCACACTTGGTCCTTGAACCAACAATCCTTCTGGTCATGTGTTGTTCTGCCGCAGCGATAACACTTCCCTTTTCCATAGGACATTTCATTGGTGCCATATTCTTGCGGTCTCCGTTGTATCTCTGCAGCGCCCCTTGTGGCTGCTTCGTGTGATACTGCCATGCTGAAAGCCTTGTCCAGCGTAAGATCCTTTTCTGATAGATGCCATTTCTGGGTTCCTTCACTTTGAAGCCCACACACAAACTTGTCCCTTAACGTATCTGCTAGTCCCACTCCAAACTGGCAGTGTTTCGATAGCTTGCGCAGTTCTGTTAAGTACTCAGCATTGCTTTCGTCTTTATGTTGGTTCCTTTTATGGAACTTAAATCTTTCTGCTATCAGCAGCGGTGTGGGGTTTAAGTGGTCCTGTAGGATTTCTACTATACTTTCGAAATTCTTATTCACGGGCTTCTCTGGCATTATTAGGTTTCGCAGTAACCTATAAGTTTTTGCACCCATGGAATTTAACAAAACCAGTGCTTTCCTAGCATCTGGCACTTCATTCGCCCTGCAGTACCCCTCAATACGTTCCACATATGTCGCCCAATCTTCGACTTCATTGTCGAACGTAGAGATACTGCCACTCTTCGGCATCCCTGGGTGTGATTTAACTGTCAAAAATGGCGTCTCCCACGCTCTCTCTTCTTCTCCGCTGGCACAAAATGGCGTCTCCCACGCTTTCCTTTCTTCCCGCGCTCGCCCTTCTTCTCCGCTGCGGCTTCTAAAAATGGCGTCTCCCGCGCTCTTCCTTCTTCTCCGCTGGCACAAAATGGCTTCTCCCGCGCTTTCCTTTCTTCCCGCGCTCGCCCTTCTTCTCCGCTGCGGCTTCTAAAAATGGCGTCTCCCGCGCTCTTCCTTCTTCTCCGCGGCTCAATGGCATCTCCCGCGCTCTCCCTTCTTCTCCCCGCGGACACTGTTCAGCCTTTGAGCCCTGGCTGTGCTCTGCACGTTTTTTTTTTCTGTGCGCCTTTCCCGTTTCCGCCGCTTGGTCCTGAACCCGGCTGCTGCTTTACCCTCTCTCCGTTTTGTTTTTCCTCGACGCCGCTCGGTTTTCAACCCCCGGCTGCGCCCTGTGTGCTTCACCCTCTCTCTTACCCCGTTGATGCTGCTTGGCTTTTTCTCTGCCGTCGGTCGGCTCCAGCCGCCGCTGTCTGGGAAGGGTCTGTGCTGTACCTGTTGTCAGTCTGTTGCTGGTCGTCGTGGCTGGGGAACCAAGCCCGGCTCTCCACAGCCTCCCCTGCGATGTTCACTCTCTGCCAGATGACTGGGCGGTTGCTCGTGGTCGACGCCCGTGTTTCTGGCCTCGACTTTCTTCCACCGGCACTCCCGGAGCGAATCCTCGAAGGGAAATGCAGAGTTGCAGGTAGATTCGAATCGACACTCATCGCCACTGTTAGATCCGTGATTCTGAGAGTATGATTTTTTCAATAACTACACGGATGCTGTAACTTAACAATCAACAGGTGTTTACTGGAGTAGGGTAGTCTCAAGACTGGGGGTACAGAGGCATGCTCAAGGCTTATATACAGGTGTGGTCACTGCCGGTACTACAGTATACAGGAGCTGTAAAAGTAGTTCTCTCTTAAAGGTACATACACTACAGCCTACAGAAATGCGACACATGCAGTTACCAACCAGATCCCGGCCATGATGTTCTTTAACCGAAGGTTGAGATCTCATCTGGATTTGCTCAGACCAAATGTACGAAGAAATGTTGAGAATAAGCAATTCCAGCACATCAATGAGAAGCCGACAAGGAGCTTCAATGTAGGGCAACCAGTCTTGGCCCGCGACTACCGAACAGAGAAATGGCAACCAGGAACGATATGCACACGGCAGGGGCCACTAATGTACACAGTGGATGTTGGGGAGAACATTGTGAGACGCCATGTCGACCAGATCCTAGCATCACAGGAATGAGTCAACCCCATGTCTCGCGTATCTGGTGATGAACCCAACATACAGGTAGCATCTACCCCAGAAACAGTAGCATCGGAAGCTGATGAACCAACCGACGACAGGGGGGCAGAATTGCCTCCACACCAAGAGCAAGACACTCAGGAAAGGCGCTATCCAGAAAGGATCAGGAAGCCGCCCCAAAGACTGAATTTATAAATGGACTATTTTCAGTTAATGTTGCATGTTAAAAGTGTTAATTGTTAAATGAATGTTATGGTACTGTTAGTCTAAAAGGGGAGGGATTGTAGTGTATGTACCTTTAAGGGGAGAACTACTTTTTAAAGCTCCTGTATACTGTAGTACCGGCAGTGACCACACCTGAGTAGGGATCTGTACTGTTAGTTTTTGGGTGACTCTCATCCAGTAAACACCTGTTGATTGTTCCTCTGCAGTCTCTGTCGATTTATTGAAGGGCACCATACATCAAGATTCATGGATTTAACAATCTGCACAGAGTGCTGAGAGTTGGTTGAGTGAGGAGGTTAAGTGGGTGAGGAGTGGAAGGAGGAGCTCCCTTGCTTTGCCTTTGCTTTCCCTAACTTTTCACTCTGTAGGGTTTGGTTCTTACTTTACACCCATGAAAGAGCCCGAGAGTGGGAGAGCCAAACAACAACAACAACTGCAAAACCGCTAAAGTGATGTCACAACCAGGGAAGGAGCTGATTGGTAAGTAGGACCTGGTGAGTATTTCTACAGTCCAGTCATTAAAGTAAAAGTAAGGTCTCTAGTTTAGAGTGAGTAGTGTTTAAAGTGAAGAATGGTCCCTAGTGTATTTAATAATCTTTAATTTAGAGGAAGTAAAGGGAGTAAATTAAGGGTAGGACATGGCAGGGAAGCTCGGCATCATGGAGTGCTCCTCCTGTGCTATGTGGGAAGCCAGGGACATTTTTGGTGTCCAGGGCGAACACGTGTGCAGGAAGTGTCTCCAGCTGCAGCTACTCGAAATCCGCGTTTTGGAGCTGGAGCTGCAGCTGGAGTCACTGTGGAGCATCCGTGAGGCTGAGATCTTCGTGGATAGCACGTTTAAAAGAGGTGGTCACACCGCAGGTAAAGAGTGCACAGGCAGAAAGGGAATGGGTGACCACCAGACAGAGTAAAAGAACTGGGAAGGTAGTGCAGGAGTCCCCTGGGTCCATCTCCCTCTCCAACAGATTTTCCGTTTTGGATACTGCTGGGGGAGATGGTTTCTCAGGGGAATGCAGCAAGAGCCAAGACCGTAGCACTACAAGTGGCTCAACTGCACAGGAGGGGAGGAAAAGGAGTGGGAGAGCAATAGTGATAGGGGATTCTATCGTAAGGGGAACAGATAGACATTTCTGTGGCCACAGACGTGACTCCAGAATGGTATGTTGCCTCCCTGGTGCCAGGGTCAAGGATGTCACTGAGCAGCTGCAGGACATTCTGAAGGGGGAGGGTGAACAGCCAAAGGAACCAACCGGGGAACAGGCTATTCTGGATCTGGTACTGTGTAATGAGAAAGGGCTAATCAATAATCTTGTGGTAAAAGGGCCTTTAGGGACAAGTGACCATAATATGATTGAATTTTATATTAAGTTTGAGAGTGATGTAGTCCAATCTGAAACTAAGGTCTTCAATCTAAACAGAGGAAACTACAAGTGTATGAGGGACAAGTTGGCCATGGTAGATTGGGAGACTACACTAAAAGGTATGAAGGTGTACATACAATGGCTAACATTCAAGGAAATAATGCATAATTTGCAACAAACATATATTCCTCTAGGGCATAAAAACCCAAAAGCAAAAGTGATACAACCATGGCTAACAAAAGAAATTAAAGCTAGTATTAAATCAAAGGAGGAAGCTTATAAAGTTGCCAGAAAAACCGGTCAGCCTGAGGATTGGGATCTTTTTAGAAATCAGCAAAGGGGGACCAAGAAATTGATAAAGAAAGGGAAAATGGAATATGAGCACAAACTAGCGAAAAATATAAAAACAGATTGTAAAAGCTTCTATAGGTATGTGAAAAGGAAAAGACTGACGAAGGTAAATGTAGGTCCTTTACAGTCAGAGACGGGAGAATTTATAATGGGGAATGAGGAAATGGCAGAGAAATTAAATAAATGCTTTGTTTCTGTCTTCATGGAGGAAGACACAAAAAACCTCCCAGAAATACGAGAAAACCAAGGGTGTGGCGAGAATGAGGAACTTAAAGAAATTATTATTAGTAAAAAAAACAGTAATGGCAAAATTAATGGGACTAAAAGTCGATAAATCTCAAGGACAGAATAACCTACATCCTTGGGTTTTGAAAGAGGTGGTCATTGGGATAGTGGATGCAATGGTTGTCATCTTCCAAAATTCTATAGATTCTGGAACAATTCCTGCAGATTGGAGGATAGCAAATGTAACCCCGCTATTTAAGAAAGGAGGGAGAGAGAAAACAGGGAACTACAGACCTGTTAGCCTCATATCAGTAGTTGGGAAAATGCTGGAATCTATTATAAAGGATGCAATAACTGGGCACTTAGAAACTAATAGTAAGATTGGGCAGTCAACGTGGATTTATGAAAGGGAAATCCTGTTTGACAAACCTATTGGAGTTCTTTGAGGATGTAACTAGTGGAGTAGACAAAGGGGAACCGGTAGATGTGGTGTTTGGATTTTCAGAAGGCCTTCGATAAGGTCCCACACAAGAGGTTGGTGAACAAAATTAGGGCACATGGAATTGGGGGTAATATACTGGCATGGATTGAGAATTGGTTAACAGACAGAAAACAAAGAGTAGGGATAAACGGGTCTTTTTCAGGATGGCAGGCTGTGACTAGTGGGGTACCGCAAGGATCGGTGCTTGGACCCCAGCTATTCACAATCTATATCAATGATTTGGATGAGGAGACTAAATGTAACATTTCCAAATTTGCTGATGATGCAAAGCGAGGTGGCAGTGTCAGTTGTGAAGAGGATGTGAAGAGGCTTCAAAGGGATCTCGACAGGCTCAGTGAGTGGGCGAGAACATGGCAGATAGATTATAATGTGGATAAATGTGAAGTTATCCTCTTTGGTAGAAAAAACAGAAAGGCAGAGTATTTCCTAAATGGTGAAAGATTGGGGAATGCAGATGCTCAAAGAGACCTGGGTGTCCTTGTACATGAGTCACTGAAAGTGAATGTGCAGGTGCAGCAAGCCATTAGGAAGGTAAATGCTATTCTGGCCTTCATTACAAGAGGATTTGAGTAAAGAAGTCTTACTCCAACTATATCGGGCCTTGGTGAGACCACACCTGGAGTACTGTGTACAATTTTGGTCTCCTTACCTAAGGAAGGATATACTTGCCATAGAGGGAGTGCAACAAAGGTTCATGAGATTGATTCCTGGGATGGCCGGACTGTTGTATGAGAAGAGATTGAGTAAACTAGGCCTGTAGTCTCTTGAATTCAGAAGAATGGGAGGGGATTTCATTGAAGCATACAAAATTATTACAGGGCTTGATAGGGTGGATGCTGGGAGAATGTTTCCCTTGGCTGGAGAGTCTAGAACCAGGGGCCACAGCCTCAGGATAAAGGGTAGGCCATTCAGGACTGAGATGAGAAGAAATTTCTTCACACAGAGGGTGGTGAATCTTTGGAATTCTGTACCCCAGAGGGCTGTGGAGGCTCAGTCATTGGGTATATTCAGAACAGAAGTCGATAGATTTCTGACAAGTAAGGGCATCAAGGGATATGGCGATAAGGCCGGTAAATGGAATTGAGGCAGAAGATCAGCCATGATCTCTTTGAATGGTGGAGCAGGCTCGAAGGGCCGAATGGTCTACTCCTGCTCCTATGTCTTATGTTCTTATGACTCTTCATTCCCACGGAAATACCTCCAGCAGTGCGTTCTTCCGATACTCTACATTTCAAATAGCTTCTGGACTCACTCGCTCTCTACACCTACCTCTGAACCAGGACATCAGTTCATTGATGCTCCAAACTGACTCCACCCTACAGACGTCAACTTTATCCTACCACAGGACCTCGAATTTTAACCCTGGAATCCTTCCTATTGTCTCCCTTTATTACCTCCATTAATTACCATGACACATCCATCCTAACCTTGGTATGTAACTATGTCTTTGTAACTTGAGTTTACCTGTGTCCATTCGTTTTGCATTTTGGCTGTCGCTCCAGAACTGAGTTTATCACTTCTATTGTTGCGAGGCCCGACCACTCGGAGCAGCAGAGAGCAGCGAGGAGGAGCCTGGCTTAAAAACCGGCGGCAGCTGCGAGGCGTACCAAATCAACAGCAGAGGAGAGGGGTAAATAGTAATCAGTGTGTGACGTCACCAGGGAGCAGCTGGTGCAGTCGGGAGAGCAGGAGGCCAGTAACTCTATATAGGTGGAGCTGTTGCTAAACCCGAAACACTACAGTGTAGTGTCTCCCACCCTTCCACCTCCTCTAACCTTTTAGGGGTTAGGGGAAGTTGAAAAGGTAGGTTCAATTTATTTCATTTCAGGAGCCTAACCTAGGTGGAAAAGGTTCCAGGACAGGAGGCGGCAGTGAAAATACAACACCAGAAAACAGGTAGGTGACTGGTTGGTGAGTACTTTCACAAACTTATTCTAAGTAGAATTCAATAATTAAGCTAAATCGTAGTAAATAAAAAGGTATTGTAAGGGTTAAGTCATGGAAGGGCAGCTCAGACCCGTGTCATGCTCCTCCTGTGCCATGTGGGAAATCAGGGACACTGTCCCTGACAACTATGTGTGCAGGAAGTGTGTCCAGCTGCAGCTCCTAGCGGACCGCATGGCGGCGCTGGAGCTGCGAATGGACTCACTCTGGAGCATACGCGATGCTGAGGATGTTGTGGATAGCACATTCAGTGAGTTGGTCACACCGCAGGTAAAGGCTAGCTCAGACAGTAAATGGGTGACCAAAAGGCAGGGTAAAGGCAGGAAGGTAGTGCAGGAGTCACCTGCGGTCATCTCCCTCCAAAACAGGTTTACCGTTTTGGGTACTGTTGGGGGAGATGACTTATCAGGGGAAGGCACCAGCAGCCAGGTTCAGGGCACCATGACTGGCTCTGCTGCACAGAAGGGCGGGAAAAAGAGGGATAGGGCTATAGTGATAGGGGATTCAATTGTAAGGGGGATAGATAGGAGTTTCTGTGGCCGAGACCGAGACTCCAAGATGGTATGTTGCCTCCCTGGTGCACGGGTCAAGGATGTCTCGGAGCGGGTGCAGAGCATTCTGAAGGGGGAGGGGGATCAGCCAGTTGTCGTGGTACATGTAGGTACCAACGATGTAGGTAAAAAGAGGGAGGAGGTCCTACAAGCTGAATTTAGGGAGTTAGGAGCTAAATTGAAAAGTAGGACCTCAAAGGTAGTAATCTCTGGATTGCTACCAGTGCCACGAGCTAATAAGTTTAGAGAGAGTAAGATAGATAAGCTAAATACGTGGCTTGAGCAGTGGTGCAAGGGAGAGGGATTTAAATTCTTGAGGCATTGGAACCAGTTCTTGGGGAGGAGTGACCTGTACCAAGGGGACGGTCTACACCTGAACTGTGAGGGAGCCGATGTCCTCGGGGTAATATTTTCTAGGGCGGTTCGGGAGGATTTAAACTAATTTGGCAGGGGGATGGGAACCTAGGTAGTGGAAAAGAGGGAAGTCATATGAAGTCAGAAATAGATGGTAGAAAGGTGAGAAGCAATAAGCAAAGGAGAGAAACACAAAGGGCCAAACTAATTCATAATGAGAGTGTGAAAAAAGCAAGCCTGAAGGCTTTGTATCTTAATGCTAGAAGCATTAGGAACAAGGTGGATGAATTAGTTGTGGAAATAGAGGTAAACAAGTATGATTTGATTGGGATTACAGAAACGTGGCTGCAGGGTGGGCAAGGCTGGGAACTTAACATCCAGGGATATACAATATTTAGGAAGGATCGGCAAAAAGGTAGGGGAGGTGGGGTAGCATTGCTGGTAAAGGAGGGGATTAATGCAATGGAAAGGAAGGATATTAACTCGGATGAAACGGAATCTGTATGGGTAGAAATGAGAAATAGCAAGGGGAGGAAAACGTTAGTGGGTGTGATATATAGGCCTCCAAATAGTAATATGGAGGTGAGGGAAGGCATAAAAAGGGAAATTAGAGAAGCGTGCGATAAGAGCACAGCTGTCATCATGGGTGACTTTAATTTACATATTGATTGGACTACCCAAATTAGTAAAAATTCTGAGGAGGAGGAATTCCTGGAATGTTTTCGGGACGGTTATCTGGACCAATATGTCGAGGAGCCGACTCGAGATCAGGCCATTTTAGACTGGGTATTGTGCAATGAGAAGGGACTTATCAGCAATCTTCTTGTACGAGGCCCCTTGGGTCAGAGCGATCATAATATGATCGAGCTCTCAGTCGAGATGGAGAGTGAGGAAATTGAATCAGAGACTAAGGTCCAGAACTTAAATAAAGGGAATTACGAGGGTATGAGACGGGAATTGGGTAAGATTGATTGGGTGGTGTTTCTGGGGGGATTGACAGTGGAGAGACAATGGCAAGCATTCAAAGATAGAATGGAAGAATTCCAGAACATGTTTATACCGGTTTGGCATAAAAATAAACCTAAAAAGGTGACTCAACCGTGGATAACGAGGGAAATTAGGGACAGCATAAAATTAAAAAAAAGGGCATATCAACTGGCAAAAAAAAGCACCAGACCGGAAGATTGGGGGCAGTACAAGATACAGCAAAAGAGGACAAAGGGATTAATCAGGAAGGGGAAAATAGAATACGAAAGTAAACTTGCAGCAAACATAAAGACAGACTGCAAAAGCTTTTATCGGTATATCAGGAGGAAAAGACTGGTAAAATCCCAAGTCGGTCCCTTGCAGTCCGATTCGGGAGAATATATAATGGAGAATAAGGAAATGGCAGACCAATTAAACTCATACTTTGGTTCTGTATTCACAAAGGAGGACACAAATAACCTCCCAGGAATATCGGCAAACATAGGGACTAATGAGAGGGAGGAGCTGACAGAAATTAGTATCTCTAGGGATATGGTGTTGGGTAAGTTGAGGGGACTGAAGGCCGACAAATCCCCGGGGCCTGATAAACTACATCCTAGGGTACTTAAGGAGGTGGCCCTGGAGATAGCAGATGCTCTAAGGATCATCTTCCGGAACTCCATTGACTCGGGAACAGTACCCGTGGATTGGAGGGTAGCTAATGTTACCCCAATATTTAAAAAGGGGGGTAGAGAGAAAGCAGGGAATTATAGACCAGTAAGCCTTACGTCGGTTGTGGGCAAAATGCTAGAGTCCATTATTAAGGATAAAATAGCGGAGCACTTGACAAATGGGGAAAGGATCGGACAGAGTCAACATGGATTTACAAAGGGTAAATCGTGTTTGACTAATCTGCTGGAATTTTTTGAGGAAGTAACTGGTAAAATAGATGGGGGAGAGCCAGTGGATGTGGTGTACCTTGACTTCCAGAAAGCCTTCGATAAGGTTCCACACAAAAGATTATCATGCAAAATTAAGGCTCATGGGATTGGGGGCAAAGTATTAACGTGGATAGAGAACTGGCTGGCGGATAGAAAACAGAGAGTTGGAATAAACGGCTCGTTTTCGGAGTGGCAGGCAGTGACCAGCGGGGTGCCGCAAGGATCTGTCCTGGGACCCCAGCTGTTCACAATATATATAAATGATCTGGATCAGGGAATTGGATGCAATATTTCCAAATTCGCTGACGACACTAAACTAGGAGGAGGGGTGGGCTCTGATGAGGATGTCAGGAGGCTACAGTGCGATTTGGACAGGTTGGGGGAATGGGCGGATACGTGGCAGATGCACTATAATGTGGATAAATGCGAGGTTATCCACTTTGGGGGTAAAAACAGGAGGGTAGATTATTATCTAAATGGCAATAGATTGGGAGATGGGGAAGTGCAGAGGGACCTGGGTGTTCTTGTGCACCAGTCACTGAAGGAGAGCATGCAGGTGCAACAGGCGATCAAGAAGGCAAATGGTATGTTGGCCTTCGTATCAAGGGGGTTCGAATATAGGAATAGGGATACCTTACTACAGCTGTACAAGGTGCTGGTGAGACCGCATCTGGAGTATTGTGTACAGTTTTGGTCGCCCCATCTGCGGAAGGATGTTCTTGCCATGGAAAGAGTGCAACGGCGATTCACCAGGCTGATACCTGGAATGGCGGGAATGACCTACGAAGAGAGATTAAATAGTTTGGGCTTGTACTCACTGGAGTTTAGAAGATTGAGAGGGGATCTCATCGAAACATATAAAATTATGGCAGGCCTGGACAGGCTGAATTCAGAGAGAATGTTTCCAATGGCCGGGGAGCACAGAACCAGGGGCCACAGTCTAAAAATAGCGGGCAAATCATTTAAAACAGAGATGAGGAAGAATTTCTTCACTCAAAGAGTGGTGAGCCTGTGGAATTCCCTGCCACAGAGGGCTGTGAAGGCTAATTCAATAAATATTTTCAAGAGAGAATTGGATATATTTCTGAAGGCTAAGGGGATTAAGGGTTACGGAGAAAAGGCGGGGACGGGGTACTGAACTGGTAAGATCAGCTATGATCTCAGACGAAGATCAGCCATGATCTCATTGAATGGCGGAGCAGGCTCGAAGGGCCGAATGGCCTACTCCTGTTCCTATCTCTATGTTTCTATGTTTCTATTTCCTCTTTCTTGTCATCATGCCTCCTTTCATTTCTCCCCTCTTGGGTACTCTGGCTTCCCAAAACCCTACCCCAACCCTTCAGCATTCCTTGACCTTCCTAATCTCCTATGTTACTATGAGATTGAGCGAGCAGACCTGCAGGAGGAACGGAGTTGGAGACCGGGGATAAAGGCAGCGCGGAGCAGAGACCTGGGAGTCTGAGCTGGCGGGCTGCCTGTGAGGAAGACAGTCGGCAAGCGACACAACAAAGGAGTAATGTCAGAACTCAAAGGTGTCGCTGGCAAAGGGAGCTGAGAAGTGAGTATAGGGTGCGTATTTGTGGTAAGTTTTATTTGGTTCTCTTTTCAGTATATTTCTGCTAAGTAGTTCATAGCCTATCTAATAGAGGGAGGTGCTGATTGGTGGGTAGCTGTTGAGTGTTTCTTGTTAAGTTTATTTCTGCTAAATTACCTCCATAGTCTGGTAAATAGCGGAATGGCAGGGCAGCTCAGTCCCGTGATTTGCACATCCTGTGCCATGTGGGAAATCGTGGACACTTCTTGTGGCCTGGACGACCATGTGTGCAGGAAGTGTTGCCAACTACAGCAACTCGAGCTCCGGGTTTCGGAGCTTGAGCGGCAGCTGGAGTCACTACAGTGCATCCGTGAGGCTGAGAAATACTTGGAAAGCATGTTTCTAGAAGTGGTCACCCTGCAGCCTCAGAATGTGCAGGCAGAGAGGGAATGGGTGACCACAAGACAGAGAAGGAGGACCAGGCAGGTAGGGTAGGAATCCCCAGAGTGCATCTCGCTCACTAACTGGTTCACAGTTCTGGAAACTGGTGGCGGTGATGGCTCCTCTGGGGAGAGCAGCCAGAGCCAAGGCCACGGCACCACGGGTGGCTCAGCTGCACAGCAGGGGAGGAAGAAGAGTGGAAGAGCAATATTGATAGGGGATTTATTGGTTAGGGGAACAGATAGACGTTTCTGTGGATGAAGACATGACTGCAGGATGGTATGCTGCCTCCCTGGTGCCAGGGTCAAGGATGTCACTGAGTGGCTGCAGGACACTCTGAGGGGGGAGGGTAAACAGACAAGGGTCATTGTCCATATCGGTACCAACGACAGGCAGAAAGAGGGATGAAGTCCTGCAGGCAGACTATAGGGAGCTAGGAAAGAAATTAAAAAGCAGGACCTCAAAGGTAGTAATCTCTGGATTACACACGGTGCCACGTGCTAGTGTGTACAGGAATAGGAGGATGGAACAGATGAATGCGTGGCTGGAGAGATGGTGCAGGAGGGAGGGTTTTAGATTCCTGAGACGTTGGGACCATTTCTGGGGAAGGAAGGACCTGTACAAGCCAGACGGGTTACACCTCAACAGAGCCGGGACCAATATTCTGGCGAGGAGGTTTGTTAGTGCTGTTGGGGAGGGTTTAAACTAGCTTGGCAGGGGGATGGGCACCAACATTAAGGAGTGGAGGGGAGGAATAGGGCGCATGGAAGAGTGAGTGTGCTGGATGGTACTGGAGGGGAAGGGAGTGCTGGAGGCGGAAGTAGTACCATATAAGATAGGAGCAGACTAAGAAAGACTAAGAAAAATTCAAAAATGGGTTTAGAATGCATGGACGTAAACGCATAAAATGTGGTGAATAAGGTTGGTGAGCTACAAGCATAATTAGCCGATTGGCAATATGATGTGGCAATAACGGAAAACTGGCTTAAAAATGGTGAGGACTGTGCACTTAATATTCAAGGGTAAAAGGTGTTCAGAAAAGATAGGGAAGGAAAAAAGGGAGGTGGGGTGGCAGTGTTGATTAAGGAAGACATTGTAGTGCTGTAAAGGGAGGATGTTCTTGAGGGGACAAGGACAGAATCCATTTGGTTAGAGTTGAGGAGTAAACAGGGTATGATCATGCTATTGGGGGTATTCCACAGGCCTCCAAATAGTGAGAGGGAGGTAGAGGAGAAAATCTGCAGGGAAATCACAGAGACCTGCAAGAGCTATAGAGTGGTGATATTAATTACCTCAATATTGATTGGGATAATGCTAGGGTAAAGGGAAAGGAGGGGGAGGAATTTCTAAAATGTGTTCAGGAGAATTTCCTTGACCAGTATATTCTTGGCCCAACTAGGAAGGAGGCATTGCTGGATCTGGTGCTGGGGAATGAGGTGGGCCAGGTCGACTAAGTGTCTGTGGGAGAACACTTGTGTACGAGTGATCATCGTTTCGTAAGATTTAGATTAGCAATGGAGAGGAGCAAGGAACAATCTAGAGTGGAACTTCTAAACTGGAAGAGGGCGAACTTCAATGGGATGCGAAAGGATCTCGCCAGGGTGAAATGGAACCAAAGACTGACAGGAAAAACTGTAATGGAACAATGGGTGATCTTTAAGGAGGAGATGTTCCAAGTACAGGCTAGGTACATTCCAACAAGAGGGAAGGGTAAGCGAACCAAAGCAAGGGCTCCTTGGATGACAAAGGAGATAGAGAAGATGATGAAACAAAAAAAGAGGGTGTATGATGAATGTATGGTGAATTCTTCAAGGGAGAACCAGGCAACATACAATAAGTTGAGAGGGGAAGTGTAGATGAAAATAAGATTGGCAAAGAGAGATTATGAGAGCAGAATGGCGGTTAACATAAAAGGGAACCCAAAAATCTTCTACCGGCATGTAAACAGTAAGCGGGTAGTAAGTGGCAGGGTGGGGCCTATTAGGGACAAAGAAGGTGATATATGCTTAGAGGCGCATGTTGTGTATGTCCCTTTAAGGGAATAACTGGTCTCAGACTGCAGTACCGGCAGTGACCACCCCTGTATAAAAGGCCCTAGCAGGCTTCTGTAGTTTCAGTTTCCAGGTTGTCTCCATTCAGTAAAGACTTGTTATAATCAACTCCTGCAGTCCGTGTCTCAATTATACACGGACATAATACTGGCAACGAGTAAGAAACGAACTTACCTGCAACTCGGCAGCACCTCAGACGATGTTATTGAAGGTCGAAGCCAGAAGAAAGAAAAAAAAAAAATCCAAAGGAACTCGAGAAACGGGCGTCAACCGTGGGCAACCGCCCTCCAAATCATCGGATTGAAAAGTGCAGGAGAGACTGTCGTGAGCCAGGCCTGGTTCTCCAGTCTGTGGTTTCCCAGCTAATCGGGCTGGTGACAGGTAGTGCACTGATCCTTCCTGGGCTGCGGCGGGCTAGAGCTCGATCGGGTGGCTCTGCAATGGGGCCGGGCAGCAAGTCGGGAAGCAAAGAGAGAGAGAGAGGGTGGAGCACACAGGGCGCGGCCGGTGCTTCGAAGCCGGGCAGCGTTCGCACCTAAGAAGAGGGAGGGAAGTGTCCCAGAGGGTCCGCTCCACGACGGGAACGGTTCTTCAATTAACGGAGCAAATATTGAAGCGCGATAGAAAAATAAAAATACCACGGAGAGTGGCGTTGGCAGCAGCGATCGGGGAGGCGCGAAGACCATAGGGCGTCGCCATTACAGGATAGTAAAATAAATATAATCGCCAGCAACAGCGCTGGCAGCAGCGGCAGCGGTGGGAAAGCGCGGGAGGCGCCATCTTAACTCGGCGGGGAAGAAGGAAAAGCGCGGGAGGCGCCATTTTGATCCATCGGGGACGAAGGAAAAGCGCGGGAGGCGCCATCTAGATTTTCAAGATGCCAAAGACTGGCGATATCACTGCCTTCGATAATGCAATAGAAGACTGGACCACGTATGTGGAAAGAGTCGAGTATATTGTGAGGCAAACGAAATAGCCGATGAGAAAAAGGCATCGGTATTGCTAAATTTAATGGGCGCAAGAACGTACGGCCTATTGCGGGACCTGATTACTCCAGCCAAACCGAAGGCGAAGAGTTTTAACGAAATTGTTGCTATCCTAAAGGAACACCTAAATCCTACACCACTACTGATAGCAGAAAGATTTAAATTCCACAGGAGAAATCAGCATAAAAATGAGAACAATGCTGATTACCTTACGGAACTACGCAAGCTATCAAAGCACTGCCAGTTCGGAGCAGGACTGGCAGATACCTTACGGGACAAATTTGTCTGTGGACTCCTGAGTGAAGGAACCCAGAAGAGGTTACTCTCAGTGAAAGAGCTGACGCTAGATAAGGCTTTCAGCGTGGCAGTATCGTACAAAGCAGCAGCAAGGGGAGCTGCGGAAATACAACAAAAACCACAGGAATACGGCACCCACGAAATGACACGGGGATTTGCAAAATGTTATCGCTGCGGCAGAACAAACCATGACCAGAAGGACTGCTGGTCCAAGGACAAAATATGCAGGCAATGCGGAAAGATGGGACACATTGCACGAGTTTGCAGGTCTGGGAAGAAGACCAACGACAACAAAAAGGCTACTGAGGAACCGTACAGGAAAGTACAAAAGATGACGGACAGCAGTTCCGAAGACCAGATGAGCGATAGTGAATCCGGGAACAAGAGACTAAGCTGTCTCAAACTTCACAACGTAATCGCAAAAGAGGATCACCAAACCATTTGGGTCACCCTCACGATAGCAGGGTCCCAAGTCAAAATGGAATTGGATACAGGATCAGCTCTAACCATCATGAATCGACGAGACTACGAGCGGCTATTCTCACACATACCCTTGAGAGAGACATCCATTGTCTTGAGGACGTATACGGGGCAAAAAGTATACCCCAGAGGAAAAATAAGGGTGCCTGTCGAATACAACGGCAAGAAAATACGGAAATTGTATCTCTACATTCTGCAAGATGGTTGACCACCATTATTGGGACGTGAATGGATCAGAAAGATAAGTTTAGACTGGCACTCCATTCAGGCACTGACGGTGGCTGGTAAAAAGGATGACGACATCACTCCTGGACGATTGTCAACAATCTTAGCTGACGCCAAAGAGGTATTTCAACAAGAACTGGGCACTCTTAAAGGCGTAACCGCCTCGATAAAAATAGAGGAGAATGCAATTCCCAAGTTTTTCAAAGCAAGACCGGTACCATATGCAATTCGCCCAGCCGTCGAGGCAGAGCTGGAGAATCTGGAGAATGCAGACGTGTTATCTAAGGTAGACTGGAGCGAGTGGGCGACACCCATCGTTCCTGTCATGAAGAAAACGTTAAACAATAAGTCTGAGGAGCCAAGGAAGGTTCGCATCTGTGGGGACTTCAAGGTGACAGTGAACCCAGTCCTTCACACAGTACAATATCCTCTTCCAAGGATAGAAGATATCTTCGCCTCACTATCTGGAGGGAAGCGTTTTACAAAAATTGACCTAGCACAAGCATATTTGCAGATGGAGGTTGAAGAATCCTTTAGGAAGTATCTAACGATAAACACTCACAAAGGTCTTTACCAGTATAATCGACTGGTATTCGGAGTAGCATCAGCTCCGGCGATATGGCAAAGAGCGATGGAACAAGTCCTGCAAGGGATTCCGGGGACTCAGTATTACTTGGACGACATCCTAGTGACAGGTGAAGATGACAGTGAACACCTTGCCAACCTAGAGCAGGTGCTCACTAGACTACGTGAACATGGGCTACTAGCCAATCGCCCCAAGTGCGAGTTTTTTAAGCAACGGATATCGTATTGTGGCCACGTGATTGATGAAGAGGGGTTGCATAAGTCCCCTGACAAAATTGAAGCGGTAGTTAAGGCTCCAGCGCCTGAAAATGTGTCGCAACTGAGGTCATTCCTCGGATTGGTGAATTACTACCATAAATTTTTGCCGAATTTGTCCACAATTCTGCATCCACTGAACGCCCTACTACGAACGGGAGTAGCATGGAAATGGAGCGATGAATGTAAGCGGGCCTTTCAGAAGAGTAAGGACCTAATCACTTCAAGTGAAGTATTGGCTCACTACAACCCATCACTACCGATAAGACTGGCGTGTGATGCGTCTCCCTACGGCATTGGGGCGGTACTGTCACATAAATTCCTTGATGGTTCAGAGAGGCCGATAGCTTTTGCGTCACGCCCGTTAACTTCAGCCGAGCGTAACTACGCCCAGATTGACAGAGAGGCCCTCAGCCTGGTGTGGGGGGTGAAGAAGTTCAATCACTACCTGCACGGTCAGAAATTTACTCTACTAACTGATCATCAACCTCTCGTCTCCATTTTCAACCCTCGGAAGGGCGTACCGATAATGACGGCACAACGGCTACAGAGGTGGTCCCTTTTCCTAGGGGCACACCAATATGACATCGAGTACAAAGGAACTAAACAGCATGGGAATGCTGATGGATTGTCGCGCCTACCGTTGCCGACGGTGGACGAAGAACTGGCAGTGGATCCAGTGGAGTTATTCCACTCGACTATAGTCGAATGTCTCCCTGTGACGAATGCAAACATAGTAAAGGAAACACGAAATGACCCGACAATCTCCTGGGTCTATGATTTAACGGTGAAGGAATGGCCAGCACATGGCGAACCACTGCTGCCAGCATTCTCGCCGAGAAGAGAACAGCTGTCAGTGTGCAGAGGAACCTTGATGTGTGGATCCAGAGTAGTAATTCCACCCAAATTGAAGGATAGAGTGCTCAATGAGCTTCATGAGGGTCATCTGGGAGGGGTAATAATGAATAACTTAGCCAGAGCATTTGTGTGGTGGCTGGGAATCGATAGAGAAATCGAAGAGATGACCAAGAGCTGTACAGGATGCCAGAAGGTCCAAACCGCCCCACCACAAGCCCCTCTACATCCATGGGAGTGGCCCTCAACTCCATGGCAAAGGGTGCACACTGATTTTGCTGGTCCCTTTATGGACTCGATGTTTTTAATTGCGGTGGATGCACATTCAAAGTGGCCAGAGGTAATAAAAATGTCCTCAACCACCACAGAAAAAACTATCACAGTCTTACGAACCATATTCGCCAGGAATGGGCTGCCTGAACAGATTTTTTGCTCTGACAATGGACCACAGTTTGTGTCTGAAGAGTTCCGGAGGTTCTTAAAGAACAATGGTGTTAAGCATTACACATCCGCCCCATATCATCCAGCCACTAATGGATTGGCCGAGAGGTTTGTTCAAACATTCAAGAAGGCTATCAAGGCAATGTGTAATGAAAATATACCCCTACAACACAAGGTGGATAACTTCTTGTTTGCCTACCGGAATGCGACACATGCGGTTACCAACCAAACTCCAGCCATGATGTTCTTCAATCGAAGACTACAATGCTGCTTGGATTTGGTTAAGCCAAACGTCAGAAGAGATGTGGAGAACAGGCAGTTTCAGAATATGAATGAAAGGCCGACCAGGAGTTTTAAGATAGGTCGACCAGTTTTGGCCCGGGACTACCGCACAGAGAAATGGCAGCCAGGAACGATCTGTACACGGCAAGAACCTCTAATGTATACCGTGGACGTTGGAGAGAGCATTGGAAGACGCCATGCTGACCAGATTCTAGAGTCACTGGAAAATGTCAACTCCACACCACGATCTGATACACCTGGCGATGAAACCGAAGTACCAATTGCATCTACCGCAGAATCGGTGATATTGGAAGCAGACGAACCAAACAACGACATTGATCCCGACTCAACCTTGCCAGAAGAACCTGATACCCCAAAGAGGCGTTATCCAGACAGAATCAGGAAGCCTCCTCAAAGACTGAACTTATAATTACTTAACTTCAACCAATGTATCTAGCAACCGTAGTTGTAATTGTAATTAGTTATTATTTAGTTGTTAAATGAATGTTATGTACTGTTTATCTAAAAGGGGAGGAATTGTTGTGTATGTCCCTTTAAGGGAATAACTGGTCTCAGACTGGAGTACCGGCAGTGACCACCCCTGTATAAAAGGCCCTAGCAGGCTTCTGTAGTTTCAGTTTCCAGGTTGTCTCCATTCATTAAAGACTTGTTATAATCAACTCCTGCAGTCCGTGTCTCAATTATACACGGACATAATAGCGCAGGGCAAGGCAAGAATTCTCAATGAGTACTTTGTATTGGTGTTTACTAAGGAGGTAGATGCTGACAAAATATCGGTAGAAGTGGAAAAGGTAGAAGCAATGGAAGGGGTGAAAATTGATAGACAGGATGTACCAGAAAGGCTGGTTTGCTTAGAGTGGATAAGTCGCCTGGTCCAGATGGCTTGCATCCCAGGTTGCCAAGGGAATTGGGGGAGGAAATAGCAGAAGTGCATTACATAATTTTCCAATCTTCCCTAGATGCGGGGGAGGTGCCTGAGGATTAGAAAGTGGCAAATGTGAGACCATTGTTCAAGAAAGCGTGTAAGGACAATCCTAGTACAGGTAGACTACCCTTTATCCGAACTTCCGAAAACCGAAACCCTCTAAAAACCGAAGGTTTTTTCATTCAGCGTAAGTCCAGCGTAAGTCGTGCGCACGACCCCCCACGGACCCCCCCCGCGGACCCCCGCCGGCCCCGACCCCCGCCGACCCCCCCGCCGACCCCCCTGTGGACCCCCGCCGGCCCCGACCCCCGCGGACCCCCCCGCGGACCCCCGCCGGCCCCGACCCCCGCTGACCCCCCCGCGTACCCCCGCCGGCCCCGACCCCCCCGCGGACCCCCGCGACCCCGACCCCCGCCGACTTACGCTGAGCGTCAGCGTAAGTCGTGCACACGACCCCCCGCCGACCCCGACCCCCGCTGACCCCCCCGCGGACCCCCGCCGACCCCGACCGTAAGTCGGCGGGGGTCGGGGTCGGCAGGGGTCTGCGGGGGGGTCGTCGCCGGCGGGGTTCCGCGGGGGGGTCCGCGGGGGTCGGAGCCGGCGGGGGTCCGCGGGGGGGTCGGCGGGGGTCGGGGCCGGCGGGGGTCCGCAGGGGGGTTGGCGGGCGTCGGGGCCGGCGGGGGTTCGCGGGGGGGTCAGCGGGGGTCGGGGCCGGCGGGGGTCCGCGGGGGGGTCGGCGGGGGGGTTGGCGGGGGTCGGGGCCGGCGGGGGTCCGCGGGGGGTCGTGCGCATGACTCCCCGCTGAACCCCCGCGGACCCCCGCCGACCCACCTTCCGAAATCCGAAATTCTCCGAAAACCGAAACACGGCTGGTCCCGAGGTTTTCGGATAAAGGATAGTCTACCTGTAACTACAGGCCGGTCAGTTTAACATCAGTGGTGGGTAAAGTTTTAGAAACAATAATCAAGGAAAATATTAATGGCCACTTGGAGAAGTTTAAGCTAATTAAGGAGATCCAACACAGATTTGTAAAAGGCAGATCGTATTTGACTAATCTAATTGAATTTTTTGATGAAGTAACAGGGGGGATTGATGAAGGAAATGCAATGAATGTTGTCTGCATGGATTTTAGGAAGGTGTTTGACAAAGTATCACATAGAAGGCTAGTTAACAAAATTGAGGCTCATGGAATAGGCGGGTCAGTGGCAGCATGGATAAGGAATTGGCTTAAGGACAGAAAACTGTGAGTTGTGGTAAATGGCTATTTTTCAGACTGGAGGATGGTAGACAGCGGTGTTTCCCAAGGGTCAGTGCTGGAGCCACTGCATTATATATAAAGAAATGTCCTGGATATTGGAATACAGAGTAGAATTTCTAAGTTTGCCAATGACACCAAACTTGGGGGTGTGGCAAATAGTGAGGATGATACCAATCAACTGCAACAGGACATAGAAAGGCTAACAGAATGGGCAGACAAGTGGCAGATGGAATTTAATAGAGAAGTGTGAGGTGATGCATTTTGTCAGAAGGAACAGGGAGAGACAATATGCACTTAATGGCACAGTTTTAAAGAGTGTGCAAGGACAGAGTAACCTGGGAGTTAATGTGCATCGGTCCCTGAAGGTGGCAGGACATATTGAGAGAGTGGTTAGCAAAGCATATGGGATCTTGGGCTTCATAAATAGAGGTATTGAATACAAAAGTAGAGAAGTTATGCTGAACCTTTATAAAGCGCTGGTTAGGCCACAACTGGAGTATGTGAAGGCCCTTGAGAGGGTGCAGAGGAGATTTACCAGAATGGTTCCGGGGATGGGTGATCTTAGCTATAAGGGCATGTTGGAGAAGTTAGATTTGTTTTCATTTGAGCAAAGGAGGTTGAGGGATGATTTGATAGAGGTGCACAAGTTTATGACGGGTTTGGATAGGCTAGACGGGGAAAGGCTGTTCCCACTAGTTGATGGTGCAAGGACTAGGGGACACAGATTTAAGGTTTTGGGCAAGAGATACAGGGGAGATGTGAGAGAAAACTTTTTTACTCAGCGAGTGGTGAGAACCTGGAACTCACTGCCAACGGAAGTGCTGGGAGTAGAGACACTCAATGTTTTCAAGGGGAGACTGGACAGGCACTTGAGGGAATTAAATCTGCAGGGCTACGGTGATAGAGCAGGGGAATGGGACTGACTGAATTGCTCTACAGCGAGCCGGCATGGACTCGAGGGGCCGAATGGCCTCCTTCTGTGCCGTTATGACTCTATGGGGGTGATTTTGCCAATGGCGGTGCGTTGGAGGTGGGACTGCTGCTTGTCAGGTTTTAGTCCCGCCTCCATCGACTTGTGGCCAACCCACACTATTTTCCCTTGATTGAACTTGTTAAGCCCGCACAGCGGGCTTAGCAGGCCAATTAAGTGAAAGCCAGTTACAGGGAACGTCAGCGTATGACATTTCATCTGTCAAAAATTTTTGACAGATGAAACTGTCAAACACTGACATTCTCTGTTGTTTGGTGAGTTTTGTACTCAAGGCTCACCAAACCTCTTTTCTGAGCAGAAAACAGATGATTGTTGCATCGGAGAATGCAACAACCATTCATGGAAAGTAGAATCATAGAAAGTTACAGCACGGAAGGAGGCCATTTTGGTCCATGGTGTCCACGCCAGCCAACAAAGAGCTATCCAGCCTAATCCCACTTCCCATCTCTTGGTCCGTAGCCCTGCAGATTAGAGCATCCCAAGTACACATCTAAGTCCTTTGTAAATGTGCTTAGGGTTCCTGCCTCTACCACCCAGACCCCCACAACCCTCTGGGTGAAGAAATTTCCTCTCAAATCCCCTCTAAACCTTCCCCCAATTACTTTAAATCTGTGCCCCCTGGTTTTTGACCCATTTGCTAAGGGAAATATGTCCTTTCTATCCACTTTATCTATGCCCCTCATAATTTTATACACCTCAATAAGGTCTCCCCTCAGCCTCCTCTGTTCCAAGGAAAACAGAACCAGCCTATCCAGTCTTTCCTCATAGATAATGTTAATTCCGTGAATCTTGATGTATGGTGTCCTTCAACAAATAGACAGAGACTGCAGAGGAACAATCAACAGGTGTTTATTGGATGAGGGTCACTCCAAAAATTAACAGTACAGATCCCTACTCAGGGTTTATATACAGGTGTGGTCACTGCCGGTACTACAGTATACAGGAGCTGTAAAAAGTAGTTCTCCCCTTAAAGGTACATACACTACAACCCCTCCCCTTTTAGATTAACAGTACCATAACATTCATTTAACAATTAACACTTTTAACATGCAACATTAACTGAAAATAGTCCATTTATAAATTCAGTCTTTGGGGCGGCTTCCTGATCCTTTCTGGGTAGCGCCTTTCCTGAGTGTCTTGCTCTTGGTGCGGAGGCGATTCTGGCCCCCTGTCGTCGGTTGGTTCATCAGCTTCCGATGCTACTGTTTCTGGGGTAGGTAGATGCTACCTGTATGTCGGGTTCATCACCAGGTGCGTGAGACATGGGGTTGACTCGTTCCTGTGACTCTAGGGTCTGGTCAACATGGCATCTCACAATGTTCTCCCCAACATCCACTGTTTACATTAGTGGCCCCTGCCGTGTGCATATCGTTCCTGGTTGCCATTTCTCTGTTCGGTAGTCGCGGGCCAAGTCTGGTTGCCCTACATTGAAGCTCCTTGTCGGCTTCTCATTGATGTGCTGGAATTGCTTATTCTCAACATCTCTTCGTACATTTGGTCTGAGCAAATCCAGACGAGATCTCAACCTTCGGTTAAAGAACATCATGGCCGGGGTCTGGTTGGTGACTGCATGTGTCGCATTTCTGTAGGCTAACAGGAAATTGTCCACCTTATGCTGCAGTGGAATGTCGTCATCGCACATGGCCCTTACTGCCTTTTTAAAGGTTTGTACAAACCTCTCAGCCAATCCATTTGTGGCTGGATGATACAGGGCGGATGTGTAATGCCTTACCCCATTCCTTTTCATAAACTTCCGAAACTCTTCGGACAAACTGTGGTCCGTTATCAGAGCAAATCTGCTCTGGCAAGCCGTTCCTGGCAAATATGGTCCGTAGGACTGCAATCGTTTTCTCCGTGGTGGTGGAGGACATTTTGATCACCTCAGGCCATTTCAAGTGCGCATCCACGGCTATTAGAAACATTGAGTCCATGAATGGACCAGCAAAATCAATATGCACCCGTTGCCACGGAGAGGAGGGCCACTCCCATGGGTGTAGAGGGGTATGTGGTGGTGCATTTTGGAGCTTCTGGCATCCTGAGCAGCTCTTTGTCAGGTCCTCGATTTGCTGATCGATCCCCGGCCACCACACATAAGCCGTAGCAAGGCTTTTCATTTTCACCCCTCCCAGATGGCCTTTGTGAAGCTCATTGAGCACTCTTTCCCTTAACTTGGGTGGAATTACCACTCGGGATCCACACATCAAGGTCCCCTGGCATACTGACAGCTGTTCTCTTCTGGATGAGAATGCTGGCAACAGTGAGTCGCCATGTGTTGGCCATCCCTTCACCGTCAAGTCATATACCCGAGACAGTGTCGGGTCATTTCGGGTCTCCTTCTCTATATCCGCATTAGTTACTGGCAAGCGTTCAATTATAGTCGAATAAAATATTTCGACAGGGTCCACTACTGGTGCTTCCTCCGCAGTAGGCAGTGGCAGGCATGATAGCCCATCAGCGTTTCCATGCTGTTTCGTGCCCTTATACTCTATTTCATATTGGTTTGCCCCTAGAAAAAGGGACCATCTTTGTAGCCGTTGCGCAGTCATCACCGGAACGCCCTTCTTTGGATTAAAGATGGAGACAAGTGGTTGGTGGTCAGTCAGCAAGGTGAACTTCTGCCCGTGCAGATAGTGGTTCAACTTTTTCACTCCCCACACTAGGCTGAGGGCCTCCCTGTCAATCTGGGCGTAGTTACGCTCGGCAGAGGTTAGTGACCGAGGCGCAAAGGCTACTGGCCTCTCCGAGCCGTCGGGGAATTTGTGCGACAGCACCGCTCCAATACCATAGGGTGATGCATCACACGCCAACCGAATTGGTAGTGCTGGGTTGAAATGAGCCAACACCTCTTTTGATGTGATCAATTCTTTGCACTTCTGGAAAGCTCATTTACATTCGTCATTCCACTTCCATGGTACCCCCGTTTGCAGTAGGGTGTTCAGTGCGTGTAGTACTGTAGACTAATTCGGCAAGAACTTATGGTAGTAGTTCACCAGCCCGAGGAACGACCTCAGTTGTGACACATTTTCCGGTGCTGGAGCCTTGACTACTGCCTCAATCTTTTCAGGGGACTTATGTAACCCCTCTTCATCAATAACGTGGCCACAATACGAGATCTGCTTCTGGAAAAACTCGCATTTGTGGTGATTAGCTCGGGGCCCACATTCCTTCAATCTAGTGAGCACCTGCTCCAGGTTGGCGAGGTGATCACTGTCATTTTCGCCCGTGACCAGGATGTCGTCCAAATAACACTGGGTTCCTGGAATCCCTTGCAGGACTTGATCCATTGCCCTTTGCCAAATAGCCGGAGTTGATTCTACCCCGAACACCAGCCGGTTGTATTGGTAGAGGCCTTTATGAGTGTTGATCGTGAGGTACTGTTTCGAGGCTTCTTCTACCTCCATTTGCAGGTACGCCTGGGCCAGATCAATCTTAGTGAAGCGTTTTCCTTCAGATAGCGAGGCGAAAATATCTTCAATCCGCGGAAGCGGATATTGTACCGTGTGAAGGACTGGGTTCACTGTCACCTTAAAGTCCCCACAGATGCGAACCTTCTTTGGTTCCCCAGGCGTGTTACTCAACGACCTCTTCATTACATGAACAATGGGTGTAGCCCACTCGCTCCAGTCCACTTTGGACAGTACTCCAGAACGTTCCAAACCTTCCAGCTCTGCTTCGACGGCTGGGCGGATCGCATAAGGCACCGGTCTGGCCTTAAAAAACTTTGGGCTTGCATTTTCCTCTATTTTGATCGTTGCTGTTATGCCTTTTAGTGTTCCGAGTCCCTCCTGGAACACTTCTTGTGCGTCAGTTAGCATTTTTGACAGTCGTCCAGGTGTGACATCATCATCCTTTTTGGCATCTACAGTCAGTGCTTGTATGGAATGCCAATCTAGCTGTATCTTCCGGATCCATTTACATCCTAGTAGTGGTGGTCCTCCATCTGGCAATACATATAGGTCCATTTTTCGTGTTTCCTTGCCGTTATATATAACGTTCACCCTTATTTTTCCTTTGGGGTAGACTTTTTGCCCCGTGTACGTCTTCAAGACAATCTCTGTATCTCTCAAGGGTATATGTGAGAATAGCCGCTTGTAGTCCCTTCGGTTTATGACTGTTAGGGCTGATCCTGTGTCCAATTGCATTTTTACTTGGACTCCTGCTATCTTGAGCATGACCCAGATAGTTTGGTGATCCTCCATTTTGATTACATTATGTAGTTTCAGACAACCCAGCTCCTTGCTTCCGGAGTCTGCATCGCTTTTCTGTTCATCTGAACTACTCTCCGTCACCTTATGTACCTTTTTGTACTTCTCCTGTGGAGATTTCTTGCTGCTGGTTTTCTTTCCCGACCTGCAGACTCTTGCTATGTGTCCTACTTTTCCACACTGTCTGCACACTTGGTCCTTGAACCAACAATCCTTATGGCCGTGTGTTGTTCTGCCGCAATGATAACACTTCACTGCTCCATATGACATTTCATTTGTGCCATATTCTTGCGGTCTCCGTTGTATCTCTGCTGCGCCCCGTGCGGCTGCTTCGTGTGATACTGCCATGCTGAAAGCCTTGTCCAGCGTAAGATCCTTTTCTGATAGAAGCCGTTTCTGGGTTCCTTCACTTTGAAGCCCACACACAAACTTGTCCCTTAAAGTACCTGCTAGTCCCGTTCCAAACTGGCAGTGTTTCAATAGCTTGCGCAGTTCCGTTAAATACTCAGCATTACTTTCGTCTTTATGCTGGTTCCTTTTGTGAAACTTAAATCTTTCTGCTATAAGCAGCGGTGTGGGGTTTAAGTGGTCCTATAGGATTGCCACTATGCTTTCAAAATCCTTTTCCACTGGCTTCTCTGGGGTTACTAGGTTTCGCAGTAAGCCATACGTTTTTGCGCCCATGGAAATCAACAATACCAGTGCTTTCCTGGCATCTGGCACTTCATTCGCCTTGCAGTACACTTCTATGCGTTCTACATATGTCGCCTAATCTTCGACTTCATTGTCGAACGCTGTGAGACTGCCACTCTTCGGCATCCCTGGGTGTGGTTAGACTGGCTAAAAATGGCGTCTCCCGCGCTCGCCCTTCTTCTCCGCTGATGCTCAAAAATGGCGTCCCCCGCGCTCTCCCTTCTTCTCCGCTGCGGCTCAAAAATGGCATCTCCCGCGCTCTCCGTTCTTCTCCGCTGCAGCTCAAATGGCGTCTCCCATGCTTTCCTTTTTTCCCCCGCGGACACTGCTCAGCCCTTGAACACCGGCCGCGCTCTGCGTGTTTTCCTGCGCGCCTCTCTCGTTGACGCCGCTCGGTCTTCAACCCCAGCTGCGCCCTGTGCGCTTTACCCTCTCTCTTACCCCATCGACGCTGCTCGGTCTTCCCCTGTGCCGTCGGTTGGCTCCAGCCGCCGCCGTCCGGGAAGGGTCTGCGCCATACCTGCTGCCAGCCCGTCTCGCTGGAGTCTACGCCGGATGGTCGACGCCTGTGCCCCTGGAATCGGCCTTCTTCTACAGAGTTGCAGGTAGGTTCGAATCGACTCGTCGCCAATGTTAAATCCGTGAATCTTGATGTATGGTGTCCTTCAACAAATAGACAGAGACTGCAGAGGAACAATCAACAGGTGTTTACTGGATGAGGATCACTCCAAAAACTAACAGTACAGATCCCTACTCAGGGTTTATATACAGGTGTGGTCACTGCCGGTACTACAGTATACAGGAGCTGTAAAAAGTAGTTCTCCCCTTAAAGGTACATACACTACAGATAATAATTCTCTACACCTGGCAACATCCTTGTAAATCTCCTCTGTACCCTCTCTAGTGCAATCACATCTTTCCTGTAATGTGGTGACCAGAACTGCATGCAGTACTCTAGCTGAGGCTTAACTAATGTTTTATACAGTTGAAGCATAACGTCCATGCTCTTGTATTCTATGCCACAGCTAATAAAGGCAAGCATTCCGTATGCCTTCTTAACCACCTTATCTACGTGACCTGCTACCTTCAGGGATCTGTGGACATGCACTCCAATGTCCCTTTGTCCCACTACACCATTTAATGTGTATTTCCTTTCCTTGTTAGCCCTCCCCAAATGTATTAACTCACAGTTCTCTGGATTGAATTCCATTTGCCACTGTTCTGCCCGCCTGACCAATTTATTGATATCTTCCTGCAGTCTACAGCTTCCTTCTTCAGTATCAACCACACAGCCGATTTTAGTATCATCTGCAAACTTCTTAATCATACCCCCTATATTCAAGTCAAGACCACTGATATATACCACAAAAAGCAAGGGACCTAGTACTGAGCCCTGCGGAACCCCACTGGAAACAACCTTCCAGTCACAAAAACACCCATCAACCATTACCCTCTGCTTCCTGTCTCCGAGCCAGTTTTCAATCCAACTTGACACTTTGCCCTGGATCCCATGGGCTTTTAACTTCGTGACCAGTCTGCCATGTGGAACCTTATCAAAAGCCTTGCTAAAGTCCATATACACTACATCAAATACACTACCCTCATCTACCCTCCTCGTTACCTCCTCAAAAAATTCAATCAAATTTGTCAGACACGACCTTCCCTTAACAAATCCATGCTGACTATCCTTGATTAATCCGTGACTTTCTAAATGAAAATTTATCCTGTCCTTCAGAATTCTTTTCAATAATTTTCCCACCTCGGTCTATCCTTTTCTTCCTTTTTAAACAAGGGTACCACATTAGCAGTCCTCCAGCACCACACCTGAAGCCAGAGAGGATTGAAAAATGATGGTCAGGGCCTCTGCTATTTCCTCTTTTGCTTCGCTTAACAGCCTGGGATACATTTCATCCGAGCCTGGGGATTTATCCACTTTTAAAGCTGCTGAACCCTTTAATACTACTTCTCTCACTATGTTTATTTCGTCTAATATTTCACACTCCTCCCCCCCCCGACAGCAATGTCTGCTACGCCCCTCTCTGTGAAACAGATTCACATTCACACAGAATCACAGAACAAATAGAGGCCATTTCGGCCCATCGAGCCTGCACCGACACATATCCCACCCGATCCCCGTAACCCCTGCACCAACACATATCCCACCCTATCCCCGTAACCCCGTAATGCAAAGTATTAATTCAGAACCCTACTGACGTCTCCTGCCTCCACACTCAGATTACCCTCATGATCTCTAATAGGCCCTACCCTTTCTTTAGTTATCCTTTTACTCTTAATATATTTATAAAACATCTTTGGGTCTTCCTTGATTTTACTTGCCAAGAATTTTTCATGCTCTCTCTTTGCTTTCCTAATATCCTTTTTAATTGCACCCCTGCACTTTCTGTACTCCTCTAAAGATTCTGGAGTATTTAGCCCTCGGTATGTGTCATACACCTGCTGTTTTTCTTTATCTTGCCCTGTAAGTCTCTAGACATCCAGGGGGCTCTAGATCTGTTAGTCCCACCTTTTTTCTTGGTACGCACAGAACTGTCAAAAGTATGAATGGGGATCACATTTAAAAACACACTAAAACATATAAATTTTTTAAAAAATTACATATTTAAATTAATTAAAATGACATTTAGTTAAATATATTAAACAAAAATTTAATTTTTGAAAAAATAATTAAATGTTTTTACGGGACTAAAAATAAACTTATCTTTTTTTAAATTATTATTAATTTATAAATTAGTGATCAAATTTTATTTTTCTATTTTTTAAAACTCTTATGCTGGTAAAAGTAGGCCTTATGCACACTTTTACCAGGTGTAAGAATTTGACAGGCTTTCAGCGGGCGGATGTTGTGCAAAAAACATAACTCTCCACCAGCTGAGGCCCAAACCCCTGGGCATGCGGATAATTCTTGACAGATCGCAAGTGCTGAGTTTTAGCGCATGTGTTGAATATATTTAAGGTGGAGATCGACAGATTTTTGAAAGGTAAGGGAGTCAAGGGTTATGGGGAGCGGGCAGGGATGTGGAGTTGAGGCCAAGATCAGATCAGCCATGATCTTATTGAATGGCGGAGCAGGCTTGAGGGGCCAAATTACCTACTCCTTTCCTACGTCTTTTGTTCTTACAATTATAGAGTAGTGATAATGGGAGACTTTAATTACCCCAAAATTGAATGGGGCAGTGATTGTGTTAAGGGCAGAGAAGGAGAGGAATTTCTGAAGTGTGTTCAGGAGAATTGTCTTGATCAGTGTAGTTGCTGCCCAATAAGGAAAGGAGCATTGCTGAATCTAGTCCTGGGGAATGAAATGGGTCAAGTGGAGAACATCACAGTCGGGGAGCATCTCGTGAATAGTGATCATAGTATCATAAGGTTTAGATTAATTATGGAGAAGGACAAGGAGCAATCTAGAATAAAAATACTTAATTGGAGGAGGGCTAATTTTAGTGAATTGAGGAGGGATCTAGCCCGGGTAAATTGGAGTCAAAGACTGACAGGCAGAAATGTAATGGAGCAATGGGCGGCCTTTAAAGCAGAGATTATTCGGGTACAGTCTAGGCACATTCCTACAAGGGGGAAGGGGAGGACAACCAAAGCCAGAGCTCCCTGGATGACAAAGGAGTTAGAAAGTAGGATGAAGCAGAAAAAAGGGCGTATGTCAATAGCTGCTTGTTAATTCAAGGGAGAATCAGGTTGAACATAAAAAGTGCAGAGATGAAGTGAAAAAGGAAATAAGAAGGGGCAAGAGAGAGTACGAGAATAGATTGGCAGCTAACATAAAAGGGAATCCAAAGGACTTCTATAGGCATATTAACAGTAAAAGCATTGTCAGAGAAGCATTGAGTCTGATTAAGGACCAAAATGGAGATCTATTGGTGGAGACAAGTGAAGACATAGCTGAGGTTAAATGAACACTTTGCATCAGCGTTTACCAATGAAGAGGACTTTGCGAAAGCTACATTAAACAAGGAGGTTGCCGGGATACTGGATTAGATTAAAATAGATAAAGAGGAGGTACTGGAAAGGCTGGCAATACTTAATGTGGATAAATCACCTGGTCCAGATGGGATGCATGTTAGGTTGCTGAAGGAAGTAAGGGTAGAAATTGCGGAGGTGCTGACCACAATCTTCCAATCCTCCTAAGATACAGGGGTGATGCCAGTGGACTGGAGGATTGCAAATGTTATACCCTCGTTCAAAAGAGGGGAGAAGAATAAACCTGACAATTACAGGCCAATCAGTGGGCAAGCTTCTGGAAAAAATAATCTGGGAGATAATTAACAGCCACTTGACCAAACATGGACTAATAAAGGAGAGCCAGCATGGATTTGTTATGGGCAAATCTTGTTTGACTAACTTGATTAAGATCTTTGATAAAGTAACACAGAATGTTGATGAGGGTAGTGTGGTTGATATTGTGTATATGGACTTTCAAAAGACATTTGATAACGTCCCACGTAATAGGCCTGCTAGCAAAATTGAAGCCCATGAGATTAAAGGGACAGGGGCAGCATGGATACAAAATTAGCTAAGGGACAGAAAACAGAGTGTAGTGGTGAATGGTTGTTTTTCAGACTGGAGGGAAGTATACAGTGGTGTACCCCAGGGGTTGGTATGAGGACCGCTGCTTTTTTGATATATATTAATGACCTGGACATGGATATACAGAGCATAGTTTCAAAGATTGCAGATGACATGAAACTCACAAATGTAGTAAACTGTGACGAGGATAGTAGCAGACTTCAGGAGAATGTAGACAGACTGGTAAAAAGGGCAGACACATGACAGATGAAATTTAACGCAGAGAAATGTGAAGTGATGTATTTTGGTAAGAAGAATGAGGAGAGGCAGTATAAACTAAATGGTAAAATTTTAAAGGGAGTGCAGGAACAGAGAGACCTGGGGGTTTATGTACACAACTCTTTGAAGGTGGCAGGACACATTGAGAAGGCTATTCAAAAAGCATGCAGGATTCCTTGGCTTTATAAATAGATGCATAGAATACAAAAGCAAGGAAGTTATGCTAAACTTTTATAAATCACTGGTTAGGCCTCAGCAGGAGTATTGTGTTCAATTCTGGGCGCCACACTTTACGAAGAATGTCATGGCCTTGGAGAGGGTGCAGAGAAGATTTACTATAATGGCACCAGGGATGAGGGATGTGTTACGTGGAGAGACAAAAGAAGCTGGTACAAAAGCAAAATACTGCGGATGCTGGAAATCTGACAAAAGGTCATCGACCTGAAACGTTAACTTTGTTTCTCTCTCCATAGATGCTGCCTGACCTGCTGAGTATTTCTAGCATTTTCTGTTTTTATTTTATATTAGAGAAGCTGGTATTGTTCTCCTTAAAACAGAGCAGGTTAAGGGGAGATGTAATAGAGGCATTCAAAATCATGAAGGATTTTGATTAAGTAAATAAGGAGAAACTGTTTCCACAGGTTAGTAACCAGAGGACACAGATTTAAGGTAATTGGCAAAAGAGCTAGAGTGAGATGAGGAGAATTTTTTTTATGCAGCGAGTTATTATGATCTGGAATGCACAGTTTGAAAGGGTGGTAGGAGCAGATTGAATAGTAACTTTCAAAAGGGAATTGGATAAATACTTGAAGGAGAGAAAACTGCAGGGCTATGGAAAAAGAGCGGGGGAGCAGAACTAATTGTATAGCTCTTTCAAAGAGCCAGCATTTGCACGATTGGCCCCTTCTGTGCACCAAGATTCTATGACTCTATACCCAGCCACGGACCAATTATACCACAGACTACCCAGCTACTCACCCCAGTTAAACCCCAGAATACCCAGCCATTCACCCCAATTATACCCCAGAATACCCAGCCACTGACCCCAATCATACCTCAGAATATCCAGCTTTGGCCCCCAATTCCTTCATGCCAACAGTCAGAATTTCACGGTGATAGTCATCATTTTATATAAAAATACATGAACCGAATACAGTTTTCAAATTGTTCTCTTACTTCCCTACAATCACTCAATCATAGTGATGCTCTAAGCAAAAGCCTACTCTCAAGATTTAAGGTGATTGTCAAAAGAACCAAAGGCGACGTAAGAAAAAACATTTTTATGCAGCGAGTGGTTAAGATCTGGAATGCACTGCCTGAAAGGGTGGTGGGGGCAGATTCAATCACAGCTTTCAAAAGGGAGTTGGATAAGTATCTGAAGGAAAGAAATTTGCAGGGCTACGGGGAAAGGGCAGGGGAGTGGGATTAGCTGAAGTGCTCTTGGAGAGAGGTGGCACGGGCTCGATGGGCCAAATGGCCTTCTTCCATGCTGTAACCATTCTATGATTCCAAGATAGCTTTTTCTGAAGTAAAAGGCTCTGTCCTTTTGCATTACAGGCTGCATGCATTCATAGGAACATAGGAACAGACGTAGGCCATTCAGCCCTCAAGCTTGTTCTGCCATTCAATGTGATCATGGCTAATCTATATCCCAACTCCATCCTCCTGCCTTGACTCCAGATCCCTTAATACCTTTGGTTAGCAAAAATCTATCAATCTCAGATTTAAAATTATTAATTGAGCTTGTATCTACTGCTTTTTGGGGGAGAGAGTTCTACGCTTCTAAGACGCTTTGTGTGAAGAAATATTTCCTAACTTCTCTCTTGATTTTAAGGTCATGTGCCCTTGTCCTAGAGTCCCCCACCAGCGAAAAATGTTACACTTCATATAGACTGGACAAATCAAATCGGCAAAAGTAGTTTGGAGGATGAGTTCATGGAATGCATTTGAGACATTTTCCTAAAACAATACACCATGGAACCAACCAGGGAAGAGGCTATTTTAGATCTTGTCTTGTGTAATGAGACAGGGTTAATTAGTAATCTCATAGTAAAGGAACCTCTGGGGAAGAGTGATCATAGAATTTCACATTGAGTTCGAGAGTGATGTACTTAGATCCCTAAACTAGAATATTAAGCTTAAATAAAGCGAATTCCATAGGTACGAGGGGTAAGTTGACTAAGGTAGATTTGGAAATTAAATTAAAAGGCATGGCGGTAGATAATCAATGATGAACATTTAAAGAAATATTTTGTAATTCTCAATGAATATACAATCCATTGAAAAATAAAAACTCCATGGGAAAAGTGATCCATCCATGGCTAACTAAAGAAGTTAAGGGTAGTATTAGATTAAAAGAAGAGGCTTATAATGTTGCCAAGAAGAGTAGTAAGCCTGAGGATTGGGAGAATTTTAGAAACCAGCAAAAGATGACCAAAAAATTGATAAACAGGGAGAAAATAGAATGAGAGTAAACTAGCAAGAAATAGAAAAACAGATTGAAAGAGCTTCTACAAATATGTAAAGAGGACGAGAGTAGTGAAAGTAAATGTGGCTCCCTTGGAGGCTGAGACAGGAAAAAATATAATGGAGAATAAGGAAAGGGCAGAGACATTAATCCAATATTTTGTATCTGTCTTCACAGTAAAAGACACAGAAAACATACCAGAAATAGTGGCTAACAAGGGAAATTAGGGATAGCATAAGATCCAAGGAGAGGACATATAAAATGGCCAGAAAAAGCAGTAAACCTAAGGATTGGGAGCAGTTTAGGATTCAACAAAGGAGGACAAAGGGATTAATTAAGAAGGGGAAAATAGAATATGAGAGTAAGCTTTCAGGGAACATAAAAACTGACTGTAAAAGCTTTTATAGATATGTGAAGAGAAAAAGATTGGTGAAGTCAAGCGTAGGTCCCTTGCAGTCAGAATCAGGGGAATTTATAATGGGGAACAAAGAAATGGCAGATCAATTAAATATATATTTTGGTTCTGTCTTCACAAAGGAGGACACAAATAACCTCCCAGAGATGTCGGGGAACATAGGGTCTGATGAAAGGGAGGAACTGAAAGAAATCAGTATTTGTAGGGAAATGGTGTTAAGGAAATTGATGGGATTGATGGGATTGAAGGCTGATAAATCCCCAGGGCCTGATAATCTACATCCTAGGGTACTTAAGGAAGTGGCCCTAGAAATAGTAGATGCATAGCTGATCATGTTCCAACATTCGATGGAACCTGGAACAGTACCCATGGATTGGAGGGTAGCTAATGTTACCCCACTATTCAAATTGAATATATTCAACGCTGAGATGGATAGATTTTTGGACTTGTGGGGAATCAAGGGATATGGGGATTGGGCGGGAAAGTGGAGTTGAGGTCGAAGATCTGACATGATCTATTGAATGGCGGAGCATACTTGAAAGATCACATGGCCTATTCCTGCTCTTATTTCTTATGTTCGTATGTACTCTCTTTTGACCTCATCAATTCCTTTCAAAATCATAAAAACTTCAATCAAATAACCTCTTAACTTTCTATATTCCAAGGAATACAAGCCTAGTTTAACCCTTAGAGCCCTGGAAACATTTTGATGAATCTGCACTGCATTCTTCCAATGCCAATACATTTTTTCTAATGTTCATTGCTAGAACTGTACACAATATTCCAGATGTGATCTTACCAAGGCTTTGTATAGCTGTAGCAAAACTTCCTCCCCTTTATAGAAATAATAAAGGCTAACATTCATAGATAGATTCATAGAAACTTACAGCACAGAAGGAGGCCATTCGGCCTGTCATGCCTGTGCTGTCTCTTTGAAAGAGCAGTCGTGCTTAGTCCCACACCCCCACCTTTTGACCGTAACCCTGTAAGTTGATCAACCTCAAGTACCTGTCTAACTCTGTTTTAAAATTAGTTATGGAATCAGCTTCCAACACCTTTTCAGGTAGAGCGTCCCAGATCCCGACAACTCTCTGAGTGAAAAAATTTCTCCTCATCTTCCCTCTAGATCTTATTCCAATGATTCTGAACCTATGACCTCTAGTTATTGACCCACTCGCCAGAGGGAATATTTTTTCCATATTTACTCCATCGAAACCTCTCATCATCTTGAAAATCTCTATTAAGTCACCTCTTAACCTTCTTTGTTCCAAGGAGAATAGTCCTAACTTTTCCAACCTTTCCTCATAACTGAAGTCCCTCATCCCTGATAACATCCTAGAAAACTTCCTCTGTACTCTTTCTAATGCCTTTGCATCTTTCCTGAAATATGGTGACCAGAATTGTCCACAATACTTCAGCTGAGGCCTAACCAGTGATTTATAAAGTTGTAGCATGATCTCTTTGCTTTTATATTCCATTCCTCTAGTTATAAAACCAAGTAGCCCATATGCTTATTGACTATCTTATCAACTTGCCCTGTCACCTTTAAGGATTTGTGTATATGGACACCAAGGTCTCTCTGCTCATCTACACTTTTCATAAACTTGTCATTTAGAGTATACTGTCTTTCCATATTAGTCCTCCCAAAGTGCGTCACTTCACACTTCTCCACATCGAACTCCATCTGCCATGCTTCTGCCCATTTCACCATCCTGTTTATGTCAGCCTGAAGCCTATCACCAGCCTCATCATGATCCACTACTTTGCCAAGTTTTGTAACATCTGCAAGCTTTATAATGCTGCTCCCTACACCCAAGTCTAGGTTATTTATAAATTTGCAAAGAGTAATGGACCTGAAACTGACCTTTGGGGAATAACACTGCAAATCACCTCCCAGTCTGAAAAACATCCATCCACCACCACTCTTGCTTCCTGCCATTGAGCCAATTTTGTATCCATTCTGTGACTTTCCCCTTCATTCTATGAGCTTCTATCTTCTTAATAAGCTTCCTGTGTGGCACTTTGTCAAATGCCTTCCAAAAAGTCCATATATACATCTATTGTACTACTTTGATCAACCTTCTCTGTAACCACATCAGAGAATTCAATCAAGTTCATCAGACACGATTTACATTTTAACAAACCCATGCTGGCTCTCCTTGATTAACCCATGCCTTTCCAAAAGAAAGTTTATTTTGTCCCTGATAATGGTTTTCAGTAACTTCCTCACCATTGATGTAAGGCTGACTTGCCTGTAGTTTCCTGGTTGATCCCTTTCCCCTTTCCTGAAATGGTAGTACAACATTAGCAGCCCTCCAGTCCTCCAGCACTACTGCATCCAATGAGGATTGAAAGATTGTGACCAATGTCTCTGCTATTTCCACCTTTGGTTCTTTCAGCAACTGAGGATGCATTCCATCTGGACCAGGTGACTTACCAACTTTCAGTAACGCTAATCTTTTTAGTACATCTTCTCTATCTATTATAATCCTGTCCCTAGCTTCCCTCTCCTCTTTTAGTGTAACCTTCACATCATCCGCTCCCTTTGTGAAAATAGAAACAAAGTTTAATACTTTTGCCATGTCCTCTGTCTGCACATGAAGATTTCACTTTGGGTCCTTAATAGGCCCAACTTTTTCCCAAGAAAACCGCTTAAAATTTTTAAGTTAATAAAAAGTTTTAGGGTTCAATTTAATGTTGCCTGCTAATCTTTTCTCATAACCTCTCTTTGCCTCCTGTATTAACTTTTTCAATTCCCTCCTGTACTTTCCATAATCTTCCTGGTTATTAATTGAATCTTGCTCCTAACATTTGTCATAAGCCTCCTTTTTCTGTTTTATTTTTGTAATACCCACTGGAAATGTTATGTACGCTAAGTATGGTTATCAATCTTTAACTTAGACACTGTATTATCATTGTTATAAATCCCTGGGTTAAAGTTGCCCATGTGAAGGTACGGCAAGAACTTTTAAGGACACAATGTGACTAAGAGCAGACTTTCCATAATTCTGCACCAGTATCAACTGTTGCAGACAGTGAGGCTGCGCAGTCTCCAGGCAGAAACCCCAGGAGGAAGGGGTGGAGTCAGGTTTTTTCGAGCGGGAAACGGGAGCGACTGGAAGAGAAGAGGGCAGGAGCTCTGAAAAGAGGGCTCAGGAGGCAAATGGCTGCCGCATCCCATCCCGGGCTTTCAAGCTCGGCCGCCGCCCTTCGTATTAGTAGCTCTGCATCCAGAACTCAAAGTGGGATTCAGTGATCATGAAGAGAATTCAACGAAGGGGTTCGGAGTCGTAAGTCTTGCAGACATTGTACATACCATGAGCTCCAACTTAAGCGCGCCAACGGAAGAGTGCACTCGAATTTGGACACAGGGACAGATTCTCCTTTGAATCCATATAAATGGAGAATGTATGTTTATTGGGCCAGAAATTCGTGAACGGGGCTTGCCGCGCGTGCAAGCCCCGTATATGCACTTACCCTGCGCTCCTGCCGATCAGCTCCAGGGACGCCTGGAATTGGTGTTTCAAACAGAAGAATCCCGGGCAGCGTATGACGTCATGCCGCCCAGGAGTGCAGCCAGCGCGAAGCCTGGAGCGTGCAGTGCAAGTGAGACATGCCCCTTAAGGTCTCATTGTAGCAGGACACGCCCCCAATGTTTCTGTCAAGCTGCTAAGCATTTTTACATGCAAAGCAGCAGTTTAAATAGGTTTTTGGAAGTTTTTTGAAGATTTTGGTAACTTTTATAAACTTTTAAAAATGTTTACATTATTTTGAAGAATCTGAAGTAGTTTTAAACAGATTAAAGCAATTTAAAGACTTTTAAAAGCCCTAAAAGAATTTTTTTAATTCCATTTATTTATTTAGCAATGTCGTCGTCACACGTGTCTTCACACTGTTCCCTTTGGGGAACTGTATGAAGTGGTGGAAGGATTTATGGCCATGATTAACGCTCATTCCGTGACCGTAACCATCTTTGAACCAGCCATTAGGGCGGTTAGTCCTATGGCGGGAGGGTTTTACGGGCTCCCACAAGCTATACAAGGAGGGGGGGCCACCCACACCCATGGACGCAAATATCCCACTGGATGTCAACCCAGAATTTAGAGCCCGAGCTCCGACTCCACTTGCCGGGACTGTCTGGAGCGGGGTTCGAAACCCTACCCTGATCTGGCCCAGCGGCGGGGATCCTACCGCTATGCCAAAGGCCCAATCCGATTAGCAACGTGAAATGGCTGGAATGAGCACACTTCACGGCATTAAAAGAACTCACAATTGAACTGATGATGACCTCAGCAATCTCCTCAAGGAGGTGGAGGCGCAGCGCCTGCTCATCATTGGTAATGAGAAGTCAAAGGCGCCGCAAAAAGGGCAGATGATAGCTTGGTCTTTCAAGTGGCAGCATAGGGCTCCAGTCACGGGGAGGGAAAAGGCGCAGGAAACGTATGGGTGTCACCTTTTGTGCGGAGTGGGCCTTTTGCGTAGCAGTAAGCATCCCCGCCGCTGGGCCAGAAGGAGTAGGGTTTCGAACCCCACTCCAGACAGTCCCGGCAAGTGGAGTCGGAGCTCCAACTATAAATTCTGGGTGGACATCCAGCGGGATACTTGCGTCCGTGGGTGTGGGTGCCCCCCCCCCTCAGATGGGTTGTGGGAGCCCGTAAAACCCTCACGCCATAGGACTAACCACCCTAATGGCTGGTTCAAAGATGGTTACGGTCACGGAATGAGCGTTAATCACAGCCATAAATCCTTCCACCACTTCATACAGTTCCCGAAAGGGAACAGTGTGAGGATACGTACGACGATGACCTCTTGCGCAATGCACCGCCTTGGACCCTCAGTCGCAGATGCGAGGGGGCAAATCGTGCAATTGTTAAATTTTTCATTTTATTTACATGTGAAATGTTGGACCAGTAATTCCCTTCCAAATGCACAAGTACGGTCGGGGTACTTACGCGTCTGGCCGGAGGAAATGCCGGTTTTCAGCATGCACAGTGCATGTGGGGAAAACCGGCATTTCCTGTCCTCTGAACGAAGGGGTTCAGAGGCAGAACGCGTGCGACTGCACAGGCAGCGTGTGCGCAGTAAAATTCGCCGCTTTCATTCATGCTTTCAGTGAGGTCAAGTCATCACAACTTACACATGAAAAAAGCATGGGTACAGTTGCTCCAGAGGCTGCGGAGGAAGATATTTTTTTATCGTGGAGCTTCTGAAAGTATGTATGTCTGTATATATTCCTTTGCGTGTTATGTATATATTCCTTTACTTATGTGTATGAATGTATTATTTAATTATGACTTTCAGAGAAAGTAACTTATTGGAAAATCATAATTAAAAACATACATTCATACACATTAGTAAAGGAATATAAAACATACATACATATACGTAAAGGAATATATGTGGACATACATACATAACTCATTCTCACATTCCATTCACACAGCCACAATTGCTCCTTCTACCTACCGTTCTGAAAACCCGTTTAAAAAAAAAAATTTAAACTTTAAAACTTACTTAAAATTTCTTAAAATAACTTCCCTCCCTTTCCCAAACAAAAATATTGCATTTCAGAAGCTCCACGATAAAATATATCTTCCTCCGCAGCCTTGGAACAACTTTACACCTGCTTTTTTCAAGTGTAACTTGTAAGGACTTACCCTCACTGAATCCATGAATGAAATCTACAAAGTTCACTGCGCAAGCACTGCCTGTGCAGTCGCACGCGCTGTGCCTAGACCTCGGGTCTGGAAATGCCGGCGTTCCCCGCATGCGCTGTGCATGCTGAACGCCGGCATTTCCAACGGCCAGATGTGTGAGTACCCCAACCGTACTCACGCCTTTGGCCACGAATTTCTGGCCCATTATGTCTAGATTCATTCCAATGTATGCAAATGTCTAATTTAGGTCATTGACCCGTAATCTTCTTATACTGTCTGGCGTTAAAACTATAAAGTAAGATAATTAGAATTAAGCCATTGTAGTAGTGATCTCCTTACTGGACTATAGAATACTGTCTACAACAGAGACCACATCTCACATATATCTAGAGAACCGTGAAGGGGTTACATTTTGGGGGCTCGTCCGGGATTGTGGTCTATTTATGTCAGTAAACTAACAGTATTGAATGCTCATTGCTAAGAGAGTGGTTTGTGGTTTCTACTGGGCTGTTTGAGCATAAAAGATGGATGTTATTGAGGTTGAAGCTTGGTGTAAACGGAAGCAGATAGCTACTACCCATGCCATTGTGCTGAATGGTGTTGCTAACGATGACCCTGATGATGTCTTGCTAAGGGCTCTGAATTGTGTCAAAGCCTTTGGAAAGGTTAGGATAGTTGAGCGCTGCTTGGATACAGCTACCAAGAAGCAGTTTGTGTTGATCCAGACATCAGAGAACCTGAGAGGTCATGGTTTACCTGAGGCAGTTGGTGTTAAGTCTGTGGGTTGTATTATAAATAATCACAGACTCCACTGTTAACAAAATAAAACACGTCTTTACTATTCAGAGGCTCGGGCGATTCTGCCCTAGTTAACGTATCACAACCCTTATATACTGGTGTGGTCACTATCGGTATTACAGTATACATGAGCCAACAAATAGTGCCACACCGAAAGTAGTGCTCTTAAAGGCGAACGGTTACATTCTATAGTTCCCTTAAAGGTAAACGGTTACATACACAACACTCCTCCCTTTTTAGCTTATTACTTACAGAATCCCCTTTAAACATACAATCTTCAACTTCATATAACAGTTTACAGATATACTCTCGATGGAGTCAACGTCATATAACAGTTTACATGTTTAGTCTCTGTGGAGGTTTCCGGATCCTCTCTGGATAACGCCGAAGTGGTGTCGTCATTCCTAGCGGCCCAGTAGGGGTGCCTGGCAAAATCGATTCAGCTGGAACAACAGTGTCAGGTTCATCTGAATCCAATGTTACTAGATCAGCAGTAGGTGTTCTAGGTATTTCAGTTTCAACATTACTCGGGTCAGGTGGTGAAGTCGAGTGCTCATTTGTGGCGGACTCTATGAGCTGGTCAACATGGCGCCTTATTACATTGTCCCCAATGTTCACCGTGTACATCAACGGGCCTAGCCTTTTTTTAATAGTTCCAGGCTGCCATTTTTCTGTACGATAGTCCCGGGCCAAAACTTGTTGCCCCATCTTGAAAGACCTAGTTGCCCTGTCATTGATGTTCTGGAATTGCCGGTTCTCCACGTCCCTTCTGACATTGGGTTTAAGTAGATCCAGCCGGCATCTTAAGCGTCTGTTAAAAAACATCATTGCGGGAGTTTGATTTGTGACCGCATGTGTTGCATTTCGGTATGCCAACAAAAAACTGTCTACCTTATGTTGTAGACTTATGTCTTCATTACTCATGGCCTTTACGGCCTTCTTGAAGGTCTGGACGAACCTTTCAGCCAACCCATTGGAGGCGGGATGGTATGGGGCTGATGTGTAATGTTTAACCCCATTGCTCTTTAGGAATTTCTTGAATTCCTCGGACACAAATTGTGGTCCGTTATCGGAACAGATCTGTTCCGGCAGGCCATTCCGAGCAAACATGGTTCTTAACACCGTGATGGTTTTCTCCGTCGTGGTGGTGGTCATTTTAATTACTTCCGGCCACTTGGAGTGGGCATCTACCGCTATCAGGAACATCGAGTCCATAAATGGACCAGCAAAGTCGATGTGTACTCTTTGCCAAGGAGATGAGGGCCACTCCCATGGGTGCAGAGGAGCCGGTGGTGGTGCGTTCTGAACCCTCTGACATCCTAGGCAATTCTTGGTGATCTCCTCTATGTTCCCGTCGATGCCTGGCCACCACACAAATGCTCTCGCTAAATTCTTCATCTTTACTCCACCCAGATGTCCTTCGTGCAGCTCCTTGAGTACTTTCTTTTGGAGTTTGGGCGGAATCACCACTCTCGACCCACACATTAGGGTTCCTCGGCACACCGACAGTTGTTCTTTCCTCTGTGAGAATGCCTGCAGTGTTGGTTCGCTCTGTGCTGGCCATCCCTTCACCGTTAAGTCATAGACTCGTGAAAGAGTCGGGTCATTCCTTGTCTCCTTCTCAATCATTGAGTTTGTTATCGGCAGACATTCCACAATGGACGAGTGGAACAACTCCACTGGGTCCCCTGTACTCGCTTCTTCTACTGTCGGCAATGGTAAGCGTGATAACCCATCGGCATTTCCGTGTTTTGTTGACCTTTTGTACTCAATGTCATACTGGTGTGCCCCAAGTAAGACTGACCATCTTTGTAGCCTTTGTGCTGTCATGTTGGACACGGCCTTGTTCGGGTTAAATATGGACACCAACGGCTGGTGGTCTGTCAGCAATGTGAACCTCTTACATTGCAAGTAATGGTTGAATTTCTTCACGCCCCACACAAGACTGAGGGCCTCCCTGTCTATCTGGGCGTAATTTCGCTCCGCGGTTGTCAAAGATCGGGACGCGAAAGCCACTGGCCTTTCCGAGCCATTTGGAAACCTGTGCGAAAGTACTGCTCCAATTCCGTACGGTGAAGCATCACACGCCAGCCGAAGGGGTAATGCTGGGTTGAAATGAGCCAACACTTCCTCGGAGGTAATCAACTCCTTGCTTCTGCGAAAAGCCTTTTTGCACTCCTCACTCCACTTCCATGGTGTCTCCTTTCGCAACAGCTCATTCAGTGGATGCAGCACCGTGGACAAATTTGGTAGGAACTTGTGGTAGTAATTGATCAACCCCAAGAATGATCTTAACTGTGACACGTTCCCTGGAGCGGGAGCCTTCACGACCGCTTCTATCTTCTCCGGTGATTTATGTAGTCCCTCGCGGTCAATGATATGACCGCAGTATGAGATTCGTTTTTGGAAAAACTCACACTTATTGCGGTTAACCCTAAGGCCATACTCCTTTAACCTGGTGAGTACCAGTTTCAAATTCGTGAGGTGTTCCTCTTCATCCATTCCCGTGATTAGGATATCATCCAAATAGCACTGCGTGCTTGGAATTCCTTGTAACACCTGTTCCATGGCCCTCTGCCAAATTGCTGGTGCCGAAGCCACTCCAAAGACCAGTCTGTTATAACGGTACAAACCTCTGTGGGTATTGATAGTTAGGTATTGGCGTGACTCTTCCTCAACCTCCATCTGCAAATATGCCTGAGCTAGGTCTATCTTCGTGAAGTGCTTTCCTCCAGCCAACGAAGCGAAAATATCTTCAATCCTTGGCAGCGGGTATTGCACCGAATGAAGCACTGGGTTCACTGTGATCTTGAAATCCCCGCAGATACGGACCTTCCCCGGTCCCCCTGGCTTACTACTTGGTGAGGATTTCATGACGGGTACAATGGGCGTGGCCCACTCACTGTAGTCTACTTTTGACAGAACCCCTGATCGTTCAAGTTCTTCTAGTTCTGCCTCCACTGCTGGTCGTATTGCATACGGTACCGACCTGGCCTTACAAAACTTTGGGCTTGCATGTTCTGCAATCTTAACCCTTGCTTTAATACCTCGCAGCTTACCCAGCCCTTGTTGGAATACTTCTTTCGCTTCATCTAATATTCGGGACAACCGTTCAGATTTGACGTCCTCTTTCTCGTGCTCCACCGACATGGCGTTTAGCTCATGCCAATCCATCTTTATTTTTCGGATCCACTCCCGTCCTAGAAGTGGTGGACCTCCCTCAGGCAGTACATACAGATCCAGACGGCGGTAATTTTTGTCTTTGTATCGCACATTAACTCCTGCCTTCCCAATAGGGAATACTTTGTGTCCCGTGTATGTCTGTAGTACTAATTCTGTATTCCGTAGTGGAATATGTTTGAAAAACTTTTTATAGTCATGCTTATTCATGACCGTCAATGCCGATCCCGTGTCTACTTCCATTTTGACTTTGGCCTTTTCAATCCGCAGCGTCATCCAAATGGTTTGTCTGTCAGCTTCGTTGTTCACGTTGTGAATTTTTAGACTGTCCAGTCCCTTGTATTTGAAGTGTGAGTCGGACTTTTGTTCCCTTGGACTCTCCTTGTACCCTTTTTTTGCGGACTCCCTCTTGTTGTCCGTCATTCTTGACCGGCATACTTTTGCTATGTGCCCGATCCTGCCACATTTCCTACATTCTTGGTTCTTAAACCAGCACTGATTCTGGTCGTGCGTTGTCTTTCCACAACGGTAGCATTTGGAAGTGCTTGCAGTAATTTGATCCTTCAGCACTGCTACGATCTCTTCGAAGGTCTGGTCCACTGGTTTAACTGGTGCTATTAGATGTTTCAAGAGCCCGTATGTTTTTGCTCCCATCGAATTTAACAAAGTTATTGCCTTGTCGTATATGGCTACGCAATATATTCCTATGCGTTCCCCATACGTGGCCCTGTCTTCTATTTCAGCATTAAAATCATTAATATTTCCTCGCTTAGGCATCTTCTTCTCTTTCCGAGAACAGCACAAGTATTTCTTTACTTATTATTAATTTTCTTCTCTTCTTGAGAACACCACAAGTATTGCTTTACTTATTTCTTGTTTCTGAAAATTCTAATTAATTTTCTAAGATGGCAGTTTCCCGCTTCTGCCTTCTTCCCCAGCGGTTTTCCCGCGAAAAATGGCGGCTTTCCCGCGCTTCTCGCTCTCCCCGCCCACTTCAATGGCGGTTTTCCCGCGCTTGACGGTCTTCACCCGTCCCCCGACGCTGTCTTTCAGCCCGAGTGCCGCCCTTATCAGCGGATGCGATCGATGGCCCGGCTGCGCCTCGCACTTGAAAGCGGCCCCCGGCCTCTGGCTCACCCGCTCGCGCGTTTCACCGCGGCTCTTATCAGGGATTGCGATCGCCCTTATCTCCCGATCGGTGGCCCTGTCTTTGCAGCCAACGCTGCGGCTTACCCACGAGGTTATGGAGGCTTCAGGGTCCTAATGCCTGTCGCTTCCAGCCTGTCGGTTCCAGACTGGTGAGGATTGAAACCTCTCTTCAACGTCCTGTCTTCGGACGAAGCCGCCGTGGAACAACTGCCGCAGGGTTCGAATCCTGACTCGTCGCCAATGTTAAGTCTGTGGGTTGTATTATAAATAATCACAGACTCCACTGTTAACAAAATAAAACACGTCTTTACTATTCAGAGGCTCGGGCGATTCTGCCCTAGTTAACGTATCACAACCCTTATATACTGGTGTGGTCACTATCGGTATTACAGTATACATGAGCCAACAAATAGTGCCACACCGAAAGTAGTGCTCTTAAAGGCGAACGGTTACATTCTATAGTTCCCTTAAAGGTAAACGGTTACATACACAACAGTTGGGCTTTCTGAAGAGGCCGGTCCCTGGCCAGTTCAGTTTGTCCCTATTACTACTAAGGAAGAAGAAGGGTTTCAGACCAAGTTGTTGTCATTCTTGAGACAAGAAGGAAAGACTGTTGCTGATGTCAAAGGTCTGATAGGTCCTTCGGCCCTGGATATGAACACTCAGTTGGTCAGTGCCATTAGTTCTCTGGTGGATAAATGCACCAATCTGCCCTTCGAGGCTCAGGGATACCGTAAGCTCTGTATGTTCTCAGGAGTGAGACCAACTCCCAGTGGGGAAGAGGAGTACGACGCCTGGGCTGAGCAGACCCTGCCTCTGCTAGAGGAATGGCAGTGCAGTGACAATGTGAAGAGGCAGAGAATAGTAGAAAGCCTTAAGGGTCCTGCTGCTGACATTGTAAGATTCTTAAAGGCGCAGAACACCTCTGCTACTTCCTTTGACTACATGCAGGCTCTAGAAACTGCCTTTGGAACTACTGAAACCATTTCAGATTTGATGGTCAGATTCAGAAGCACATTCCAGTGTGAGGGAGAGAAGCTGTCCAGTTATCTGCTGAGAATAGACAAACTGCTGCATTGTATGTTACGGAAAAGAGGAATTGAGTTGTCTGAAATGAATCGGTTCCGCATTGAACAGGTTGTGCGAGGTGCATTGCTCGAAGACGTGACTGCTCTTCGCATACGCATGACCCATATGTTGCGAGATCCACCTACCTTCACTGAGCTGCTAAGGGAAGTCAGAGAGGAGGAGGATATGCTTCAGGCCCGGAATGTAGCAAAGAGTGCTGTGATGTCCAAGCTTGTGACTCCTGTTACAGTTCCTACTCCTAAGGGTGATGTCAACTCTGAGATGGAACAGCTGAAGAAGGAAATAAATGTCATGAGAGCCGAGATGGCATATTTTCGGTCTAAGCCCAACACAGAAAGGGATGACGCACGGGTGCAAAAGGTTGAACACCCTGCGAAGTCTAACAGCAAAATGAATGATTCCTCTAAAGGATATCCCCATGAAGGAGATAGACCTGGAGTCTTTTGTTATAACTGTGGAAAGGATGGACATTTCAAGCGAGAATGTAGAGGTGAGGAAAATCTAAAAAAAGTAAATGACCGTCTCATAAAACTTACCAAGAAGTCGGGAAACTACAAAGGGGCACAGTAACGGAACGGCCTGCTGTCCCTGTAGTTAAGACATGTTCCGCTAAGTGCAATAATAGACGAGGGGATATGAAAGACATCATACCTGAAGGTTTAGTAGGGCCGAGTTCTGCTGTATCAATACAGATTGAAGGCATTTATACTAAAGCTATCCTCGACACGGGTTCTCAGGTTACCATACTGTACAGATCCTTCTATGACCGATACCTGACGCATTTGCCGTTAACCCCAATCAGTCTTCTGCAGATCTGGGGCCTTAGTCCTGCTGATTACCCATATGATGGCTATTTGTCACTGAGGTTGGAGTTCTTGGAAGCTGATGTAGGGACCACTGAGACCATTGATGCACTTGTGTTGGTTTGCCCTGACCCCATGGTGAAAGGTGAGGTTTCCATACTGGTTGGCAGTAATACACCCATGGTGAGATGACTCCTGACAAGCTGCAAAGAGCAGGGAGGTGAAAACTTCTTGAGCACCAGACACATTCACCCTGTTTTCAAAAAGGCTTTTGAGAAACTGCCTGAACTTTCTTCCGACGTAGATGATAGCAAAAGAGGAACTGTGTGGTACGTTTGAGCCAAACCTATCACCCTGCGTCCTGGAGGAGTGGCTAGAATCCCTGGGATACCAAAATTCCCTGGAACGCCAGGTACTGAAGCCATTCTGATAGCGTCACCTGATGATCCTGCAGAAGAGTCACGGTTTCCAAATGAGCTTCTGGTGAGACCAGAGTTGCAGACCCCGACAGCTGTGATGTCAAGGAGAGTTACAGTGACCGTGAGGAATATGTCAGGCAAAGGAATCACATTGAGGAAAGGAATGCCGATTGCGCATCTGTTTCCTGTAAATGTACTGTCGTCACATGTGAAGGAAGAGTCCAAAGTTAACTCAACCAGAGATCTGACACCCTCCTCCTTCAACTTTGGAGATTCATTCGTTCCTAAAGAATGGAAGGACCGATTAGTCAGGAAGATGATGGAGCGGAGAGGAGTTTTCTCTACTCATGAGTTTGATGTTGGTTGTAGTAAGAGTACTCGCCATTCTATCAGAATTACCGAGGATAAACCCTTTCGGGAGAGGTCTCGACGGCTGGCACCAGCTGACATCGAAGCAGTGAGACAGCACCTGTCACAGTTAAAAGAAGCTGAGATCATTACCGAGTCCAGGAGTCCTTATGCATCTCCTATAGTGGTGGTGAGGAAAAAGAACGGAAAGATTCGGATGTGTGTGGACTTTAGGACGCTTAACAGACGCACTATTCCCGACCAATACACCGTTCCAAGAATTGAGGATGCACTGGCTTGTCTTAATGGAAGCAAGTGGTTCAGTGTGTTGGATCTCAGAAGTGGATACTACCAAATACCGATGAGTGAATCGGACAAAGAAAAGACAGCCTTTATATGTCCAGTTGGGTTCTACCAATTTGAAAGGATGCCACAGGGAGTTTCAGGCGCTCCAGCAACTTTTCAAAGAATAATGGAAGAAACAGTTGGGACATGAACTTGCTCGAAGTATTGGTGTACTTGGACGATATCATTGTGTTTGGGGCAACCCTTGAAGAACACGAAGCTTGGTTGCTGAAAGTGCTTGGTCGCCTGGAGGATGAAGGTCTCAAGCTATCATTGGACAAGTGTCAGTTTTGCCAAACATCCGTGTCCTATGTGGGGCATATTGTATCACAGGATGGAGTAGCCACAGATCCATCCAAGATCGAAGCTGTTACCACATGGCCCAAACCGAACACAGTGACTGCCTTGCGGTCATTTCTTGGGTTCTGCGGATATTACAGGCGCTTTGTGCAGGATTACTCCAAAGTGGCCCATCCTCTGAATCAGCTGCTGGCTGGTTACCTCCCACCAGCCGAGAGGAAGAAAAAGGCTAAAGGTAAAGAGAACAAGGACTACTTCAAACCCTCTGAGCCTTTTGGTGTTAGATGAGATGAGAAATGCGAAGAGGCCTTCCACACCTTAAAGCAAAGTCTTACTCAAGCCCCCGTGTTGGCTTTTGCAAACCCACAGCTGCCATATGTGCTACACGTGGATGCCAGTCAAGAAGGGTTGGGTGGTGTGTTGTATCAGGACCAAGGAGCAGGACTGAGACCTGTAGCGTTCATCAGTCGCAGTCTTACGCCATCAGAGCGTAACTACCCAGCTCATAAGCTAGAATTCTTGGTGTTGAAGTGGGGGGTGGTGGATAAGCTGCAGGATTATCTGTATGGAGCGAAGTTTGAAGTGAGGACAGACAATAATCCATTAACCTATGTGTTGACTTCGGCAAAACTTGATGCCACCAGCCACCGCTGGCTTGCTGCACTATCTGCTTACGACTTTAGTCTCAGGTACAGACCTGGGAACCAGAACACTGACGCAGATGCTCTGTCTCGTCACCCACACTACCAGAAACCAGAGTGGAAAGATGTTGCTTCAGCAGATGTGAAAGTAATGTGTCAGATGTCCGTGGTATCTGGACCAAAGAATTCATTTCATGCCCGAGAGATTGACCACTTGGGAGCGTCAATGCATGCTGTTCCCCAGGCATTTTGCAACCTTTCCAGTTTGGATGTACAAAACTTACCCATGTTGTGTTCATCTGAAATATCCAAAGCACAACAGGAGGATCCCTGTATTCATGAGGTGTTTTCAGCTCTCCGTCTGGGTGATATTACACAGATCGACAAATCAAAACATCCTGACTGTCGTCTGCTCCTAAGAGAATGGGACCACTTGGAAATTAAAGAGGGAGTGTTGTGTAGAATCACTCACCCACCCACTAAACCATGTCATTCACAGTTGGTCCTGCCTGAAAAGTACAGGGAAATAGTGATGAAGTCTTTGCATGATGACGCAGGTCATCTGGGAGTAGATAAGACCTATGGGTTGGTCAAGGACAGATTCTATTGGCCGCGTATGAAGTCTGCGGTTGAGGAGTTCTGCAAGTCCTGTGCACGCTGTGTCCAGAGAAAGACTTTACCTAAAAGAGTTGCTCCTCTGTTTCACATGCAAAGTGATGGACCTCTAGGCTTTGTCTGTATGGATTTTCTGTCCATCGAACCCGATTCCAGCAATACCGCAAATGTCTTGGTCATTACAGATCATTATACTCGCTACGCCCAAGCTTTTCCCACAAAGGATCAGAAAGCATCCACCGTTGCCAAAATGTTGTGGGAGAAATACTTCATCCACTATGGACTGCCAAAGCGAATACACAGTGATCAAGGTAGAGACTTTGAAAGTAGACTTATACATGAGTTGTTGTCCATGCTCGGGATTGAGAAGTCAAGAACAACTCCATACCATCCTCAGGGAGATCCTCAACCTGAGCGGTTTAACCGTACTTTGTTAGACATGCTTGGAACGCTGGATTCAAAGCGAAAGAACAAGTGGAGTCGGCACATTGGACATCTTGTTCATTCTTATAATTGTACCCGAAATGACGCTACTGGTTTTTCACCGTACTACCTCATGTTTGGACGTGAAGCGAGGATGCCGGTGGATTTGTGTTTCGGAGTATCCAGTGATGGCACATCACAGAGAACTTACCTCAAGTATGTATCTGACATGAGAAAGGAATTGCAAGCTGCTTATGAACTTGCTGAGTCTGTTTCTGCCAAACAGAATAAAGGAAATAAGCAGAGGTATGACCAGAAGATCCGTTTTTCCCAACTCATGCCTGGTGACCGAGTTCTCATACGGAACCTAGGACTTCAAGGGAAACATAAGTTAGCAGACCGCTGGGCTTCTACACCTTACATTGTTGAAAGTCAAATGTCACAACTACCTGTGTTTCGGCTAAAACCTGCAGGTGGGAATGGACCCATAAAAATACTGCACCGGAATCATATCCTGCCATTGGGACAGCAAGTGCGTCTGGATCCGCCAGCGGATAATGAGCTGACACCTAGTAGGAGAACCCTGCAGAGAAGAAGAAGGAAAAAAACAAGAAACCAGGAAAACTTTGTTCCAGAAGACAGAAAACCCATGACACAGTGTGTGGATCATGAGGAACCTGATGAGTCGGAAGATGAAGAATGGGATCTATGGTACGACCTCCCAGAAAGACGCATAAGACAGAATCTGGATGAATTGTCTGAACCATTTAGCTCAGACTTGGACATGGTCTTGGAAGAACCAGATGCTTCCGAGAAGGAGATAAAAGAGACTGAAAGGCATGATAACAAAGGAACCAATGCCTCCAACGTAGTTGAAGGAACTGAAGACCGGGTATCCAAAATAAGGAGCTCACAGCGAGTTAAGAAGGTTCCTGAAAGATTGACATACAGTACACTAGGAGTGCCAAGTGTAATGATAGCCCCTACGGTTCGATATGTTACCTCCCTTTATACATGGTTGGGAAGCATGCAACCCCTTATGTGTAAAGTTCATTAGTCATGGGGACATGCCTATATTTGGTAGGGGGGGAGTGTAATACCCACTGGAAATGTTATGTACGCTAAGTATGGTTATCAATCTTTAACTTAGACACTGTATTATCATTGTTATAAATCCCTGGGTTAAAGTTGCCCATGTGAAGGTACGGCAAGAACTTTTAAGGACACAATGTGACTAAGAGCAGACTTTTCCATAATTCTGCACCAGTATCAACTGTTGCAGACAGTGAGGCTGCGCAGTCTCCAGGCAGAAACCCCAGGAGGAAGGGGTGGAGTCGGGTTTTTTCGAGCGGGAAACGGGAGCGACTGGAAGAGAAGAGGGCAGGAGCTCTGAAAAGAGGGCTCAGGAGGCAAATGGCTGCCGCATCCCGTCCCGGGCTTCCAAACTCGGCCGCCGCCCTTCGTATTAGTAGCTCTGCATCCAGAACTCAAAGTGGGATTCAGTGATCGTGAAGAGAATTCAACGAAGGGGTTCGGAGTCGTAAGTCTTGCAGACATTATACATACCATGAGCTCCAACTTAAGCGCGCCAACGAAAGAGTGCACTCGAATTTGGACACAGGGACAGATTCTCCTTTGAATCCATATAAATGGAGAATGTATGTTTATTATGTCTAGATTCATTCCAATGTATGCAAATGTCTAATTTAGGTCATTGACCCATAATCTTCTTATACTGTCTGACGCTAAAACTATAAAGTAAGATAATTAGAATTAAGCCATTGTAGTAGTGATCTCCTTACTGGACTATAGAATACTGTCTACAACAGAGACCACATCTCACATATATCTAGAGAACCGTGAAGGGGTTACATTTTAACTTTTATTTCTTTTGTCATCCAGGGCGCAGTAGCTTTGGAGGCTCTACCTTTTCACTTCAAAGGAATATGCCTAGTTTCTACCTGAACTATCTCTTCCCTGAATGGCCATCATTGCTTCATTACTGCTTTACCCTGCGATCGCCTTTCCAATTTACCTGTGCTAGGTCCCTTCTTAAATCACTGAAATTTAGTGCAGAAAAGTCATAGGGGGAAAAATTCGGTATCACCCCATATGGGGCGCCATTATTGGTGGTGCACAAAGTTTAGCGCCTGGCGCTAATTATCACCTCCAACAGCAAACTCGGCTTTTATCACCCCTGGAGGTGATTGGAGCGCTAAAACAGGCGCTACACATCTCTCTTAAGGTGCTAAGCCCGAGGAGCGAGGCGCTACCTCAGAGGGTGGGCGCAGCGCAGGTGCTGTCAGTTAGCGATTGAACACAGGCACACTGGCGCTGGTCAGTTCTTAAAGGGGAGGGTCGATCTTGCTCTGCAGCCACACCCTGCTCATTCGTGCCTTGAATCTCGGCCTGGGCAGACCTGTGGCTAAATCTAGCAGCCAGACACTATGGAGAGGGCCAGGGAGCGAGCACAGCGCTTCTGCGAGCGAGCCTTGGAGGCTCTGGTTCGCGGGGTGGAGTGCAGAAGATCCATTCTGTACCCAAAGAGTGGCAGGAGGCCTTTGCCACGCGAGTACAGAAGAGTGTGGAGGGAGGTGGCTCAGAGTCTCCTCAAGCAACATGGTGCCTAGGACCCATATCCAATGTAGGAAAACATTCAACGACCTCACTTGGGTCATCAGGGTGAGTGCCTTTTTTTCAAAACCTCTCCATCCCTCCATCTCAACTGTACTTTATGGCCAGAGGGTCTTAAAAACCCCAATGCCCAACACTCATCAGAACCTATGGCCCTTTCATCAAACACACACGCACATTCCACACTTTACATACAGTAAGGGCTATTCAACTATGGGAGGCATTTCAGGCAAGATCATGGCTGCATACAGTAAGGGCTATTCAACCATGGGAGGCATTTCAGTCAAGACCATGGCTGCATATTTACTCAGACGCCATCCTTTTTCTTGCAGGCCAAGCTGTCTCATAATAGGAGACAGCAGCAACGGACCGGTGGAGGGCGGCCTCAGCTGCAACCCCTCAGCGATCTTGAGGCACGCGTCCACAGGATTGTGGCAAGCCAGGTGATTGGTCACATTGCCCCTGGAGAGGCCGACCCCGTTCTGGACAGCAATGGTAAGGTCATCGCCTTTTCGTCCTCTATCCTTCCACTTGTTCCTCACAACAGCAGCCTTTGACACTTTCAATCCAAATCACTAAATTGCTGCACTCATGCCTCCCTTGCTGCCACCCTGTCCTCACGCTAAAGCCAATCTTGTACCTCCCTGCTTTCAGATGGTGATTCACCAGGTGAGGAGACGGGCCCTCAAGCTGCCAGTGGGAGTGAAGCTGAAGGCGAGGAGGAAGAGGAAGCCGGAGCATCAGCGCCACCCTCTACTGAGGCAGCCCATGCCTACACTGGGAACACGCCTTCCCTGGAGGGGAACAGGGGGGAATGGTCTGATGAGGGTGAAGCTCCAGGACCCAGCGGGCTGCAGCAACGCGATGGGGTTAGGGAAGCTCGGGGGCCTTCTCCCCGGAGGGAGAGTATGGCTTTGAGTCCTGCTGCACTGGATGCAGAGGAGGAGCGGGTCCTCGCTGAAATGAGCGCCCAGGCAGAGCACAGGCACACTGAGCTCATGGCTGCAGTGGCAAGGGTGCCCGAATCCATTGAATCACTGGCAAGGAGTGTGGAGCACTTCAGTGTAGCACAGGCGGCTGCCACGCAAATGCTTAGTGCTGCAATGCAGTCAGTGGCTGGTCTCATGAAGACGCAGATTGAGGCCACGCGAGCACTGACTGCTGCCACCCTCGCTGGATCGGGCACATTTTCCCGGGGCTCTTACCGCGCCGCAGCAGGCCAGCAATCTGTGCTCCATCAAATTGCTCTGGATGCTGAAGTGCTGCCCCGTGGGAGTGCCAGTGTGTCGGTCGAGCAGGGAGTTGCTGTCCTCTCTCAAGATGACAGCATTCCTGCTGCCACCACTGGCACTTCTCCACTGCAGTTGCCACCACCTGTAGGACAGACTGCTGCCGCCCATGCAGAGTTGGTGCAGTCAGCAGCTGGGCCCTGCAGGCCCAGAGCTGATCCAGGCCATCCTTCAAGGGCATCTGCAGTCTCAGTTTGTGACAATCAGCAGCCTTCCCCCAGCCTTGCTCCAGCCACTGGGGTCCCATTATGGAAGAGCTGCAGGGTGGGAAGGGGTCAATTTCACAAGGGAAGGAGATTACCCTCGAAGGGCAAAAGGTAGGAGGTGTGACAAAATGTTTTTCATTGTTTTATTGAAGGCCGAGGTTCGTGGTCAAATTTTTGTAACTGTTTTGGACATTGTCTCCAGGTTGTGAGAGCCAGTTATGTGAATGACTGCTTTTTTTGTGTTTCTTTCTATTAGTTTGTCATGCGGAAATGAGACACACAGAGTTTGTCAAATAAAGAAGTGTCTGTATTCAAAATGTACATGTTTGGTCTTTGCAATCATTGTTGCCTTCACTGGCTTAGTGGTTGCGGAATGGTTTCATTCAGATTGTTTGAATGGCAGAAGCCATTTCCTCAGAGGGGGCCTAAAAGCAACTTGCTATGAGCCTTTGACGGACGGCCCTTCCAATTTGTACATTGTGTGCCTCCCTCCCGCCTTGGTGCTGCTGATAATCATCCTCCTCATCTTCCTCCTCCTCTTCCTCCTCCTCTTCCTCCTCCTCCTCTGCTGGTGCTCCAATGCCTGGTGGCATTGGCTGGTTCCTGAGGATTGCAAGGTTATGCAGCATGCAGCACACAACAATGAAGTGGGAGACTCGCTCAGGCGAGTACTGAAGGGCTCTTCCAGAATGGTCCAGACAGTGGAATCGTTGCTTGAGCACGCCGATTGTGTGCTCAATGATGTTCCTGGTAGCTTGATGGCTCTCGTTGTATCGTAGCTCAGCAGGGGTGCTGTCATCAGCCAGGTGCACAGAGGATATCCCTTGTCCCCGAGAAGCCAACCTCCTAGAAACATAGAAGATAGGAGCAGGAGTAGGCCATTCGGCCCCTCGAGCCTGCTCCGCCATTCACTGCGATCATGGCTGATCATCCAAATTCAGTACCTTGTCCCTGCTTTCTCTCCATACCCCTTGATCCCTTTAGCCTTAAGAAATATATCCAACTCCTTCTTGAATATATTTAATGAATTGGCCTCCGCTGCCTTCTGTGGTAGAGAATTCCACAGGTTCACCACTCTCTGGGTGAAGAAATTCCTCCTCATTTTTGTCCTAAATGGCTTACCCCTTATCCTTAGACTGTGACTCCTGGTTCTGGACTCCCCGACCATCGGGAACATCCTTCCTGCATCTAGTCTGTCCAGCCCTGTCAGAATGTTATAAGTTTCAATGAGATCCCCTCTCGTTCTTCTAAACTCCAGCGAGTACAAACCCAATCGACCCAATCTCTCCACATACGTCATTCCTGCCATCCCAGGTATCAGCCTGGTGAATCTTCGCTGAACTCCTTCCATGGCAAGAACATCCTTCCTCAGATAAAGCGACCAAAACTGCACACAATACTCAAGATGTTGTCTCACCAAGGCCCTGTACAACTGCAGCAAGACATCCTTGTTCCTGGATGAAGCGGTGCCTGGAAAAGGTCTGCCACAGAAGTCTTGCGCAGGATAAATGCATCGTGGCTGCTGCCAGGAAAGTGGGCATTGACAGCGAGTATCAGCTGTCTGTGGTCACAGACCAACTGGACGTTTAAGGAATGGAAGCCCTTTCGGTTGCTGAAATCCTCGGTATTCTCTTGCGGCGCACACAAAGCCACATGCGTGCAGTCAATGGCGCCCTGCACCATGCAGAAGCCCGCTATCATCGCAAAGCCCATTGCGCATTCTTGCTGCTTGTCCGGTGTCATGGGGAAAGAAATGTACTCTTGTCTCCTTTTAAAGTGGGCATTTGTTACCTGACGGATGCAGCAATGCACCGCGAACTGGGAGATATTGGCGATGTCCCCAGTAGCTGATTGAACTGAGCCGGTGGCATAAAAGTTGAGAGCCACTGTTATCTTCACTGCCACTGACAGAGACGTCCTGCTCCTCAGTTGAGGCTGCAGATCTGGCTGAAGCAGGTGGCAGAGCTCAGTGACCACCTCCTTGCTGAAGCGCAGCCTTCGCAAACCCTGCTCCTCAGACATATTAATGTAGGAGAACTGTTGGCGAAAAACCCTGGGAGGGTAAGGTCTCCTGTACAGAGGCCTGTTGGCCCTCCTCCATCTGGCCATGATTGCCACTCTCTCTCTGTGTCTCTGTGCCCTCCGAATGTGATGGAGAAGGACGATGTTCCCATCCATTGCAGCCCCCATGGTATCTAGGCAATCAAAGTTATGAAGGTCAAAAAGCAAAGTACCTGCAAAGTTATGGTCAGAAGCCAAAACTACCTCAGACAGTGTTGACTCAATGCAGAAGTCTCTCTTACTCTCTTTGTCTCTCTCAAAATCACTCTCTCTCTCAGAACGAGTGGTGCAAAAATGGCTACCACACAAAAGCCAGGAAGAGGCCCCCTTTAAATAGTGCCCCCCCCCAGCCCCACAGCGACTGGGAAGCGTTCCAGTTAACCTGTCGTTGGTTGCGCCAGGCGGAAAGGAGGGGGGCACCACTCAATTTCCGGTCCGGGGCGTCACAAGGGCGTTGCACTCGCGAATGATGTCAAGATCTGCGTGCGCAGGAGATCAGGCGGTATTGTTTAGCGCCGCCGCTAAATGTCCGGTCAATTTCGCGAGAGGCGCAGATATTGCCGCGCCCGGGCGCTAGTTGCTTTGCGCCTCACTTAGCACCCTCTTAAGGTACCAACGGGAGGCGCTACCAACTGAATTTTTCCCCCATAGAGTCATAACGGCACAGAAGGAGGCCATTTGACCCATCGACTCCTTGCTGGCTCTCTGCAGACTAATCCAGTTAGTCCCATTCCCTCGCTCTATCCCTGTAGCCCTGCAAGTTTATTTCCCTCAAGTGCCTATCCAGTCTCCCCTTGAAAACATTGAGGCCTAGAAATTCAGTTTGGGGCGGCCAGCTCGCTCGCGCCCAGAAAGTACCGCTGCGCGCGGAGCCACTTGCGCCTGCCGGAAATTCAGTTTCAGCGCCCCAACTCGAAGGCGGCCGCTATTCAAGGGTTTCGGCACCCCCGCTTGGGGCGCTGAAACTGAATATCGGCGCGCTAGGTGCCGCAGCGCCACCCGCTGCGGAGCGGCAGGCTGTGGTACTGCAGGCCTTCCTCCCTCTCTTAAGGGGGAGGTGCCTGCAACAGCGAGATCGCCGCTCGCTAGTGCCGGCAAATGAGCCCGGTACCACGGAGAAGTGCCGGGCTCCCGGAAAACAGCCGGCAATGCCACGGGGGGGGGGGTGGAGGAGGCCAGGGAAGGAGGTGCGGGCAGGCGGCCGCCGAAAAAGCGGCCGACCGCACCTCCGCCTTAACTCGCCCCACTAACGCTACAGGACGGCCCCGTTTTCTGATCGCTGTTTGCGGCCGCTGCGGAAGAGGCGGCCGCAACTAAATATGGCGGTCGGGCCGGTAGCGGGGCGGTAGCGGGGCACTGCGCACACCGATGACGTCATCGGTGGCGGCGCAGCGCTACTGGCTAACGCCGCCATTACCGCAGCGCTGAATATCAGCGAAAGCTCAGCAAGTGGCGCAAAAGCCCTCTTTGGGCGAAAACTGGGCGCAAAGCCTACTGAATTTCTAGCCCTGAGTGTCTCCGCTTCCACCACTTCTGTCAGCAGCGAGTTCCAGGTCCTCACCACTCGTTGCGTAAGAAAGTTTTTCCTCACATCCCCCCTGTATCTCTTGCCCAAATCCTTAAATCTGTGTCCCCTAGTCTTTGTACCATCAACTAGTCGGAACAGCCTTTCCCATCTAGCCTATCCAAACCCGTCATAATCTTGTACACCTCTATCAAATCACCCCTCAACCTCCTTTGCTCTAATGAAAACAAATCCAGCTTCTCCAACCTGTCCTTGTAGCTAAGATCCCCCATCCCCAGAACCATTCTGGTAAATCTCCTCTGCACCCTCTCAAGGGCCTTCACGTTCTTCCTAAAGTGTGGTGACCAGAACTGGATGCAATACTCCAGTTGTGGCCTAACCAGCGCTTTATAAAGGTTCAGCATAACTTCTCTACTTTTGTACTCAATACCTCTATTTATGAAGCCCAAGATCCCATATGCTTTGCTAACCACATTCTCAATATGTCCTGCCACCTTCAGGGACCTATGCACATTAACTCCCAGGTCCCTCTGTCCCTGCACACTCTTTAAAACTGTGCCATTAAGTATATATTGCCTCTCCCTGTTCCTTCTGTCAAAATGCATCACCTCACACTTCTCTGTATTAAATTCCATTTGCCACTTGTTTGCCCATTCTGCTAGCCTTTCTATGTCCTGTTGCAGTCGATTGGTATCATCCTCACTGTTTGCCACACCCCCAAGTTTGGTGTCATCGGCAAATTTAGAAATTCTACTCGTATTCCAATATCCAGGTCAGTTATATATATCGAAAAAGGCTGTGGCCCCAGCACTGACCCTTGGGGAACACCACTGTCTACCATCCTCCAGTCTGAAAAACAACCATTTACCACAACTCGCTGTTTTCTGTCCTTAAGCCAATTCCTTAACCAAGCTGCCACTGACCCACCTATTCCTTCAGCCTCAATTTTGTTTAACAGCCTTCTATGCGGTTCTTTGTCAAACGTCTTCCTAAAATTAATGTAGATATCATCCATTGCATTCCCTTCATCGATCCTCCTTGTTACTTCATCAAAAAATTCAATTAGATTAGTCAAACATAATCTGCCTGTTACAAATCCATGTTGGCTCTCCTTAATTAGCTTAACCCTCTCCAAGTGCCTGTTAATATTTTTCTTGATTATTGTTTCTAAAACTTTACCCACCACTGATGTTAAACTGACCAGCCTGTAGTTACTAGGATTGTCCTTACACCCTTTTTGAACAATGGTGTCACATTTGCCACTTTCCAATCCTCAGGCACCTCCCCGCATCTAGGGAAGGTTGGAAAATGATGGCAAGCCCTTCCGCTATCTCCTCCCCCAATTCCCTTAGCAATCTGGGATGTAAGCCATCTGGACCAGGCAACATATCCAATCTAAGCATACCCAGCCTTTCTAGTGCATCCTGTCTATCAATTTTCACCCCTTCCATTACTTCTACCTGTTACATAGTTATGTTGGGACTACATTGTACAAGTGTACTAACACCCAAATCAAGGTAGCAGCACTACAGTGCTGGGAAAGTAGTAGCAGGCGCCACACTGTGGCACTGTGTGGTATCACTCCGCACCATGAGGCAGCAGCCATTACTTAGCAAAATAAACAGTAGTTTATTTTACAAACTACAGAGTCGTCTTTACAAAGCACTACGAGCGCTAGAAGACATAACATGGTGGCAGCGGTATAAGTGAGTAAAACTTACACATATAAAAACGATATCAGATTGAAGAAAGAAACTTAAAAGTAAACTCTGCAGCGTTTTAACCGCAAATTGTACGGGCAGCTAAAATGGCGGCGTCCAATGCACTAACCGCGAATATGCTCCCCATCATGAACTGGGAAGCCGACGATATCGTGGAAGCTTTCCGGAAATTTAAGCAAAAATGCGAGCTTACATTTAAAAGTTTTCTGAAAGGCTCCTCCGATGAGGAAAAAGTCAGTTGCATTCTACTGTGGGCGGGAGACAGCTGGAGTTTATCCGAAGAGGATGAAACGAACCCTACGGAGATTTATGAAAAGTTCAGTAACCATCTCGAGCCTAAATCAAACCACCGCATACACAGGTATAAATTCCAAAGCTTAAGACAGGAACCTGGTGAAACGGCTGACAAATCCCTGACGAGGTTAAAAAACGAAGCCAGCAAATGCAAGTTTACGGAACTAGAAAAAAGGCTGGTAGATCAATTAATATGGGGCTCGGCACATACAGAAGTGCAAAAAGAACTAATAGGAAAAGAAAAGCTCAGAATATCAGAAGCCATAGATACAGCGAGGGCTCACGAAGCCACAAAACAACAGATGAAAATGCTGAATAATCATACGGCTGAAGTGCGGACAACTCCCGAACTGGATCACAGAGTAGATGCAGTGCGCGAAAAGCACAGCACACAAAAACAAGTATATGACAGTGGGAAGAATATGTGTAGAAGCTGCGGAAGACAACACGACTACACAGACAGAAGAAAATGCCCAGCGTATGGAACAAGCTGCAACACGTGTGGTAAAGCAAACCACTGGCAAAAGATGTGCAGAGCTAAAAGAGAGGGACGACACACCAAAAGCAGAGGCGGACAACAGAACCAACAAAAGAAAAACAAAATCCATACCATGGGTGAGCAAGACGACGAAGACTGCGAGTATGACAAAGCTCTGAACATCGAAACCATAAAGGTTCTCTTACATGAAACATCCAGAGCGGAAAGCACCCCAAAGAAAGAATGGCACACCATCATCCAGATTAAAAAGAGGATCGAAGGACAGCCCACAACCGTCAATCTAAAAGTAAAGTTGGACACAGGAGCTCAGAGCAACATCCTTCCACTGAGCCTATACCAGATGATCTTCCCCGAAAACTTGGACGAAGATAGATACCCGAAAAGAGGGTGTTTAAAAGCAAACAACGTCACGCTGACAGCGTATGGGGGGAGCGAGATCAGACAACTCGGAACAGCCTATATAAAAGGAACACACAAAGGCAGAAACATCAACTGCATGTTCTATGTGACCGACTCCGAGGGACCGGCGATCCTGGGTTTAAACAGTTGTGAGAAGCTGGGGTTAATCTCGGTAAACCACGAACTAACAAAAACATCACTGAAAGTCGACAGCAACACCCCACTGGAAAATCGTCCACAAATCATGGACACGAAACATTTGATGGACATGTATCCAGAGTGTTTTGACGACACTGTAGGATGCTTTGGGGAGTTCAAGTACCATATAACAATAGACCCAGAGGTAAAACCCGTCATCCACGCTCCAAGAAAAATACCCATCGACCTAAAAGAAAAATTATACACCGAACTAAAAGAAATGGAAGAGAAAGAAATAATCGCAAAGGTCACTGAACCCACAGACTGGGTAAACTCGATTGTGGTACGGGAAAAGCCGAACGGGTGGCTCAGAATCTGTCTGGACCCCAAAGACTTAAACCAGGCAATAAAGCGGGACCACTACCCCACACCAACATTAGAAGAAATCACACCAGCACTAGCAGGAGCCAAAGTCTTTTCCAAACTGGATGCCAGAAACGGCTACTGGAACGTAAAACTGGACGAAGAATCAACTAACCTGACGACTTTTAATACACCATTGGGGCGTTATAAATTCCTGCGGCTGCCATTCGGGTTGAAAGTCAGCCAAGACATCTTCCAACAAAAGATCGATGAAACATACAAAGGCTGTGAGGGAGCCACTGGAATCGCTGATGACATCCAAGTCTACGGAACAAATGAAAGAGACCACGACGTGCACTTGCACGAGGCCATGGAGTGCACCAGAACGGCTGGCATCAAGCTGAATGCCGAGAAGTGCATTGTTAAAAGTACGAAATGCACATTTTTTGGCATGATCTACACACCGGAGGGTGTCAAGCCTAATCCCGAAAAGGTCGAGGCAATAGCAGAGATGAAACCTCCAAACGACAAGAAGGAGCTGAGAAGCTACCTCGGTTTGGTCCAGTATATGAGCTCTTTCATCCCGAACATGTCAGACTACACAGCCAACCTAAGAGAATTACTAAAAGAAGACACCGAATACCAATGGTCAGAATCCCATGAGAGGAACTTCAAACACCTAAAGGAATTATTATGTAAAGAAACCAGCCTGTCTTATTACGATAGAAAAAAAACTGTCACCCTACAGGTAGATGCCTCTACCAAGGGGCTAGGGGCAGCCCTTGTGCAGGAAGGAAAACCAATAGCTTTCGCATCGAAGGCATTGACATCAGCAGAGACAAGACACGCAAACATCGAAAGAAAGCTATTGGCAGTAGTATACGGATGCGAAAAGTTCCACACCTACTTATACGGAAGAAAATTCGAGGTAGAGAGTGACCATCGTCCACTCGAACAAATTTACAAGAAAAACCTAAGCAAGGCCCCAGCAAGACTGCAAAGGTTACTGTTAAGACTCCTAAGTTACGACTTCGAATTAAAATACCGGCCAGGGAAAGAAATGGCACTGGCAGATGCACTGTCTCGATTGTCACCACATGAAAAACACGAAATGAAGGGCCTGACAGTAAAAATACACCACCTCGTAAATGTTACTCCCACAAAGCTTAGCCAAATTCAAGAAGAGACTGGTAAAGAAGAGGAGTTGCTACTACTCATGCAACAGGTAATGCAGGGATGGCCGGAGAAGATCCAGCAGGTCCAAAACCAAATCCGACAGTACTGGACAATCAGAGACGACATCTCGGTGGAGGACGGTGTTTTCCTTGCTGGCTCAAGAATCATAATACCAAAAACAATGCAAACGGAACTTCTCCGCTTAATACACCAAGGCCATATGGGGATGGAGCAATGCAAACTAAGAGCCAGATCAGCTGTGTACTGGGTAGGCATGTACAAAAGCATAGAACAAATGGTCTCCACATGCTGCATATGCCAGAAATACCGAAACACACAGCAGAAGGAGGAGATGATTCAAATGGAAGTACCCCCGAGACCATGGCACACGGTCGGACCAGATCTCTTCCTGTGCAACCAGGAGTGGTACATCATAGTAGCAGACTACTACTCAAAATTTCCTTTTGTCAGAAGGATAAACGACATGAGAGCCACAACAATCACAAAAATTGTGAAAAACTTATTCGCAGAACAGGGCATCCCAGAGAAGGTCATCTGTGACAATGGGACACAATTCACCTCCAGCGAATTCAGAGCACTGGCTGGAAAATACGGATTTAAAATAATTACCTCATCCCCACATTACCCAAGGGGACACGGATTTATCGAAAGACAGATCCAAACAGTCAAAAGAGCTCTCATTAAAAGCAAGGAGATGGGAGAAGACCAAGACCTCGCCCTGTTGGCAATCAGGTCGACGCCTTTGAGAGTAGACTCGAAATCACCAGCAGAACTACTAAACGGTAGAAAATACAAAACAACTCTACCAGCAAAGATATATCCTCCCCAGGACCAAGAGGACGTTCGGCAGAAGCTGATGGAAACAAAAGCTACGAGGAGCACACACTACGACAAGCATGCAAAACCACTACCGGAGCTGCTAAATGGGCAATCAGTGCATATACAAGATCCGTTGTTGAGAACATGGAGTCCAGCCAAGGTTATTGGAAAAGCTGATACTCCAAGATCTTACTTGGTAGAGACAGAACCTGGAAACCAATACAGGCGAAACAGGATCCATATCAGACCCTCACCTGAAGCTGTCAAACAGCGGACAACATTAACAGCAGTTAGGGTACCAGACACGGAAAACAATATAACGCCAGAAACAAACACCTCAAATACAACAACTGCAAACATACACTCTCCAGAGCCAAACACGACAGCACCGGCAACAAGAAATGAACACACCAAAACACCGCAGAAAGGAATAGTTACAGCCAAGTCCACAAGATGGAGGAGTAACATACAACCACCTGAGCGGTATCGCGAATAATTATAAAAAACAATTATAATTCGCACAGAACAGTAAAACAACATGGACAAATATCTGTATATAAATTGAGCAAAGAAAGCTCACGTTCTGTATTTTGTTAACGTTATTCAACTGAAAACATTGTAAAATAGAAAAATTGATATAATTAGTTTTGTTGGGAAAGAGGGATGTTACATAGTTATGTTGGGACTACATTGTACAAGTGTACTAACACCCAAATCAAGGTAGCAGCACTACGGTGCTGGGAAAGTAGTAGCAGGCGCCACACTGTGGCACTGTGTGGTATCACTCCGCACCATGAGGCAGCAGCCATTACTTAGCAAAATAAACAGTAGTTTATTTTACAAACTACAGAGTCGTCTTTACAAAGCACTACGAGCACTAGAAGACATAACACTACCTTTCCCACTTCTACCGATATTTTGTCAGCATCCACCTCCTTAATAAACACTGATACAAAGTACTCATTGAGTTTTCTAGCCTTGCCCTACGCCTCTAAGCATATAACACATTCCTTGTCGCTTATAGACCCCACACCGCCTCTTACTACCCGCTTACTGTTTACATGCCGATAGAAGTTTCTGGGGTCCCTTTTATGTTAACCACCATTCTACTCTCATATTCTCTCTTTGCCAATCTTATTTTCATCTTCACTTCCCCTCTCAACTTATTCTATTTGGAAGTGTGAAGTGATACATTTTGGTAGGATGTACGAGGAGAGGCAATATAAACTAAAGGGTACAAATCTAAAGGGGGTGCATGAACAGAGAGACCTGGGGGTATAGGTGCACAAATCGTTGAAGGTGGCAGAGCAGGTTGAGAAAGCGGTTAAAAAAGCATACGGGATCCTGGGCTTCATAAATAGAGTACAAAAGCAAGGAAGTTATTAAACACTAGTTCGGCCTCATTTGGAGTATTGTGTCCAATTCTGGGCACCGCTCTTTAGGAAGGATGTGAAAGCCTTAGAGAGGGTGCAGAAAAGATTTATGAGAATGGTTTCAGGGATGAGGGATTTCAGTTACGTGGATAGGCTGGAGAAGCTGACCTTGGAACAGAGAAGGTTGCGAAGAGATTTGATAGAGGTGTTCAAAATCATGATGGGTGTAGACAAAGTGGATAGAGAGAAACTGTTCCCATTGGTGGAAGGATCAAGAAGCAGAGGACACAGATTTAAGGTGATTGGCAAAAGAACCAAAGGCGACACGAGGAAAAACTTTTTTACCCAGCGAGTGGTTAGGATCTGGAATGCACTGCCTGAAATGGTGGGGGAGGCGACTCAATCATGGCTTTCAAAAGGGAATTGTATGAGTACCTGAAGGAAAATTTTTTGCAGGGCTTCGTGGAAAGGGCAGGGGAGTGGGACTAGCTGAGGTGCTCTTGCAGAGAGCCGGCATGGGCTCGATGGGCCGAATGGCCTCCTTCTGTGCTGTAACCATCTATGATTCTATGATCAGCAAATTTGGATATATGGCTCTCTATTGTGTTATCTAAGTCATTAATACATGAATAGTTGAGGCCCCAGCGCAGATCCTTATAGGTCACCAGTAGTCACATTCTTCCAATTCGAGTACATACCCATTATTCCTACTCTCTGTCTTCTACCGTGTAACAAATCTCTTAATCAGGTCAATAATTTGCTTTTAATTCCATGAGCTCTAATTTTAGCTAATAGTCTCTTATGTGGAACCATATCAAATGCCCTCCGGAAGTCGATATAAACTACATCCATAAACATCCCCCTGTCTACTACTTTAGTTACCTCATAAAATTCAATTCGGTTCCTTGGACATGACCTCCCTTTACAAATCCATGCTGGCTCTCTCTAATCAGCTCAAATTTCTCTATGTGCTCAGCCACTGTGCCCTCAAGTATAGATTCCAATAACTTCCCTATAACAGATGTTAGACTAACAGGTCTATAATTTCCTAGTTTCTCTCTCTCTCTCCTTCCTTAAATAATGGAATTACATTTGTAATTTTCCAATCTAAAGCAACAATTCCTGAATCAAGAGAGCTTTGGAAGATTATGGCTAAAGCATCTGCAATTTCCTCACCTACTTCCTTTAAAACCTTGGGGATTTGTCTTTAGTGCCATTTTTTGTAATACTATTTTCTTGCTTACATTAACTTTAGTGAGTTCCAGTCCTTAATTCATTATTAGTTTGTCTGGAATGTCAGGTATATTATCCTCTTCCTCTACAGTGATGACTGACACAAAGTAATGTCAACAAGTCTGCCACTTCCTTATTTTCATTTACAGAATTAGAAACATAGACATAGAAAAATAGGAGCAGGAGTAGGCCATTCGGCCCTTCGAGCCTGCTCTGCCATTCAATATGATCATGGCTGATCCTCTATCTCAATACCATATTCCCACGCTCTCCCCATACCCCTTGATGCCTTTTGTGTCTAGAAATCTATCTATCTCCTTCTTAAATATATTCAGTGACCTGGCCTCCACAGCTATCTGTGGTAGAGAATTCCACAGTTTCACCACCCTTTGAGTGAAAAAATTTCTCCTCATCTCAGTCGTAAATGTCCTACCCCGTATCCCGAGACTGTGATCACTCGTTCTGGACCCCCCAGCCAGGGGAAACATCCTCCCTGCATCCAATCTGTCTAGCCTTGTCAGAATTTTATACATTTCAATGAGATCCCCTCTCATTCTTCTAAACTCTAGTGAATACAGGCCTAGTCGACCCAATCTCTCCTCATACGACAGTCCTGCCATCCCAGGAATCAGTCTGGTGAACCTTCGCTGCACTCCCTCTATGGCAAGTATATCCTTTCTTAAGTAAGGAGACCAAAACTGCATACAGTACTCCAGGTGTGGTCTTACCAAGGCCCTGTATAACTGAAATAAATGCAAAATACTGCAGATGCTGGAAATCTGAAATAACAACAGAAAATGCTGGAAATACTCAGCAGGCCAGGCAGCATCCGTGGAGAGAGAAACAGGGTTAACGTTTCAGGTCTGGGACCCTTCATCAGAACTGGAAAAAGCTGGCGATGTAACAGATATTAAGCAGGTGCAGAGACAGGGAGGGGAGGTGGTTTAGGAGGGGAGGAAGAAATAGAAAGAACATCCTGTACTTTTGTAAGAGGCAGGAAAGATAAAATGTTGCAAATGGGAATGGCAAAAATCATACTGTATTCGCTGCTCACGATGCGGTCTCCTCTACATTGGGGAGACCAAACGCAGATTGGGCGACCGCTTTGCGGAACACCTCCGTTCAGTCCGTACAGGTGACCCTGAGCTTCCGGTTGCCTGTCACTTTAATTCACCGCTTCACTCCCACTCTGATCTCTCTGTCCTCGGGTTATTGCATTGTTCCAATGAAGCTCAACGTAAGCTCGAGGAACAGCACCTCATCTTTCGATTGGGCACTTTGCAGCCTGCCGGACTCAACATTGAGTTCAACAATTTTAGATAATTATCCCTGCCCCCATTTTTCATGCAGTATGATTTTTGCCATTCCCATTTGCAACATTTTATCTTTCCTGCCTCTTACAAAAGTACAGGATGTTCATTCTATTTCTTCCTCCCCTCCTAACAACCCCCCCCTCCCTGTCTCTGCACCTGCTTAATATCTATTACATCTCCAGCTTTTTCCAGTTCTGATGAAGGGTCCCAGACCTGAAACGTTAACTCTGTTTCTCTCTCCATGGATGCTGCCTGGCCTGCTGAGTATTTCCAGCATTTTCTGTTGTTATTCCTGTATAACTGAAGTAAGACATCCTTGCTCCTGTACTCAAATTCTCTTGCAATGAAGGCCCATATACCATTTGCCTTCCTAACTATTTGTTGCACCTGCATGTTTGCTTTCAGTGACTGGTGTACAAGGACACCCAGGTCCCTCTGTACATCAGCATTTCCCAATCTATCACCATTTAAATAATACTCTGCCTTTCTGTTTTTCCTACCAAAGTGGATAAATTCACATTTATCCACATTATACTGCATCTGCCATATATTTGCCCACTCACTCAACTTGTCTAAATCGCCTTGAAGCCTCTTTGCATCCTCCTCACAACTCACAATCCCACCTAGTTTTGCGTCGTCAGCAAACTTGGAAATATTACATTTGGTTCCCTCATCCAAATCATTGATATATATTGGCCCAGAAATTCCAGAACGGGGCTTGCAGCGCGTGCAAGCCCCGTATTTGCACTTACCCCGCGCTCGTGCCGATCAGCTTCTGGGACGCCTGAACTTGCAGAAATAGAAAGCACATTCCCGGGCAGCGTATGACGTCACGCCGCCCAGGAGTGCAGCCAGCGCGAAGCCAGGAGCGTGCAGTGTAAGTGAGACACGCCCCTTGAGGTCTCAGTTTCACTGGACACGCCCCCAATGTTTCTGTCAAGCTGCTAAGGATTTTTACATGCAAAGCAGCAGTTTAAATAAGTTTTTGTAAGTTTTCTGAAGATTTTGGTAACTTTTATAAACTTTTTAAAATGTTTACATTATTTTGAGTAATCTGAAGTAGTTTTAAAGAGAATTAAAGCAATTTAAAGACTTTTAAAAGCCCTAAAAGAATTTTTTTAATTCCATTTATTTATTTAGCAATGTCGTCGTCATACGTGTCTTCACACTGTTCCCTTTGGGGAACTGTATGAAGTGGTGGAAGGATTTATGGCCGTGATTAACGCTCATTCCGTGACCGTAACCATCTTTGAACCAGCCATTAGGGCGGTTAGTCCTATGGCGGGAGGGTTTTACGGGCTCCCACAAGCTATACAAGGAGGGGGGGCCACCCACACCCACGGACGCAAATATCCCACTGGATGTCAACCCAGAATTTAGAGCCGGAGCTCCGACTCCACTTGCCGGGACTGTCTGGAGCGGGGTTCGAAACCCTACCCTGATCTGGCCCAGCGGCGGGGATCCTACCGCTATGACAAAGGCCCAATCCAATTAGCAACGTGAAATGGCAGCATAGGGCTCCAGTCACGGGGAGGGAAAAGGCGCAGGAAACGTATGGGTGTCACCTTTTGTGCGGAGTGGGCCTTTTGCGTAGCAGTAAGCATCCCCGCCGCTGGGCCAGAAGGAGTAGGGTTTTGAACCCCACTCCAGACAGTCCCGGCAAGTGGAGTCGGAGCTCCAACTTTAAATTCTGGGTGGACATCCAGCGGGATACTTGCGTCCGTGGGTGTTGGTGGCCCCCCCCCCTCAGATGGGTTGTGGGAGCCCGTAAAACCCTCCCGCCATAGGACTAACCACCCTAATGGCTGGTTCAAAGATGGTTACGGTCACAGAATGAGCGTTAATCACGGCCATAAATCCTTCCACCACTTCATACAGTTCCCCAAAGGGAACAGTGTGGGGATACGTACGATGATGACCTCTTGCGCAATGCACCTCCTTGGACCCTCAGTCGCAGATGCGAGGGGGCAAGTCGTGCAATTGTTAAATTTTTTATTTTATTGACATGTAAAATGTTGGCCCAGTAATTCCCTTCCAAATGCGCTAGTACGGTCGGGGTACTTACGCATCTGGCCGGATGAAATGCCGGTTTTCAGCATTCACAGTGCATGTGGGGAAAACCGGCATTTCCTGTCCTCTGAACGAAGGGGTTCAGAGGCAGAACGCGTGCGACTGCACAGGCAGCGCGTGCGCAGTATAATTCGCCGCTTTCATTAATGCTTTCAGTGAGGTCCAGTCATTACAACTTACACATGAAAAAAGCATGGGTACAGTTGCTCCACGGGCTGCGGAGGAAGATATTTCTTATCGTGGAGCTTCTGAAAGTATGTATGTCTGTATATATTCCTTTGCGTGTTATGTATATATTCCTTTATTTATGTGTATGAATGTATTATTTAATTATGACTTTCAGAGAAAGTAACTTATTGGAAAATCATAATTAAAAACATACATTCATACACATTAGTAAAGGAATATAAAACATACATACATATACGTAAAGGAATTTATGTGGACATACATACATAACTCATTCTCACATTCCATTCACACAGCCACAATTGCTCCTTCTACCTACCGTTCTGAAAACCCTATTAAAAAAAAAATTTAAACTTTAAAACTTACTTAAAATTTCTTAAAATAACTTCCCTCCCTTTCCCAAACAAAAATATTGCATTTCAAAAGCTCCACGATAAAATATATCTTCCTCCGCAGCCAATGAACAACTTTACACTTGCTTTTTTCACGTGTAACTTCTAAGGACTTACCCTCACGGATTTCATGAATGAAATCCACGAAGTTCACTGCGCAAGCGCTGCCTGTGCAGTCACACGCGCTCGAGGTCTGGAAATGCCGGCGTTCCCCGCATGCGCTGTTCATGCTGAACGCCGGCATTTCCAACGGCCAGAAGCGTGAGTAAGCCAACCGTACTCACGCTTCTGGCCTGGAATTTCTGGCCCATTGTGAGTAGCTGGGGCCCAAGCACTGATCCCTGTGGTACCCCAATAGTCACCGCCTGCCACCCCGAAAAAGACCCATTTGTTCCTACTCTCTGTTTCCTGTCTGTTAACCAATTTTCAATTCATGCCAGTATATTACCCCCTATCCCATGTGCTTTAATTTTGCACACTAGCCTCTTATGTGGGACTTTATCAAAGGCATTCTGAAAATCCAAATACACTGCATCCACTGGTTCTTCCATATCTATTCTACCAGTTACATTCTCAAAAAACTCCAGTAGGTTTGTCAAACATGAATTCCCTTTCATAAATCCATGTTGACTTTGTCTAATCCCATTGATAAGTGTCCTGTTATCACATCCTTTACAATAGACTCTAGCATTTTCCCTTATCTGATGTTAGTTTACCAATCTGTAGTTCCCTTATTTCTCTCTCCCTCCTTTTTTAAATAGTGGGGTTACATTTGCCACTCTCTAATCTGCAGGAGCTGTTCCATAATCTATAGAATTTTGGAAGGTGACAAACAATGCATCCACTATTTCCATGGCTACCTCTTTTTAGTACTCTGGGATGCAGATTATCAGGCCCTGGGGATTTATTGACTTTCAGTCCCATTAATTTCCCCAGCACTATTTTTTTAATAATACTAATTTCCTTTAAGTCCTCCTTCTCACTTGACCCTTTGTAGAATTCGCAAAATTAATATTGTACTATAAGGGTCCTCTGGAAGAAGAGGCCTTGATTTTAAAAGACTGTTTTAAAAGAAGCCCAGAAAAGGGGCACATAAAATGGCCGCCAGATCCCGTGACCGACTTATTGGAACACTTTAAAATGGTTCCTGCAGTCCCCAGACAGCCTTTGTGGATTCAACCCATAGTAAGTTCTGGAAGCCGTTTCTGAGAAAACGAAACCAGACTTTAACACATACATAAAGATTGGATGCAGATCCAGTCAGATCGGCCTGTAGATAAAGGCCATCTAAATGTTTACCCAGACAAAGGGGAACAGTTCCATATTCATGAAGAATGCATCAAGGACCCATTAAAGACATCAAGAAGACATTAAAACATTACCAGGTCATACCAGACCAGAGATGGCCATCACCGGCCATCCCGAAAGCAGTTTTAATATAATAACTACCCCGCTGTGCCATAAGCCCGCCAAAAGTTAAACAAAGACTAACCTTGATTTGGCAGGAGATAAAGGCCTCATCTGAAAAGTATAATTGGAGACACCCGGGGTAGCAAAAAAATAAGCTTCATCTTAGATATTGGGAAGAGAGAGGTTCCTTTTTCTTCATCATCTTCATAGGACCTTCGGTAATAGCCGTTACCTTCGATAGCAGCTGGAGTTCGGAGAAGAAGACGGTTCGAGTCGGCGTCCCGCCCCGGGGTAAAACATCGGGAGATCATCGACCAACCCCGGGCTGTTGACAAAACGGGAGGGTAGAAAAACTACCGAAGAAACCTATATGAAAGCCGGCTAGGGGCTTCCAACCGTGGTCAAGCAGATGATCTCCGCCGACATCCCGTCAGTGTCCAGCCTGTCCGTGACCTTCACCTCGAGAGAGAGAGAGAGAGAGAGAGAGAGAGAGAGAGAGAGAGAGAGAGAGAGAGAGGTGTGGTGCAGCCCGCTGTGGCTCCACTGACCACGAGGAAACAGGACGCCTGAGGGGATCAAAACGCAGACCTGTTTCAAAACTCTATACTTCTCCAACTGGATTGGTGAGCATGTTTCTGGCCGTTCATAATCGGATCTAGATAGGGTAAAGGGGGTGGTCATTTTGGGTATAATTAACATGAGTTGTTGTCCCTCGATGTTCCGTGTGTTTCCCCATTTCATAATGACTGTTGTAAGGTATAATATGCCTGTATCTATTTTAGCTAGTACTGTATTGTTATGATTTGTTTTTCCCTCCCATGTACCCTCTTATTTGCTTGCATTTGATTCGTTTTTCCATATGCAATAAAATTCCATTTTGATTCATTAAACTTGGTCTATAAGAGTCTTCTCTGCATTGTAGTTCCTGCACCTAACTCCAGTGTCTAGAACCTAAGGGGCGAGTGGGTCGAACCACTCAAGGTTTTACTGTGCAAAAGAGAGAGAGAGGCCTCTGGCGAGAGAAACCTCGGTGATCTCAGAGAGAAAACCCCTTACACATTGGTTCCCTAGCATTTCTGGGAAGTTATTTGTGTCCTCTTCCGTGAAGACAGAACCAAAGTATTTGTTTAATTGCTCTGCCATTTCCTTGTTCCCCATTATAAATTCTCCCATTTCTGACTGTAAGGGATTTGTCTTCACTAATCTTTTTCTTTTTACATACTTGTAGAAGCTTTTACAATCTGCTTTTATGTTCCTTGCAAGTTTACTCTCATACTCTATTTTTCCCCTCTTAATCAATCTCTTGGTCCTTTTTTGCTGAACTCCAAACTGCTCCCAATCCTCAGGCTTGCTACTTTTTCTGGCAACTTTATATGACTCCTCTTTGGATCTAATACTGTCCTTAATTTCTTTTGTTAGCCATGGTTGTGCAGCTTTTCTTTTTGTGTTTCTGCGCCAGAAAGGAATGTATAACTGTTGCAATTCATGCATTCATTCCTTAAATGTTAGCCATTGCCTATCCACCATCATGCCTTTTAATGAAGCTCCCCAATCTATCATATCCAACTCACTCCTCATACCTTCGTAGTTTCCTTTGTTTAGGTTTAGGACCCTAGTTTCAGATTGGACTTCTTCACTTTCCATCTTAATGAAGAATTCTATCATGTTATGGTTACTCTTCCCTAAAGGACCCCGCACAACAAGATTATTAATTAACCCCTTCTCATTGCACAATACCCAATCTAGGATAGCCTGTTCCTTAGTTGGCTCCTCAACATACTGGTCTAAAAAACCAACTTGTACACACTCCAGGAATTCGTCCGCCACAGTATTATTGCTAATTTGGTTTGGCCAGTCTATATGTAGATTAAAGTCACTCATGATTACTGCAGTACCCTTGTTACAGGCATCTCTAATTTCCTGTTTGATGCCATCCCCTACATTACCACTGCTGTTTGGAGGCCTATAGACAACTCCCACCAATGTTTTCTGCCCCTTGGTGCTTCTTAGCTCCACCCAGACTGATTCTACATCTTTATTTTCTGAGCCAATATCCTTTCTCACTATTGCTCTGATTTCATCCTTTACTAACAACGCCACCCCACCTTCTTTTCCTCTTCACCTGTCCTTCCTAATTATCAAATATCATTGGATATTCAGCTCCCAGCCTTGGTCACCCTGCAGCCATGTCTCCGTAATCGCAATTATATCATATCCATTTACATCTATTTGTGCTGTTAATTCATCTACCTTTTTACGAATGCTTCGTGCATTCAGATACAGTGCCTTTAGATTTGTCTTTTTAACATTTTTAGACATCTTAAAAAAAATTTGTACTATGGTCCTATTTGTCTTATTACTATTTTTTCTTACCCGGACCCTATTTGTTAATGCACTCCTTTGTTTGTACGCTCTGTTCCTTCCTGACACAATCTAGTTATCCTTACCCAAATCACTTTCCTGCACTGCTTCCTTGTCTTTTCTCTTTAGCATTCTAGATTTCTCTCCCCCAGGACCCTCCCCCTCCCCCTTATTTAGTTTAAAGCCCTATCTACCTCCCTAGTTATTCGATTCGCTAGAACTCTGGTCCCAGCATGGTTCAGGTGTAGTCCGTCCCAACGGAACAGCTCTCTCTTTCCCCAGTACTGGTGCCAGTGCCCCACGAATCGAAACCCACTTCTCCCACACCAATCTTTGTGCCACGCATTCATCTTCCTGATCCTATTGACCTTATGCCAATTTGCTCGTGGCTCTGGTAATAATCCAGAGATTATAACCTTTGTCGTTCTGCTTTTTAATTTAGTCCCTAGCTGCTCAAAGTCTCTCAGCAGAACCTCTTTCTTTGTCCTACCTATGTCGTTGGTACCTACATGAACCACAACAACTGGATCCTCCCCCTCCCACTTCAAGTTCTTCTCCAGCCCGGAGGAGATGTCCTTTACCCTGGCACCGGGTAGGCAACATAGCCTTCGGGCCTCATGCTCCTGGCTGCAGAGAACAGTGTCTATCCCCCTAACTATATTGTCGCCGACTACAACTGCCTTCCTTTTTACTCCCCCCACTTGAATGGCTTCCTGTACCATGGTGCCATGGTCAGTTTGTTCATCCTCCCCGCAGTCCCTGCATTTGTCCACAAGGGTTGCAAGAACCTCGAGTCTATTGGACAAGTGCAGGGACTGAGGCTCCTGCAATACTACCCCCTAGATCCCCATACTTGCCTCACTTGCAGTCACACCCTCCTGTCCCTGACCATGTGTCAATCCTAAAGTATTTAATCTAAGGGGTGTGGTTGCCTCCTGGAGCAGAAGGTCCAGGTAACTTTCTCCCTCCCTGATGTCTCACAATGTCTGCAGCTCGGACTCCTGCTCCTCAACTCAGAGCCGAAGTTCCTCGAGCCGCAGACACTTACTGCAGATGTAGTCGCCCTGGACAAAAATGTCCACATGCTCCCACATATTGCAGCAGCAACACATCTCCTGTTCTCCCATTATTTTATTTATTTAATTAATTAGTTTAGTGTTAATCAAATTATTTACCTCAATTAGTTTATTAAATTAATTAAATTAAGTTTAGTTTTTAAAATTTAGTTATAAGTTAACTTAAAACTTAGCCCACAGTCACTACCAATCACTTACCTGCCTTACCTGTGATGTCACACTGCCATTTTCTCTTGTTGATGTAGGTCTGCTGCTGCTTTTATCCCCACTCTTGGGCCTCAGTCTGCTCCTGCTCAGGTCCGCCGCCGCTCTGCGGGAGAAGTTAGGAAAAGCAAGCACCTTCTTCCCCCACGTCACCGAACTCCCACACTTACCAAACCCCCAGTTGTTCACTCTGTGCTTGCTGCACTCAGTGCTGACTGCACTCACAGGCCCCTGTGTTTACACTATTCTTTGCACTTTTTAAATGCTTTTTCCTTTAGTTTTATGTTATCACTCACCTCTTTTGTCAAGCATGGCTATTCTATTTGGTAATGGGAATGGCAGCATAGTGGTTATTTTACTGGACTTGTAATCCAGAGACCTGGAGTAATGATCCGAGAGACGTGAGTTCAAATCCCATCATGGCAGCTGGGGAATTTAAATTCAGTTAATTAAATAAATCTGGAATAAAAAACTAGTACCAGTAATGGTGGCCATGAAACTAATGCCCTTTAGGGAAGGAAATCTGCCATCCTAAATTGGTCTGGCCTATATGTGACTCCAGACCCACAGCAATGTGGTTGACTCTTAACTGCCCTCTGAAATGGCCTAGCAAACGACTCAGTTGTAACAAACTGCTACAGGAAACAATAAGAAGAATAAAACTACACTGGCATCGACCTCAGCAGTGGGTTCAGACATGACAAAGGTACACCCAGCCCAGTCGACCCTGCAAAGTCCTCCTCACTATCATCTGGGGACTTGTGCCAAAATCGGGAGATGTGTCCCACAGACTAGTCAAGCAATAGCCTGACATAGTCATACTCACAGAATCATACTTTCCAGCCAACGTTCCAAACTCCTCCATCACCATCCCAAGGTATGTCCTGTCCCACTGGCAGGACAGACCCACCAGAGGAGGTGGCACAGTGGTATACTGTGGGTAGGGAGTGGCCCTGGGAGTACTCAACATCGACTCTGGACCCCATGAAGTCTCATGGCTTCAGGTCAAGCATGGGCAAGGTAACCTGCTGCTGATTACCACCTACCGCCCTCCCTCAGCTGATGAATCAGTACTCCTCCATATTGAACACCACTTGGAAGAAACACTGAGGGTAGCGAGGGTACAGAATGTACTCTGGGTGGAGGACTTCAATGTCCATCACCAAGAGTGGCTCGGTAGCACCACTACTGACCAAGTTGGCCGAGTCCTGAAGGACATAGCTGCCAGACTGTTAGAATAAAATTTTGCTGGACAAGATTGCTGGACAAGATTTTGCTGGAAAAGACACAAACAACAAATTCGCTGACTGGGACTAATTGAATCACTGCACAGTGAGACATGCCACGCTTACGCATGGCTGGAACAAAGTTCATCTCGTGTCCTGACTGGGACTAATTGAATCACTGAGGACTAACAAGGTTCACTGGTATCCTATCATCGAACTAATCACTTGTATCCTATTATCGAACTAATCACATTCCGCCGGGGAACAAGATGGAACGAAGACCTGAAGAGGCAGAATTGGCAACACAAGTGTGTAAACTCCTGACTGGAGGAAAATAACGATATGCGCTAATAAACGAATTGATTGGATGAATGTAAATGATCTAAAACCAACTTCTTGGAATTGTATATAAGCTCGGCACGTACTACAATTGGGGAGAAGGTGCTCTCGCAGACCGCGTGGTTGCAGACGCTTCTCCCAGAGCTCTGTCATTTAATAAAGTTGTCTCTCTTACTCAAAGTCTAGTTTCCGAGGAATCATTTTTCCTACAACACAGACTATGTCTGCAGCCAGTTATGAGAGAATCAACACGAGGGAAAAACCTACTTGACCTCGTCCTCCCCAATCTACCTGTCGCAGATGCATCTGTCCATGACAGTACTGGTAGGAGTGACCACCACACAGTCTTTAAGGAGACCAAGTCCCATCTTCACACTGAGGACACCTTCCATTGTGTTGTGTGGCACTACCACCGTGCTAAATGGGATAGATTCAGAACATTCAAGGCTGAGATAGATAGATTTTTGGACTCTAGGGGAATCAAGGGATATGGAGATGGGGTGAGAAAGTGGAGTTGAGGTTGATGATCAGCCATGATCTTATTGAATGACAGAGCAGGCTCCAGGGGTCGTATGGCCTACTCCTGTTCTTATTTCTTATGTTCTTAGAACAGATCTAGCAGCTCAAAACTGGGTGCTGTGGGCCATCAGCAGCAGCAGAATCTGTAACCTCATGGTCTGCCATATCCATCACTCTAGCATTACCATCAAGCCAGGGGACCAACCCTGGTTCAATGAAGAGTGTAGAAGAGCATGCCAGGAGCAGCACCAGGCATACCTAAAAATGAGGTGCCAACCTGGGGTTGCTGGAACACAGGACTACATATATGCAAAACATCAGAAGCAGCATGCTATGGACAGGGCTAAGCAATTCCACAATCAACGGATCAGATCAAAATTCTGCAGTCCTGCCACATCCAGTCGTGAATGTTGGTGGACAATTAAACAACTAACGGGAGGAGGAGGCTCCATGAACATCCCCATCCTCAATGGTGGAGGAGCCCAACATGCGAGTGCAAAAGACAAGGCTGAAGTGTCGAGTGGATGATCCATCTCAGCCTCCTCCAGAGGTCCCCACCGTCACAGAAGCCAGTCTTCAGCCAATTCAATTCATTCCACATGATGTCAAGAAACGGCTAAGCACACTGGATACAGCAAAGGCTATGGGCCTGACAACATCCCGGCTGTCATGCTGAAGACTTGTGCTCCAGAACTAGCCGCGCCTCTAGCTAAGTTGTTCCAGTACAGCTACAACACTGGCATCTACCTGATAATGTGGAAAACTGCCCAGGTATGTCCTGTCCACAAAAAGTAGGACAAATCCAATCCGGCCAATTACCGCCCCATCAGTCTACTCTCAATCATCAGTAAAGTGATGGAAGGTGTTGTCAACAGTGCTATCAAGCGCCACTTACTCACCAACAATCTGCTCACTGCTGCCCACTTTGGGTTCCGCCAAGACCATTTGGCTCCAGACCTCATTAAAGCCTTGGTCCAAACATAGACAAAAGAGCTGAATTCCAGAGTTGAGGTGAGAGTGAGGGCCCTTGACATCAAGGCAGCATTTGACTGAGTGTGGCATCAAGGACCCTAGTAAAATTGAAGACAATGGGAATCAGGGGGAAAACTCTCCACTGCTGGAGTCATACCTAACACAAAGGAAGATGGTTGTGGTTGTTAGAGGCTAATCATCACAGACCCAGGAAAAAATTGCAGGAGTTCCTCAGGGCAGTGTTCTAGGCCCAACCATCTTCAGCTGCTTCATCAATGATCTTCTCTCCATCATAAAAACAGACATGGGGATGTTTGCTGATGATTGCATAGTGTTCAGGGCCATTCACAACTCCTCAGATAATGAAGCAGTCCATGTCCGCATGCAGCAAGACCTGGACAACATTCAGGCTTAGGCTGATAAGTGGCAAGAAACATTCACGCCACACAAGTGCCAGGCAATGACTATCTCCAACAAGAGAGAGTCTAACCACGGCCCTTTGACATTCAACAGCATTACCATTGCCAAATTCCCCACCATCAACATCCTGGGGGTGATCATTGACCAGAAACTTAACTGGACCAGCCACATAGTTACTGTCGCGACAAGAGCAGGTCAGAGGCTGGGTATTCTGTAGCAAGTGTCTCACCTCCTTGTAATGATCAGTAACCTGTCATTCTGGAATGGTACACTAGGTGGTGCTGTATGTATATAAGAATGGGCTACGCACAATGCACTAGGCCACCCACAAGGCAGCAATCAAGTTGGAGGCCTCTACAGATACTGTACCTAGTCCACATGTGCTCAATAAAGTGTCTAGCAAAAGCTAGCTGTTCTTAATAAAAACGACTAGTTATTAATGAACATAACATGGTACCAGGATTGGTAAGATCTGCTGAATGTTGTGCCACGCAACATGGAGAATTTGAAGCCACCAGAGCGTTTGAAACTCACAGGAAATGTCGACTACAATTGGCAGACTTTCAAACAACAATTCGAACTCTACATTGCTGCCATCGGGTACGGTACGAAGCCAGATGCAAGGAAAATAACGTTGCTGCTCAGGGTTGCAGGCCCACAAGCGATAGAGGTATTTAATACATTTGTATTTAATCCAGAGGAGAACAGAGAAAAATTAGACGATGTGCTAAAGAAGTTTGATACACATTGTTCTCCCAAAAAGAATGAAACCTATGAGAGGTACATCTTCCGTTCTCAGACACAGCAGCAAAATGAGACTTTTGATAGCTTTTTGACAGATCTGAAACTGAAAGCACAGACATGTAATTTCTCTGAGCTGAAAGCATCCATGATTCATGACCAGATTGTGTTTGGTATTCATGATAAAAAAAGTCAGGGAACGTCTGTTGAGAGAAACCGAACTAACATTGGAAATTGCTGTGAAAATATGCCAAGCTAATGAGCTAGCTCAAAAGCATGCCAAGACTTTCAGTGAAATCAATAATGATGCGATTGCAGTAAGTGCTGCTGTCGGTGCTGTGTCCTACAAGGGGAAGAAACATGGGCAGAACAGAAGTGAAAAGCAATCGGAGGAAGGAATTAAATTGTAAATGCTGTGGTTACAAACACCAGTTAAAACAATGTCCAGCGTTTGGAAAAATGTGCACAAAATGTCATGGAAAGAATCACTTTGCCAAACAATGCTTTTCAAAAGTAAAAACTAAGAAAGGGCAACGAGTTAATGTAATTGAAGACACTGATTTAAGTGAGACATGTTTTGTAGGAATGGTGTCATGTGACAATATCAAAAAGGATACAGAAAATGTGCAGCCCTCAGGAATTAACAATGCTGAACATAAAGTTAATGCAGTAAAAGAGGACAAATGGATGATCCCACTGCAGGTAAATGGAGCATTAGTTACATTGAAACAAGACACTGGGGCAAAAGCAAACTTAATCAGTATGAGTGACATTAAAAATATGAAAGAAAAGCCCAAAATACAGAAAAAGTCAGTACTACTGAAGGACTATAATGGACAGAAAATAGATAGCTTAGGTGTATGCAGACTTAAAGTGACAGTCAAAGACAAAGTGCATCATCTCATATTTTCTGTTGTGGATGAAAGACTTGATTCACTACTAGGTGACAAAGCTTGTGAGGACTTAGAACTGGTCAAGAGAGTCTACCGTATAAACTGTGCCATAAGCAGACCAGATGACTCGATGGATTCTGTAGTGAATAATTTCCAGGATGTGTTCACTTACAAGATCCAGCTAAAGGAGGATGCTCAGCCAGTGGTACATGCTCCATGAAGAGTTTCAGCACCCCTGCGTGACCGGCTCAAGAATGAACTGGACAGAATGACCACACTAGGAGTCATCAGGAAAGTCGAAGAGCCAACAGACTGGGTTAACTCCATGGTACGTGTAAAGAAAAAGAACAATGATCTAAGAATATGCATGGATCCAAAGGACTTAAATGCAAACATAAAACGTGAACACTACCAGATTCCCAAGCGAGAAGAAATCACCAGTGAAATGTCAGGTGCCAGATACTTTACAAAGCTCAATGCCTCACAAGGATTTTGGCAACTAAAACTGGATGAAGAGAGCAGCAAATACTGTACCTTCAACACACCATTTGGCAGGTATTGTTTCCTCAGAATGCCTTTCGGGATAATATCTGCATCTGAAATCTTTCATAGAGCGATGAAACACATAATTGAAGGTCTGGAAGGAGTTCGGGTCTATCTTGATGACATCATCATCTGGGGCTCCACATTGAAAGAACACAATGAGAGACTGACTAAAGTGCTACAGAGCATACGCCGGAATGGACTGAAGCTCAACAAAGCCAAGTGTCAGTTTGACGTCCAGGAAGTCACTTTCCTAGGAGATAATCTATCTGGTAAAGGAATAGAGCCAGATATGGAAAAAGTAAACGCCATACTCAAAATGCCCCGACCCACTGACAAAAAAGGAGTGCTACAGATCATGGGGATGATAAACTTCATTGGAAAGTTCATTCCTAACTTGTCAGCCAAGACAGCCTGTCTGCGAGACCTGCTACATAAAACAAATGAGTTCGCATGGACAGAAAGACATGAACAAGAGTGGATAAACCTCAAAACAGTGCTGACAACCACACCTGTACTCACCTTCTTTGACCCAACAAAAAGAATCAAAGTGTCAACGGATGCATCAAAAGATGGCCTAGGTGCAGTCTTGCTACAAGCAGAGGGTGAAGATTGGAAGCCTGTTGCCTATGCCTCCAGGTCTATGACTGATACTGAGTGTCGATACGCCCAGATTGAAAAGGAATGTCTAGGCTTGGTAGTTGGACGAGAAAAGTTTCATGGCTACATATATGGACTTCCCACCTTCACAGTTGAGACAGACCACAGCCCACTGGTTGCCATCATAAAAAAGTACCTGAATCAGATGTCTCCAAGGATTCAACGACTCATGATGAAGCTGCAAAGATATGACTTTGAACTGATCTACACACCAGGCAAATACATAGTGTTAGCAGATACACTATCCCGAGCACCCACAATGAGTCATGTGAGCTCTACTGAAGAAGACGTGGATGTTCATGTGAGTATGGTCACTGCTGCACTGCCCGTGTCAGACACAAAATCAAAGCAAATAGCAGAAGAAACAGTAAAAGATACAGTATTACAAACAGTAATAGAGAACATTCATCATGGTTGGCCAAAAGGTTCCTGTCCAAAATATTTTCACATAAGGTCAGAATTGAGTGTCGCAAGTGGACTATTACTAAAACAGAACAGAATAGTCATTCCACAGGCTCTACGTCAAGACATGCTCAAAAGGATTCATGAGGGACACCTCGGAATTGAAAAATGCAAAAGGAGAGCAAGAGACACTGTTTATTGGCCTGGCATAAATAAGGACATTGAGAACATGATAGGCAAATGTGAGACATGTCAGAAACACCAAAACAAACAAGCAAAGGAACCAATGATAGTAGCTGACATACCAACAGCACCATGGCAAAAGGTTGGTCTGGACCTTTTTCATTTAAATGGTAAAGACGATCCAATAGTGATTGACTACTATTCTAACTATCCTGAGATGGCGCTGCTCTCAAGCACCACAGCAAGCAGTGTCATAATGCATGTGAAATCCATCTTCGCCAGACATGGAATTCCCAGGATTGCCGTTAGCGACAATGGTCCGTGCTTCAACTGTAAGGAGTGGCAACAGTTTGCAGCACATTATGACTTTCAGCACATCACATCCAGTCCTTTGTATGCTCAGTCGAATGGTAAGGCAGAGAAATGTGTTCAAGTTCTCAAGCAGCTACTGAAGAAAGCGACAGAAAGCAAGTCTGATCCTTATCTCGCCCTGCTGAGCTACCAAGCCTCACCTTTAGACTCTGGTTCTTCACCTGCTGAACTCCTAATGGGTCGCAAGTTGCGTACCACGCTACCCTGCTGTGCAAAAGAAAAGCAGAGTAAGGAACTGAGACAGAGACTTCAACTGTTAAAGCTGAAACAGAAATCATGCTATGACAAGTCATCCAAAACTCTGAAACCATTGACAAGGGATGATGTTGTCAGGATTGAGGATGCAGATGCATGGAACAGGAAAGCTACAGTTCTTGAGGAAGTAGGACCAAGGTCATACACTGTTAGAACTGAGAAAGGACAGATTCTCAGGAGGAACCGCCGTTCCCTCCTAAAACCACAAGAGACTATCGAAGAACAAATCGATGACAATGCCGCAACTGAATCTTGTCACTCACCACCAGAACAATCTAACACAAACACACATACAGGCTCTCATGAAAACACATCAGACTTACCTGTGCTGAGAAGATCCACACGTGAAGTAAAAAAGCCTGATAGACTTAATCTTTGAGTACAAAGAAAACTACATTGAAAATGTATTGACTGTTGAAGATGTTTATGTTGTTATTGATTGATATTGATTGATACTGATTTTGTTTAACCTCAAAGAAAGGGGGATGTAATGATCAGTAACCTGTCATTCTGGAATGGTACACTAGGTGGTGCTGTATGTATATAAGAGTGGGCTACCCACGATGCACTAGGCTACCCACAAGGCAGCAGTCAAGATGGAGGCCTCTACAGATACTGTACCTAGTCCACATGTGCTCAATAAAGTGTCTAGCAAAAGTTAGCTGTTCTTAATAAAAACGACTGGTTATTAATGAACATAACACTCCTGACTCCCCTAAGCCTTTCCACCATCTACAAGACACAAGTCAGGAGTGTGATGGAATACTCTCCACTTGCCTGGATGAGTGCAGCTCCAACAACACTCAAGAAGCTCGACACCATCCAAGACAAAGCAGCCCGCTTGATTGGCACCCCATCCACCACCTTAAACATTCCCTCCACTACCAGTGCACCATGGCTGCAGTGTGTACCATCTACAAGATATACTACAGCAACTTGCCATGGCTTAGAACATAAGAAGATAAGAAATAGGAGCAGGAATAGGCCATTCGGCCCTTTGAGCCTGCTCCGCCATTCAATGAGATCATGGCTGATCTTCTGCCTCAACTCCATTCACTGGCCCTATTGCCATATCCCTTGATGCCCTTACTAGTCAGAAATCTATCAACTTCTATTTTGAATATACCCAATGACTGAGCCTCCAGAGCCCTCTGGGGTAGAGAATTCCAAAGATTTACCACGCTCTGTGTGAAGAAATTTCTTCTCATCTCAATCATGAATGGCCTACCCTTTATCCTGATGCTGTGGCCCCTGGTTCAAGACTCCCCAGCCAAGGGAAACGTTCACCCAGCATCCACACTATCAAGCCCTGTAATAATTTTGTATGCTTCAATGAGATCCCATCTCAATCTTCTGAATTCAAGAGAATACAGGCCTAGTTTACTCAATCTCTTCTCATATGACAGTCCCGCCATCCCAGGAATCAATCTTGTGAACCTTCGTTGCACTCCCACTATGGCAAGTATAACCTTCCTTAGGTAAGGAGACCAAAATTGTACACAGTACTCCAGGTGTGGTCGCACCAAGGCCCCATATAATTGGAGTAAGACTTCTTTACTCCTGTACTCAAATCCTCTTGTAATGAAGGCCAGCATACCATTTGCCTTCCTAATGGCTTGCTGCACCTGCACATTCACTTTCAGTGACTCATGTACAAGGACACCCAGGTCCCTTTGAGCATTTGCATTCCCCAATCTTTCACCATTTCTGTTTTTGCTACCAAAGTGGATAACTTCACATTTATCCACATTATATTCCACCTGCTTCTTCGACAGCAGCTCTCAAATCCCTCTACCACCTAGCAGGATAAGGGGAGCAGGTGCATGGGAACACCATCACCTCCAAATTCCCCACCAAAAGTTAAACACCATCCTGACTTGGAAGTATATCGCCGATCCTTCATTGTCGCTTGGTCAAAATCCTGGAACTCCCTACCTAACAGCACTATGGGAGTACCTTCACCACAGGGACTGCAGCGGTTCAAGAAGGTGGCTCACCACCACCTTCTCAAGGTCTATAAATGCTGGCCTTGACAGCGACACCCACATTCCTGGAATAAATTTTTTAAAAAGTAGAGCTCTTACCATTTGAGTTTGAGATACAAACTGGTCCTGCATTATGCTAAATTCTTTTTTGAACACCTCTGTAGTTTTACCTTGATAACAGTTTTAAACAGTTTGCTGTCGTCATTCTCTGTCACATCCTGTTAAAGTTAGCCTTACCAAAATCTAGAACCTTGTGTTATGTTTCTCCTTTTCAAACCTAACATTGTATTTGATCATATTATGATCACTGTTAGATAAATGTTCCCTTACTGTTAGATTATTAACTAAGTCTGGCTCAATACTCATTACTAAATATACTATGGCTTGCCCTTTTGCTGGTTCTAGAACTTATTGCAAGAGAACAGTCTTGAATGCATTCAGGAAATTCATTATCTCTCTGACTTGAGCTACTCTGCCCTTCTCAATCTATATGAAGATTAAAGTCTCCCATTAAAATAACTCTACTTTTGCTATAAGCCTCTCTGATCTCTGAATTAATACATTCTGCTGCTTCATCAGGAGGCCTGTAGACCAATGTTCCCCGTAATTTTTTTTGGGTGCGTGGCCCTTTAAGGGGCTTCGGGGCCCAGTCACAGAATTTTAACATTGCAAAAGCCAGTCCCAGGTGTAGTGTATGTACCTTGAAGAAGGAACTATATTCTGCAGCCGCTGTATACTGCAGTACCAGTAGTGACCACCCCTGTATATAAGCCTGTGAAGTAACTTTGTATAGTAGTTCCAGTTTTGTCTCCATTCAGTAAACACCTGTTATAACCAACTTCTGCAGTCCGTGTCTCAATTACACACGGACGTTACACTGGCGACGAACAGATCCGAACTTACCTACAGTTCTGCACCACCTCACGGGGATCCATCACTGAAGCAAAGTTGTTAGAGGTCGAGGCCAGAAGGAAAAAATCCAAAAAGAAAAAAAAACAGAAGAAACGGGCGTCGACCGTGGGCAACCGCCCTCTGATTCATCGAATTCGAAAATTTGCAGGAGAGGCTGTCGAGAGCTGGGCTTGGTTATCCAGTCTATGGTGTTCCAGCTAATCGGGCTGGTGGCAGGTAGTACACTGATCCTTCCTGGGCTGCGGCGGGCTAGAGCTCGATCGGGTGGCTTTTCAACGGGGCCGAGCAGTGTTGTCGGGAAGAGGAGAGAGAGAGAGAGGGTGGAGCACACAGGGCGCGGCCGATGCTATGAAGCCGGGCAGCGTACAGACCCGAGAAGAGGGAGGAAAGTGTCCCATAGGGTCTGCTCTGACGACGGGAACAGTAATTAAAATAAAAGAAATTAGAAGCGCAGAAAGCCGCGAGGAGCTGCAGTTTGCCACGGGGACCGCGGAGAGCGGCGTTGGCAGCAGCGCGGGGGGGAAGTGCGCGACCATAGGGCGTCACCATCAAGGCATAAAAACGCCAGCAACAGCACTAGCAGCAGCGGAAAAGACATCTTAATCCAACGGGGAAGAAGGCAAAGTGCGGGAGGCGCCATTTTGTTCAATTGGGGAAGAAGGCAAAGCGCGGGAGGCGCCATCTTAGATCTCCAAGATGCTGAAGACTGGCAATATCACTGCCTTCGATAATGCAATAGAAGACTGGACCACGTATGTGGAAAGAGTCGAAGTATATTGCAAGGCAAATGAAGTAGCCGATGAGAAAAAGGCATCGGTACTACTAAACTTAATGGGCGCAAGAACGTACGGCCTATTGTGGAACCTGATCACTCCAGTCAAACCAATGGCGAAGAGTTTTAATGAAATTGTTGATATCCTACAGGAACACCTAAATCCTACACCGCTGCTGATAGCAGAAAGATTTAAATTCCACAAGAGAAATCAGCATAAAGATGAGAGCAATGCTGATTACCTTACGGAACTATGCAAGCTATCAAAGCACTGCCAGTTCGGAGCAGGACTGGCAGATACCCTGCGGGACAAATTTGTCTGTGGACTCCTGAGTGAAGGAACCCAGAAGAGGTTACTCTCAGAGAAAGAGCTGACGCTAGATAAGGCTTTCAGCGTGGCAGTATCGTACGAAGCAGCAGCAAGGGGAGCTGCAGAAATACAGCAAAAGCCACAGGAATACAGCACCCATGAAATGACACGGGGATTTGAAAAATGTTATCGCTGCGGCAGAACAACCCATGACCAGAAGGACTGCTGGTCCAAGGACAAAACATGCAGGCAATGCGGAAAGATGGGACACATTGCACGAGTTTGCAGGTCCGGGAAGAAGACTAACAACAACAAAAGACTACTAAGGAAAAGTACAGGAAAGTACAAAAGATGACGGACAATAGTTCCGAAGACCAGTAGAGCGATAGTGAATCCGGGAACAAGAGACTAAGCTGTCTCAAACTACACAACATAATCACAAAAGAGGATCACTGAACCATTTGGGTCACCCTCACGATAGCAGGGTCCCAAGTCAAAATGGAATTGGATACAGGATCAGCCCTGACCGTCATGAATCAACGAGACTACGAGCGGCTATTCTCACACATACCCTTGAAAGACACATCCGTTGTCTTGAAGACATATACGGGGCAGAAAGTATACCCCGAGGGAAAATAAGGGTGCCTGTCGAATACAACGGCAAGGAAATACAGAAATTGTATCTGTACATACTGCAAGATGGTGGACCACCGTTATTGGGACGTGAATGGATCAGAAAGATAAGTTTAGACTGGCACTCCATTCAGGCACTGACGGTGGCTGGTAAAAAGGATGACGACGTCACACCTGGACGATTGTCAAAAATCTTGGCTAACGCTAAAGAGGTATTTCAACAAGAACTGGGAACGCTTAAAGGCGTAACCGCCTCGATAAAAATAGAAGAGAATGCAATTCCCAAGTTCAAAGCAAGACCGGTACCGTATGCAATTCGCCCAGCCGTCGAGGCAGAGCTGGAGAATCTGGAGAATGCAGGCGTGTTAACTAAGGTAGACTGGAGCGAGTGGGCGACACCCATCGTTCCTGTCATGAAGAAAACGTTAAACAATAAGTCTGAGGAGCCAAGGAAGGTTCGCATCTGTGGGGACTTCAAGGTGACTGTGAACCCAGTCCTTCACAAAGAACAGTATCCTCTTCCGAGGATAGAAGATATTTTCGCCTCACTATCTGTAGGGAAACGTTTTACAAAAATTGACCTAGCGCAAGCATATTTGCAGATGGAGGTTGAAGAATCCTCTAGGAAATATCTCACGATAAACACTCACAAAGGTCTTTACCAGTATAATCGACTGGTATTCGGAGTTGCATCAGCTCCGGCTATATGGCAAAGAGCGATGGAACAAGTCCTGCAAGGGATTCCGGGGACTCAGTGTTACTTAGTCGACATCCTAGTGATGGGTGAAAATGACAGTGAACACCTTGCCAACCTAGAGCAGGTGCTCACTAGACTAAGAGAACATGGGCTACTAGCCAATCGCCCCAAGTGCGAGTTTTTTAAGCAACGGATATCGTATTGTGGCCACGTGATTGATGAAGAGGGGTTGCATAAGTCCCCTGACAAAATTGAAGCGGTAGTTAAGGCTCCAGCGCCTGAAAATGTGTCGCAACTGAGGTCATTCCTCGGATTGGTGAATTACTACCATAAGTTTTTGCCGAATTTGTCCACAATTCTGCATCCACTGAATGCCCTACTACGAACGGGAGTAGCATGGAAATGGAGCGATGAATGTAAGCGAGCCTTTCAGAAGTGTAAAGCCTGATCACTTCAAGAGAAGTATTGGCTCACTACAACCCATCACTACCGATAAGACTGGCGTGTGATGCGTCTCCCTACGGCGTTGGAGCGGTACTGTCACATAAATCCCTTGATGGTTCAGAGAGGCCGATAGCTTTTGCGTCACGCTCGTTAACTGCAGCCGAGCGTAACTACGCCCAGATTGACAGAGAGGCCCTCAGCCTGGTGTGGGGGGTGAAGAAGTTCAATCACTACCTGCACGGACAGAAATTTACTCTACTAACTGATCATCAACCTCTTGTCTCCATTTTCAACCCTAAGAAGGGCGTCCCGATAATGACAGCACAATGGCTACAGAGGTGGTCCCTTTTCCTAGGGGCACACCAATATGACATCGAGTACAAAGGAACTAAACAGCATGGGAATGCTGATGGATTGTCGCGCCTACCGTTGCCGACGGTGGAAGAAGCACCTGCAGTGGATCCTGTGGATATATTCCACTCGACCATAGTCGAATGTCTGCCTGTGACGAATGCAAACATAGAAAAGGAAACACGAAATGACCCGACACTCTCCAGGGTCTATGATTTAACGGTGAAGGGATGGCCAGCACATGGCGAACCACTGTTGCCAGCATTCTCGCCGAGAAGAGAACAGCTGTCAGTGTGCCGAGGAACCTTGATGTGTGGATCCAGAGTAGTAATTCCACCCAAATTGAAGGATAGAGTGCTCAATGAGCTTCATGAGGGTCATCTGGGAGGGGTAAAAATGAAGAACTTAGCCAGAGCGTTTGTGTGGTGGCCGGGAATCGATAGAGAAATCGAAGAGATGACCAAGAGCTGTACAGGATGCCAGAAGGTCCAAAACACCCCACCACAAGCCCCTCTACATCCATGGGAGTGGCCCTCATGATTTTGCTGGTCCATTTATGGACTCGATGTTTTTAATTGCGGTGGATGCACATTCAAAGTGGCCAGAGGTAATAAAAATGTCCTCAACCACCACAGAAAAAACTATCACAGTCTTACGAACCATATTCGCCAGAAATGGGCTGCCTGAACAGATTTGCTCCGACAATGGACCACAGTTTGTGTCTGAAGAGTTCCGGAGGTTCTTAAAGAACAATGGTGTTAAGCATTACACATCCGCCCCATATCATCCAGCCACCAATGGATTGGCTGAGAGGTTCGTTCAAACATTCAAGAAGGCTATCAAGGCAATGTGTAATGAAGACATACCCCTACAACACAAGGTGGATAACTTCTTGTTTGCCTACCGGATGCGACACATGCAGTTACCAACCAAACTCCAGCCATGATGTTCTTCAATCGAAGACTAAGATGCCACTTAGATTTGGTTAAGCCAAACATCAGAAGAGATGTGGAGGACAGGCTGTTTCAGAATATGAATGAAAGGCCAACCAGAAGTTTCAAGATAGGTCAACCAGTTTTGGCCCGGGACTACCGCACAGAGATATGGCAGCCAGGAATGATCTGCACACGGCAAGGACCTCTAATGTATACCGTGGACGTTGGAGAGAGCATTGTAAGATGCCATGCTGACCAGATTCTAGAGTCACTGGAAAACGTCAAATCTACACCACGATCCTATACACCTGGTGATGAAACCGAAGTACCAATTGCATCTACCTCAGAATCGGTGATATTGGAAGCAGACGAACCAAACAACGACGTTGATCCCGAATCAACTTTGCCAGAAGAACCTAATACCCCAAAGAGGCGTTATCCGGACAGAATCAGGAAGCCTCCTCAAAGACTGAATTTATAATTGATTAACTTCAGCTAATGTATATAGCAAATGTAATTGTAAATATGTTATTTAATTATTAATCAAATGTTATGTACTGTTTAGCTAAAAGGGGAGGAATTGTAGTGTATGTACCTTGAAGAAGGAACAATATTCTGCAGCCCCTGTATACTGCAGTACCAGTAGTGACCACCCCTGTATATAAGCCTGTGTAGTAACTTTGTATAGTAGTTCCAGGTTGTCTCCATTCAGTAAACACCTGTTATAACCAACTTCTGCAGTCCGTGTCTCAATTACACACGGACGTTACACCAGGCTGCGCGGGACCGGCAGTGAGCTGTGCTATTACAATTTTAAGGCCTAGAAATTCAGTTGTTTGCGCCAGCCGCTAGCGCTTTAGGAGGAGGAGATGTGGGGCGCTAGGCGGCTAGCGGCCGGGCGCAGCGCGATCTGCGCCTCTCCCCAACTTCAGTAAAGATTTAGCGGCGGCGCAAAGCCTTTGCGCGTGCTCAGCTGCGCGCACAGATCCTGACGTCATTTCATCGTGCAACGCCCTTTGTGCGCCCCAAACCGGAAATTCAGTGGCGCCGGCCTATTGTGCGCCTGGCGCCCCTAGCGACTGGTAGAGGGGAACGGTTTCCAGTCGCTGCGGGGCGCGGGGGGCGCAAATTAAAGGGCACTCCTCCTGCAGTACAAATGGCAGCCATTTTGCAACACTCCTTCTTTGTGAGAGATGGATCTTTGCAGAGAGACAAAGGTAGAGAGCTTTCTGGTTTGGCTCAACACTCGCACAGGTACTTGTGGCTTCAGGCCACAGCTTTGCACTTGTCTTTAACTTCAGTGTCATAGCATTGATTGGAAACATATAATGGGGGCTGCAATGGGTGCAAACGTTGGCCTTCTCCATTGCATACAAAGGGCTCAGAGACGCCGTGAGAGAGTGGCAGTCATGGCCAGACGGAGAAGGGGCAACAGGCGTCGGCTAAGGAGGCCTTACCCACCCAGGGTATACCGCCAGCAGTTCTCATATCTGAACATGTCTGACGAGCAGTGTGTTCGAAGGCTGCGATTCCGAAGGGCGGTGGTCACTGAGATCTGCCACCTGCTTCGCGGAGATCTGCAGCCACAGCTGAGGAGCAGGACGTCTCTGTCGGTGGCAGTGAAGGTGACGGTGTCTCTCAACTTCTATGCCACCGGCTCCTTCCAATCCGCTGCTGGGGACATTTCCAACATCTCCCAGTTTGCCGTACATTGCTGCATCCGCCAGGTGACCAATGCCTTTTCAGAAGGAGACGTCAGTTCATCTCCTTCTCCATGGCCGTTGTCAAGCAGCAACAGCGTGCAATGGGCTTTGCAGCATTAGCGGGCTTCCCCATGGTGCAGGGCGCTATTGACTGCACGCATGTGGCTTTGCGGGCACCTCTAGAGAATGCCGAGGATTACCGCAACCGGAAGGGCTACCATTCGCTCAACGTGCAGTTGGTGTGTGACCACAGGCAGATCATCCTAGCTGTCAATGCCCGCTTTCCAGGCAGCAGCCACGATGCCTTCATCCTGCGCCAGACTTCTGTGGCAGACATGTTCCAGGCCCAGCCTCACCCACGAGGATGGCTTCTCGGGGACAAAGGCTATCCTTTGTGCACCTGGCTGATGACCCCGCTCCGTGCGCCCAGCACCCCTGCTGAAGAGGGATACAATGACAGCCATCAAGCAACCAGGAACATCATTGAGCAAACAATCGGCGTCCTGAGGCAACGGTTCCGCTGTCTGGATCGTTCCGGAGGAGCCCTACAGTACTCGCCTGAGTGAGTCTCCCATTTCATGGTCGTGTGCTGCATGCTGCACAACCTGGCTATCCGCAGGACTCAGCCACTGCCACCAGACATTGGAGGACCACCAGAGGAGGAGGAGGAGGAGGAGGAGGACCAGCACAGGAGGGAGGCAGAAAGTGCAAGGGCCGCCCGTCGGCGGCTTATTGCACGTCGGTTCTAGGCCCCCTCTCAGGGAATGGCTTGTGCCACACAAGATGAATGTAGCCGCTCCACAAGCCCTCAGCCGAGCAGGGCAACCAGGACTTCCAAAAGAAAGCATGGACAGTGCGATTTAAGAACATTTATTACTTTGATACCTCTGTGCCCTTCCCACATAACAAACTAATGGAGAGAAGCCCCCCCAAAAACACAAATCGAACAGTCTCGGCCTTTCAAAAAACACAAATCGAACAGTCGCGGCCTTTCAAAAAACACAAATCGACCAGTCTCGGCCTTTCAAAAAACACAAATCGACCAGTCTCGGCCTTTCCAAAAAAACAAATACACCAGTCTCGGCCTTTACAAGTGAAACAAAACATTTGGCCACACCTTCTACTTTTTGCCCTGCGAGGGTGATGCCTTTCGCATCCGTGACTGGCCCCTGCCCGCCCTGCAGCTCCTCCTCAATGGGACCCCAGTGGCTGCAGCAAGGCTGGGGGAAGGCTGCTGAGGGTCAGATGATGAGACGGCAGATGCCCTTGGGGGTCGGCCTGGACCAGCTCTGGCCCTGGAGGGGCCGGCTGCTGACTGCTCCAACTCTGCTTGGGCGGCAGCAGTCTGTCCAGCGGCTGGTGGCAGCTGCAATGGAGGAGTGGCAGTGTCAGCTGCAGGAATGCTGCCAACCTGACAGATCACAGGTACTCCCTGGTCGCCTGAGACATTGGCACTCGCACGGGCCAGCAGTGCAGCATGCGCAGCAAACTGTTGAAGCACAGACTGCTGGGCTGCTGTGGTGCGGCGAGTGCCCTGGCGATGCCTGGCCGATCCAGCGAGGGTGGCAGCAGTTAGTGCCCTTGTGGCCCTGGTCTGTGTCCGCATGACACCAGCCAGTGAATGGACAGCACGACTGAGCACTTGGCTAGAAGCCGCCTGTGCTGCCGCGAAGTCCTGCAGACTCCTGGCCTGTGCTGCCCCGAATTCCTGCACACTCCTTGACAGTGACTCTATGGAGTCAGGCATCCTTGCCACTGCAGCCATGAGCTCAGTGTGCCTGCGCTCAGCCTGGGCGGCCATTTCCTCTAGGAGCCGCACCTCCTCTGCGCTCACCGTAGCAGGACTGGAGGCCGCACTCACCCTCCGGGGAGAAGGCCGCCGAACTTCCCCACCCCTCCCGCGTTGCTGCAGGCCGCTGGGCCCCGGAGCTTCACTCTCCTCCGACCCTTCCCCCCGGCTCCCCTCCAGGGAAGACGTGTCCCCATCATCGCCATAGGCTGCCTTGGCTGAGGGTGGCAGTGATGGTCCGGCTTCCTCTTCCTCTTCCTCCTCCTCGCCCTCCGATTCACTCACAGTGCCAGGTTGAGGGCCCGCCTCCTCACCTGGCGATTCACCATCTGAAAGCAGGGAGGCACAAGAGTTGCTTTAGAGTGAGGACAGGGCGGCAGCGAGGGAGGCATGAGTGCTGCTATGCACTGCATTGGGCCGACAGTGGCAAAGGATGCTGTTCTGAGGCGCAAGTGGAAAGAGATAGGTCAAAAAGGTGATGCCCTTACCATTGGGGCCCACAACAGGGTCGGCATCTCCACTGGCGACGGGGCCAATCAGCCGGCCTGACATAATGCGCTCCACACGCTGGTCCAGGTCGGAGAGCTGTTTGAGGTCAGGATGGCCTCCCCCGGTCTCACGCTGCTGCCTTCGGTTGTGCGCCACCTTGCCCTGCAAGAGAAAGGACGGCCTCTAAGTACAGTGTGAAGCCCTGATCTTGTCTGCACTGCCTCCCATGGTAGACTAGCCCTGACAGTGTGAAGCCCTGATCTGGGCTGTACTGCCTCCCATGGTCGAATAGCTTTTACATTGTGTAAAGTGCTGAATGTGCAAGTGATTTTCATGACAGTCCCATAGCTGCTGGATGAGGGCTAGGCATTAGGGCTTTCAGGTCCCTTAGCCCATAAACTGAGGTGCACATGCAGGGATGAGGAGGACACTGGAAAGGGTACTCACCCTGACAACCCGAGTGAGGTTGTTGCACTTTTTTCGGCATTGCACAGGAGTCCTGGCAACCACGCTGTTGGAGGTCACCCTGTTTGACACCTCCCTCCAGGCTTTCCGATAGGCGTCGGGCAGCGGCCTCCTGCCACCTTCAGGGAACAGAACATCGCGCCTGCGCTCCACTGCGCCAACCAGCACCCTCAGGTCACTGTCGCTGAAGCGCTGCGCTCTCTCCCTGGCCTTCTCCATAGTCCTGGGCGTTGTACAGATCAAGCAGCAGTGGTCAGGCCTTGCTTCAGGGCTGCAGTGTGCAGGGTGTGGCAGGCAAACAAATCCACCCTCCCCCTTTAAGAGCTCACCGGCGCCAGAGTGTCTGCCGTCAATCAGCAACTCGCCGCACCTGCGCTGCGCCCGCCCTCGGGGGTTTCGCCCCGGGCCGCCGGCTTAGCGCCTAATGATAGTCGTGCATCGCCTGTTTTAGCGCTGCAGCAACCTCTTGGGGCGATGCCACTGAATATCGGCGAAGGTGGTGCGAAGTTGCGCCGGGCGCAAACTTTAGCGGCCGCCCGGCTGTAGCGCCCCAAACGTGGCTATACTGAATTTCTAGGCCTAAGTCTTCTGTTGTTTCTCAATTCTAACCATAAAGTCTCCACTGATTGCTTTCACTTACCTATATCCTCTCTTATTAATGTTGTAAAAGTAACTTTAATTCATAAGGCTACCCCTCTTCCTCTTCATTTCCCCCTATCCTTTCTAAAGACCTTGGCCTGGAATTTGCGATGAATAATGATGGCAAACTGTTTCGTGTTCAGTGTTTACCATCATTACCCCTCTGAAACTGACCGCAACTTCAGGATTTAGTGCACACGCATCTAAATGCAGAAATACTGAAGTTGTGGTCAGTTATTCACTACTCTGACAGGCTGCGCTGTGGACCACACCCCCATCCCCACCTCCAAAGCCAGCAATCAATGTAATCAGTGAAATCAGTGAAACTGACGAAAACTTGGGCTTTTCCACGTTAATGTCGCTGTTAAATACCCCATTAAATGTTAAGCCTTGTTGGAATAGGTGTAACTGTGGTTTTAACAATGCATTGATTACTAAGAAAACGTTTTGGGCCTGTAAAATAACTTTTTATATTTGTGAAATGTCAAATTTCTCAATTATGATAAAAACTACATTTTTTTTTAAACTTTAAAAGGAAAATTTTTAAAGTCTGTTCATGATATTTCAGCTTCTACCTTATCACCATGTGAAAGCAATCTTTATTTCGCTCACTGTAACATTTTTAAAAAGTCAGATAAAAGCAGCTTCTCATGTACTGGTTTGCTGTCTGTGAGAATTCTTCAATGTGATTGTCTGCTTAGAAAGGTTGCTGACGTCACTGTAGCATTGCCATAGGAATCACCTATTCACAGAGCTTCAATCAATTACACGTCAAAAAAGACAAACTCCTCGCCATAGAGATTACGAGATCTCGGTGTGCAGCTTCCTTTGGGGCCAGCAGCGATCACCTTTGCTTTGCCCTGACCTCAAACTACGGCCCCTTTTAACCTGGAATATTGAGCTCCCAACCATGACCATCTTGCAGCTATGTCTCAGTAATAGCCACCATATGATACTTTCATTCTTTCTTCAATTCTGTGTCTCAGAGGGACAGAAAGAAAACAATCAGGCTCTTAAGAGTTTTAAGGCCTCTCTCTCCTCCTTTAAGATGCTCCTTAAAACCTACCTTTTGGTCCTCCGTCCTGATATCTCCTTCTGTGGCTCAGTGTCACAAGTGTTTTTATTGATATTGCTCTTGTTAAGCGCCTTGGGACGTTTTGCTACATTAAATATGTTATATAAATGCAAGTTGTTGTTTAGCCAAGACCCCTGCTGGGCGCATTAAATGAGCCGATGCCTGGCCGTTTAGGTGTTTTGGAGAAACTATTCCATTACAATGGTGTGAAATGTTTTTGTTTACTAATTAACATTCCAAATTAGTATGTCAACTGTGAGGACGTGGCTTCATATCTGATGGTCAATGTTGAGTCAAAAATAAAAACAGAAAATGCTGGAAATACTCAGCAGGTTAGGCAGCATCTGTGGAGAGAGAAACAAAGTTAATGTTTCAGGTCAATGACCTTTCGTCAGAACTGGAAATAGTTAAGAGATCTAACAGGTTTTAAGCAAGGACAGAGGCAGGGAAAGGGGGTGGGGGAGGAAAAAACAAAAGGGAAGGTTTATGATGGGGTGGAAGGCAGGAGAGATGAAATGACCAAAGGGATGATGGTGTGAGGCAAAATGGCTGCTGTTGTTGAGTCAAAAATGCTGTATTTAACATCTATTATAGATTAAAATCACAAATTGTATCATAACATTCCATCTCAAAATGAATTTAAAATCCCTGTCTGACTCTGTCTTTGGATAAGTGTCAACATATGCCTCCAGTAGCACGTGTGCCTGTAGGTGGCACTGTAAACCAACTTTTGTGAAGCATCCTGCACTTCCATTCACTGGCCAGCTGCTGGCTCTGTAACAATCTGTCTTCCAGCAGCTTGAAGAAGAGACACGCTCACCATTCCAACCTCAGAAAGCCTAGTGTGTCATTCCTACAAAGGTAAATTATTAGCAACGCACCCCCCCCCCCCATTGATGGGAGCCCAAAAATCTGAAGTAGAAGCTTTTACATCTGTTCCCGAAATTTCTTCTATTAAACTGGCTCCCTGCTTTATAACCCTGGTGGTTACAGTCTTCCGCAAGTGGAACAGCATAGGAAACTTAAAGTGAACGCCTATTGAATATTTCACAATGGACAGACTGACAGAAAGCCTGTTCCCCTTCAGAGAGATCTTTAGGGGACGAAATGGATGACAAGATGATCCTCAGCACATTCCTACCCACACTGAGAAGAAATTCTGGATCTGGACAGGTGAAAACTCGCAGAACCACCCCCGCTGGCCCCAACCGAGAACAAGTTCAGGCCCTGGAGAGGGGGTAGGTACAGTCCAGCAACGTGCACCCTCACTGAAAAGAATTTTAGAACTTAGGGAGGGAGGCTGTCGCTCACTGTAACACCCCCCAAAAGAAAAATCAGGGCAGCAGGGTGAAGTACCTCAGTGTAACCCTCACCCCCAACCAAATTTAGAGTTTAGAAGGTTGACAGGTGATCTAATTGAGGTATTTAAAATGAGTAAGGTATTCAATAGGCTTGATACAGGGAAAATATTACCTCTGGTGGGGGAATCCAGAACGAGAGCATACTCGTAAAGCACTTTGGGACATCCTGAAGTTGTGAAAGGCGCTATAGAAATGCAAGTCCTTCCTTTCTTTTTTTCCATACAGGAGTGAAACCAGGAAGCACTTTTTCACACAAATCATAGTAGAAGTCTGCATATCAAGTCCGAAGTCTCTGTCTGTTTGCCAGCCTCCCTATTTCTGCCCGACTGTCTGCACCTCAGTTTCTGTCTGTCTCCGTCTGTCTGTGTTTTAAGGGACGGCACTGCTTTCTAAAATGACAGCCTTGCTTTAGGACAACGCTGTTCTTGCTTCAGGGACGCTACGGCCATGCTACATTGGGCCTCCTGCAGAGAGTAGTGCCGGAGAAAGAGGGTTGCGTGGTAAGTTTAGCGCTGCGCTAATTTAAATTAGCAGGCAGCACCAAAATAGGTGCTGCCTGCGCTATGAATTATGGCGACCGTTAACTGCGGCCCGCAGGTTTCTGGTGCACTGGAATTTCTACGCCTGTTTCTAGCTGTCTCGGCCTGTCTGTGTCTCATTTTCTATATGCCTCAGCTTCTTTCTGTCAGTCAGGCTGTATCTCAGTCTCTATCTATCTGTGTTTCAGTATCTACAGGAAACTCTTTTTTATCCAGCACCGACAGGACCGGCGTGGTGCCAGTTTATCAAAAAGTCCGGATTACAGAGAGTTATAGTTAAAAGGTATGAGAGCTCCATACACAGTAACAAATCCAGGCTTCCCTGTTGCTTAGCAACAGCTGCAAGAAGCCCGGCCACAGACCAAGTGACCCTGTTGCTTAGCAACAAGTGCAGGAACCCCCGATTACACAGCCAAGAATCAAGAAACGGCCACTAATATGAAGAAAAATTTAACTGAACCTACTCCTGAATTTTGCCGGTTAACCGAGATTTCCGGTAAATCGAGAGTTTCCTGTATGTGACTCTTGGTCTGTGTATCAGTCTCCAATCTGTCTCTGAATGTCTGTGTTTCAATTTCAATCTATCTGTGTCTCATTTTCTATTAGACTCTATCTGTCTGAGTATCAGTCTCCATCTGTCTGAGTATCGGTCTCCATCTGTCTGAGTACCAGTCTCTATCTGTCTGAGTATCAGTCTCCATCTGTCTGAGTATCAGTCTCCATCTGTCTGAGTACCAGTCTCCATCTGTCTGAGTATCAGTCTCTATCTGTCTGAGTACCAGTCTCCATCTGTCTGAGTACCAGTCTCCATCTGTCTGAGTATCAGTCTCCATCTGTCTGAGTATCAGTCTCCATCTGTCTGAGTATCAGTCTCCATCTGTCTCAGTATCAGTCTCCATCTGTCTGAGTATCAGTCTCCATCTGTCTGAGTACCAGTCTCCATCTGTCTGAGTATCAGTCTCCATCTGTCTGAGTATCAGTCTCCATCTGTCTGAGTATCAGTCTCCATCTGTCTGAGTACCAGTCTCTATCTGTCTGAGTATCAGTCTCTATCTGTCTGAGTACCAGTCTCCATCTGTCTGAGTATCAGTCTCCATCTGTCTGAGTATCAGTCTCCATCTGTCTGAGTATCAGTCTCCATCTGTCTCAGTATCAGTCTCCATCTGTCTCAGTATCAGTCTCTATCTGTCTGAGTATCAGTCTCCATCTGTCTCAGTATCAGTCTCCATCTGTCTGAGTACCAGTCTCCATCTGTCTCAGTATCAGTCTCCATCTGTCTGAGTACCAGTCTCCATCTGTCTCAGTATCAGTCTCCATCTGTCTGAGTACCAGTCTCCATCTGTCTCAGTATCAGTCTCCATCTGTCTGAGTATCAGTCTCCATCTGTCTGAGTACCAGTCTCCATCTGTCTGAGTATCAGTCTCTATCTGTCTGAGTACCAGTCTCCATCTGTCTGAGTACCAGTCTCCATCTGTCTGAGTATCAGTCTCCATCTGTCTGAGTATCAGTCTCCATCTGTCTGAGTATCAGTCTCCATCTGTCTCAGTATCAGTCTCCATCTGTCTCAGTATCAGTCTCCATCTGTCTGAGTACCAGTCTCTATCTGTCTGAGTATCAGTCTCCATCTGTCTGAGTATCAGTCTCCATCTGTCTGAGTACCAGTCTCCATCTGTCTGAGTATCAGTCTCTATCTGTCTGAGTACCAGTCTCCATCTGTCTGAGTACCAGTCTCCATCTGTCTGAGTATCAGTCTCCATCTGTCTGAGTATCAGTCTCCATCTGTCTGAGTATCAGTCTCCATCTGTCTCAGTATCAGTCTCCATCTGTCTCAGTATCAGTCTCCATCTGTCTCAGTATCAGTCTCCATCTGTCTCAGTATCAGTCTCCATCTGTCTCAGTATCAGTCTCCATCTGTCTGAGTATCAGTCTCCATCTGTCTGAGTATCAGTCTCCATCTGTCTCAGTATCAGTCTCCATCTGTCTCAGTATCAGTCTCCATCTGTCTGAGTATCAGTCTCCATCTGTCTCAGTATCAGTCTCCATCTGTCTCAGTATCAGTCTCCATCTGTCTCAGTATCAGTCTCCATCTGTCTCAGTATCAGTCTCCATCTGTCTCAGTATCAGTCTCCATCTGTCTCAGTATCAGTCTCCATCTGTCTCAGTATCAGTCTCCATCTGTCTCAGTATCAGTCTCCACGGTGTCTGTCTGTGTTTCAGTCACCAGCTGTCTATGTCTCCATTTCTATCTGTCTCTGCCTATCAGTCTCTAGCTGTCTGTGCCTCAATCTCTATCTATCTGTGCTCAATTTCTATCTGTCACTGTCTGTCTGTGTCTAAGTCTCTATGGCTGTGATTTTGCTGACCTCGGTGGGTCCGTGGCGGGCGACGTCGGTGGCGGGTCCCGACCTCGCTGCTGTCGCCATCCCGGACTTGGAAGTGAATTTTCCTTGATTGGATAGCAAAACACTGCAGATGCTGGAAATCCGAAATAACAACAGAAAATGCTGGAAAAACTCAGCAGACCAGGCAACATCCGTCATTCAATGCGATCATGGCTGATCATCCAAGTTCAGTACCCGGTCCCTGCTTTCTCCCCATACCCCTTGATCCCTTTAGCCTTAAGAAATATATCCAACTCCTTCTTGAATATATTTAATGTATTGGCCTCTACTGCCTTCTGTGGTAGAGAATGCCACAGGTTCACCACTCTCTGGGTGAAGAAATTCTTCCTCATTTCTGTCCTAAATGGCTTACCCCTTATCCTTAGACTGTGACCCCTGGTTCTGGACACCCCGACCATCGGGAACATCCTTCCAGCATCTAGTCTGTCCAGTCCTGTCAGAATTTTATAAGTTTCAATGAGATCCCCTCTCATTCTTCTAAACTCCAGCGAGTACTGTAAAGTCCGCGCCTCAATAATACACGGACTTCGGGAGAACAGTTTAACAGGTACTTTACTGAACAGGAGGCAGCATCAGACTGAAAATACAGAAGCCTGCTAGGGCCTTTTATACAGGGGTGGTCACTGCTGGTACTGCAGTCTAAGACCAGTTAGTCCCTTAAAGGTACATACACAACAATTCCTCCCCTTTTAGATAAACAGTACATAACATTCATTTAACAACTAAATAATAACTAATTACAATTACAATTTTCTCAGTACTGTATACATCAACTGAAATAGTCATTTATAAGTTCAGTCTTTGAGGAGGCTTCCTGATCCTGACTGGATAGCGCCTTTCTCGAGTATCCTGTTCTGGCGGTGGAGTCAATTCTGGCTCATTGTCATTGGTTGGTTCGTCAGCTTCCAATACCCCTGCTTCTGAGGTAGACGCAATCTGTACTTCGGGCTCATTACCAGGTGCACATGCTTGTGGTATAGGTTTGGCTTGTTCCTGTGACTCTAGAATCTGGTCAGCATGGCGTCTCACGATGCTCTCTCCAACATCCACTGTATACATTAGTGGTCCCTGCTGTGTGCATATCGTTCCTGGCTGCCATTTTTCTGTTCGGTAGTCGCGGGCCAAGACTGGTTGCCCTATCTTAAAGCTCCTGGTTGGCTTCTCATTTATGTGCTGGAACTGCTTATCCTCAACATCTCGTCTTATGTTTGGTTTGAGCAAATCCAAGCGACATCTTAGTCTCCGGTTGAAAAACAGTACGGCTGGAGTTTGGTTGGTTACTGCATGTGTCGCATTCCAGTAAGCAAACAAGAAGTTGTCCACCTTGTGTTGCAGTGGTATGTCGTCATTATACATTGCCTTTATGGCCTTTTTAAAGGTCTGAACAAACCTCTCAGCCAATCCATTTGTGGCTGGATGATATGGGGCAGATGTGTAATGTTTCACCCCATTATTCTTCAGGAACCTCCGGAAATCCTCAGACACAAACTGTGGGCCATTGTCAGAACAAATCTGTTTTGGCAACCCATTCCTGGCGAAGATGGTCCTTAGGACTGCAATAGTTTTCTCCGTGGTGGTGGAGGACATTTTAATGACCTCTGGCCATTTCGAATGGGCGTCCACAGCGATTAGAAACATTGAGTCCATAAATGGACCAGCGAAATCAATGTGTACCCGTTGCCATGGAGATGAGGGCCACTCCCATGGATGTAGCGGGGCCTGTGGTGGAGCGTTTTGGACCTTCTGGCATCCTGTGCATCTCTTGGTCATATCCTCGATTTCTTTATCGATTCCCGGCCACCACACAAACGCCCTGGCTAGGCTCTTCATTTTTACCCCTCCCAGATGACCCTCGTGAAGCTCATTGAGCACTCTATCTCTCAACTTGGGTGGAATTACCACTCGGGATCCACACATCAAGGTTCCCCGGCACACTGACAGCTGTTCTCACCTTGGCGAGAATGCTGGCAACAGTGAGTCGCCATATGCTGGCCATCCCTTCACCGTCAAATCATAGACCCGAGAGTGTGTCGGGTCATTTTGGGTTTCCTTCTCAATACTTGCGTTTGTAACAGGCAAACATTCGACTATGGTCGCATGGAATATCTCCACAGAGTCCACTGCAGGTGCTTCTTCTGCCGTAGGCAACGGTAGGCGCTGTTGAGTCTGTGTTTTCAAATGTAGTTATGCTGAATAACAGGACACAGACTACAGAAATAATTAAACAGGTCTTTCGTGATTGAGGGTCAGGGCTGAACTGGGGTACACTTTGCTCTGCAGGGTTTATATACCGGTGTGGTCACCACCGGTACTACAATGTACAGGAGCCATCAAAAAGTAGTCCATCACCTTAAGGTATCCTCTTAAGGTGGTACAGGTTACATACACTACAGGCGCGACAGCCCATCAGCATTTCCATGTCGTTCCGTACCTTTGTACTCTATGTCATACTGATGTGCCCCTAGAAAAAGTGACCATCTTTGCAGCCGTTGCGCTGTCATCACCGGAACGCCCTTCTTTGGGTTAAAAATTGAGACCGGGGTTGATGATCAGTCAGTAGGGTAAATTTCTGCCCGTGCAGATAGTGATTGAACTTCTTCACCGCCCCCCCCCCCCCCACACCAGGCTGAGGGCCTCCCTGTCAATCTGGGCGTAGTTACACTCGGCTGAGGTTAGCGAGCGCGATGCAAAGGCTATTGGCCTCTCTGAACCGTCACGGAATTTGTGTGACAGCACCGCTCCAATGCCGTAAGGTGACGCATCACATGCCAACCGAATCGGTAGTGTTGGGTTGTAGTGGGCCAATACTTCTTTTGAAGTGATTAGGCATTTACATTCCTGAAAGGCACGCTTACACTCATCACTCCATTTCCATGTTACACCAGTTTGAAGCAGGGCATTCAGTGGGTGCAGAATTGTAGATAAATTCGGCAAGAACTTATAGTAGTAGTTCACCAACCCGAGGAACGACCTCAGTTGCGACACATTTTCCGGTGCTGGAGCCTACAGCCTCAATCTTGTCCGGCGGCTTATGCAACCCTTCCTCATCAATCATGTGGCCACAATACGAGATTTGTCTCCTGAAGAACTCGCATTTGGGATGGTTGGCTCGTAGCCCATATTCCTGCAATCTCGTGAGCACCTGTTCCAGGTTGGCAAGGTGTTCATTGTCATTTTCGCCCGTAACCAGGATGTCATCCAAATAACACTGGGTCCCCGGGATCCCTTGCAGGACTTGTTCCATTGCCCTCTGCCAAATAGCCGGGGCCGATGCTACCCCGAATACCAGTCGATTGTACTGGTAAAGGCCTTTGTGAGTGTTTATCGTGAGGTATTTCCTAGATGCTTCTTCCACCTCCATTTGTAGATACGCTTGAGCCAGGTCAGTCTTTGTAAAACGTTTCCCTCCAGATAGTGAGGCGAAAATATCTTCTATCCGCGGAAGCGGATACTGTACTGTGTGCAGGACTGGGTTCACAGTCACCTTGAAGTCCCCACAGATGCGAACCTTCCTTGGCTCCCCAGGCGTGCTGCTCAATGCTTTCTTCATTACAGGAACGATGGGTGTGGCCCACTCGCTCCAGTCCACCTTAGACAGCACCCCCGAACGCTCCAGACTCTTCAGTTCAGCTTCCACGGCTGGGCGGATCACGTATGGCACCGGTCTGGCCTTGAAAAATTTTGGGGTTGCGTTAGCCTCAATCTTTATGGTTGCTTTTACTCCTTTAAGAGTCCCAAGTCCTTGTTGGAACACCTCTTCCGCGTCAGATAGAATTTGTGACAGACGTCCAGGTGCGACGTCATCATCTTTTTTGTCAGTCACAGTTAGTGCCAGAATGGAATGCCAATCCAATTGTAGTTTTCGGATCCATTCACGTCCCAATAATGGTGGTCCTCCACCTCGTAGTATATACATGTATAGTTTCTGTGTTTCCTTTCCGTTATATTCAACTGGCACCCTTATTTTTCCTCTGGGGTAGACCTTTTGCCCCGTGTATGTCTTCAATACAATGGACGTGTCCTTTAAGGGTATGTGTGAGAATAGCCGCTCATAGTCTCGTCAATTCATGACAGTTAGGGCTGATCCTGTGTCCAATTCCATCTTTACTGGGGACCCTGCTATCATGAGGGTGACCCAAATGGTTCGGTGATCTTCCTTTGCGATCACGTTGTGTAACTTTAAACAACTTAGTCTCCTGCTCCCGGAGTCCTTATCACTCTCCTGATCTTCTGAACTACTGTCTGTCAGTTTCTTTATTTTCCTGTACTGTTCCTTAGTAGTTCTTGTCGTGTTGGTCTTCTTTCCCGACCTGCAGACTCTTGCTATATGTCCCATTTTTCCGCATTGCCTGCATATTTTGTCTTTAAACCAACAGTCCTTCTGCTCATGGGTTGTTCTGCTGCAGCGATAGCACTTTTCGGCTCCATACGCCATTTCGTTAGTGCTGTATTCTTGTGGTTTCTGTTGTATTTCTGCAGCTCCCCGTGCTGCTGCTTCGTAGGATACTGCCACGCTGAAAGCCTGTTCTAGCGTCAGGTCCTTTTTTGAAAGTAGTCGTTTCTGGGTTCCTTCACTCTGGAGCCCGCAGACAAACTTATCCCGTAAGGTGTCTGCCAGTCCTGCTCCGAACTTGCAGTGCTTCGATAACTTGCGTAGTTCCGTAAGATAGTTAGCATTGCTCTCATCTTGGTGCTGGTTTCTTTTATGGAACTTGAATCTTTCTGCTATCAGCAGTGGTGTAGGGCTTAGGTGTTCCTGTAAGATATGAACAATCTCCTCAAAACTTTTCTTCATTGGTTTAGCTGGGGTAATTAAATTCCGCAATAGGCCGTACGTACTCGCACCCATCAGATTTAATAATACCGACGCCCTCTTTCCATCGGCCACCTCATTTGCCTTGCAGTACACTTCAATTCTTTCCACACACGTGGTCCAGTCTTCTACCTCGTTGTCGAAAGCAGTGATACTGCCACTTTTCGGCATCTTGGGCGATTTAAAATGGCGCCTCCCGCGCTTTTGCTTCTTCCCCAATGGAATAAAATGGCGCCTCCCGCGCTTTTGCTTCTTCCCCAACGGGATAAAATGGCGCCTCCCACGCTTTTGCTTCTTCCCCTTACTGCCACGCTGCTCCTAGCGTTCTACGGGGTAATGGCGGCGACCCGCAGCTTCGGCGCATCTCGCTTTCCTTCCCCCCGTTTAGTTTCTCTCCGCTGTCCTGTTCTTGAGCACCGACCGCGCCCTGTGCACTCCACCCTCTCTTGTTTTCTTTTCCCGGCGACGCTGCGCGGCCCATTTTGTAGAGCCGCTCGATCGAGCTTGAGCCTGCCGCAGTCCGGAAGGGTCAGCGCGCTACCTGCTAACAGCACGATTTGCTGGAACCACAGTCTCTCCCGCAATTCTCCGAACACCGATGAATTCTTTGGGCGGTTGCCCTCGGTCGACGCCCGTTGCTCAGACTACGACCTTCCAGGACCCTCCTCTCAGGCGAGATCCCCGTGAGATGATGCCACACTGCAGGTCAGTTCGAGCTTACTCATCGCCACTGTAAAGTCCGTGCCTCAATAATACACGGACTTCGGGAGAACAGTTTAACAGGTACTTTACAGAACAGGAGGCAGCGTCAGACTGAAAATACAGAAGCCTGCTAGGGCCTTTTATACAGGGGTGGTCACTGCCGGTACTGCAGTCTAAGACCAGTTATTCCCTTAAAGGTACATACACAACAAGTACAAGCCCAATCGACCCAATCTCTCCTCATACGTCATTCCTGCCATCCCAGGTATCAGCCTGGTGAATCTTCGCTGAACTCCTTCCATGGCAAGAACATCCTTCCTCAGATAAGGCAACCAAAACTGCACACAATACTCAAGATGTGGTCTCACCAAGGCCCTGTACAACTGCAGCAAGACATCCTTGTTCCTGTACTAAAAACCTCTCGCTACGAAGGCCAACATGCCATTTGCCTTCTTAACCGCCTGCTGCACCTGCATGCTTACCTTCAGCGACTGGTGCACAATGGCACCCAGGTCTCGTTGCACTTCCCCTTCTCCCAATCTATTGCCATTCAGATAATAATCTGCCTTCCTGTTTTTGACACCAAAGTGGATAACCTCGCATTTATCCACGTTATATTGCATCTGCCATGCTTTTGCCCAATCACTCAACCTGTCCAAATCATCCTGGAGTTTCTCGGCATCCTCCTCACAGCACACATGCCCACCCAACTTTGTGTCGTCTGCAAGTTTGGAGATATTACATCTAGTTCCCTTGTCTAGATCATTAATATATATTGTGAATAGCTGGGGCCCAAGGACCAATCCCTGCGGTACCCCACTAGTCACTGCTTGCCACTCGGAAAAAGACCCGTTTAATCCAACTCTTTGCTTTCTGTCTGCCAACCAGTTCTCTATCCAAGTCAGTACCTTGCCCCAATCCCATGTGCCTTAACTTTACATGCTAATCTCTTACGCGGGACCTTATCAAAAGCCTTCTGAAAGTCCAAATGCACCACATCCACTGGTTCTCCCTTATCTATTTTACTAGTTACATCCTCAAAAAATTCCAGTAGATTAGTCAAGCACGATTTACCTTTTGTAAATCCATGTTGACTTTGTCTGATCCTGTCTCCAAGTGCTCTGCTATTACATCTTTTATAATGGACTCTAGCATTTTCCCCACTACCGATGTCAGGCTTACCAATCTGTAATTCCCCGTTTTCTCTCTACCACCTTTTTTGAATAGTGGGGTAATATTAGCTACCCTCCAATCCATGGGTACTGTTCCAGATTCCATCGAATGCTGGAAGATGATCAGCAAAGCATCAACTATTTCTAGGGCCACTTCCTTAAGGCCCTAGGATGTAGATTATCAGGCCCTAGGGATTTATCGGCCTTCAATCCCATCAATTTCCCCAACACCATTTCCCTACAAATACTGGTTTCTTTCAGTCCCTCCCTTTCATCAGACCCTATGTTCCCCGACATCTCTGGGAGGTTATTTGTGTCCTCCTTTGTGAAGACAGAACCAAAATATGTATTTAATTGGTCAGCCATTTCATTGTTCCCCATTATAAATTCCCCTGATTCTGACTGCAAGGGACCTATGCTTGACTTCACCAATCTTTTTCTCTTCACATATCTATAAAAGCTTTTACAGTCAGTTTTTATGTTCCCTGCAAGCTTATTCTCATATTCTATTTTCCCTTTCTTAATTAATCTCTTTGTCCTCCTTTGTTGAATCCTAAACTGCTCCCAGTCCTCAGGTTTACTGCTTTTTCTGGCCAATTTAGATGTCCTCTCCTTGGATCTTATGCTATCCCTAATTTCCCTTGTTAGCCAAGGTTGAGTCACCTTTTTTGTTTTATTTTTATGCCAAACTGGCATGGCAAGGAGGCGGGGTGGGAGGAAGTGTAGTCCAGGTAGCTTCCACCCCACCATCTCCACATTCAACGGATCATCCTCCGCCATTTCCGCCACCTCCAAAGTGATCCCACCACCAAATGCATCTTCCCCTCCCCTCCCCTTTCAGCATTCCGTAGGGACCGCTCCCTCCGAGACACCCTAGTCCACTCCTCTATCACGCCCAACACCCCTTCCCCTTCGCCCGGCACCTTCCCGTGCAAGCGCAGGAGATGCAACACCTGCCCTTATACCTCCCCCCTTCCCACTGTCCAGGGCCCCAAACACCCCTTCCAGGTGAAACAGCGATTTACTTGTACTTCTTGCAATTTAATATACTGTATTCGCTGCTCACGATGTGGACCAAACGCAGATTGGGTGACCGCTTTGCGGAACACCTCCGTTCAGCCTGTAAGGGGGACCCCGAGCTTCCGGTCGCCTGTCACTTTAATTCACCTCCCCATTCCCACTCAGACCTCACTGTACTCGGGCTCTTGCATTGTTCTATGGAAGCTCAACGTAAACTCGAGGAACAGCACCTCATCTTCCGATTAGGCACTTTACAGCCTTCCGGACTCAACATCGAGTTCAACAATTTCAGATCATAACATTGGCCCCATCACATTTTTGCTTATATTTTATCCACATCTTTGTTTTGGCCTTTCCCCCCCCCCCCCCACCTTTTTTTGTTGTTTTAAGAACATAAGAACATAAGAAATAGGAGCAGGAGTAGGCCAATCGACCCCTCGAGCCTGCTCCACCATTCAATAAGATCATGGCTGATCTGATCCTAACCTCAAATCTTCTATCACTCTGCATCCACCCGAACCCATGTGATCTCCCGGGAGAGGCGAAAAACCAGATAAAGACCCAATGGCCAATTTGGGAGAAAAAAATCTGGGAAATTCCTCTCCGACCCATCTAGGCGATCGAAATTCTTCCAGGAGATCACTCTGTCCCTATATTTTCTACAGTACTTACCTTCTGTAAAGGCGATCTCCACCCCAGCCAGGAACAGGAATAAAACCATCTCCTGAAATCTAACAGAATTAGAACACAGTAGGAGCAGAACAAGGCTACACGGCCCCTGGGCCCGCTCCACTACCCACAGGGCCATGACCATTCCGAACCCAGACTCATGTCCAATTTCCTGCCCGCTCCCCGTAACCCTTTATTCCCTTTACTTCTAGGAAACTATCTATTTCTGTTTTAAATTTATTTAATGATGTAGCTTCCACAGCTTTCTGGGGCAGCAAATTCCACAAACCTACCACCCTCTGAGTGAAGAAGTTTCTCCTCATCTCAGTTTTGAATGAGCAGCCCCTTATTTTAAGATTATGCCCCCTAGTTCTAGTTTCACCCATCATTGGGAACATCCTCACCGCATCCACCCGATCAAGCCCCTTCACAATCTTATATGTTTCAATAAGATCGCCTCTCATTCTTCTGAACTCCAATGAGTAGAGTCCCAATCTACTCAACCTCTCCTCATATGACCACCCCCTCATCCCCGGGATTAACCGAGTGAACCTTCTTTGCACTGACTCGAGAGCAAGTATGTCTTTTCTTAAGTATGGACACCAAAACTGTATGCAGTATTCCAGGTGCGGCCTCACCAATACCTTGTACAGCTGCAGCAATACCTCCCTGTTTTTATATTCCAACCCCCTAGCAATAAAAGCCAACATTCCATTGGCCTTCTTGATCACTTGCTGCACCTGCATACTAACTTTTTGAGTTTCGTGCACCAGGACCCCCAGATCCCTTTGTACTACAGTACTTTCCAGTTTCTTGCCATTAAGATAATAACTTGCTCTATGATTTTTCCTACCAAAGTGCATAACTTCACACTTTCCAGTATTGTATTCCATCTGCCAAATCTCTGCCCACTTACTTAGCCTGTCTATGTCCCTTTGCAGGTTTTTTATGTCCTCCTCACTCACTACTTTCCGTCCCATCTTTGTATCATCTGCAAACTTTGATATGTTACACTCGGTCCCCTCCTCCAAATCGTTAATATAGATTGTAAAGAGTTGGGGACCTAGCACTGACCCCTGCGGAACACCACTAGTTACTGGTTGCCAATCTGAGAACGAACCATTTATCCCAACTCTCTGCTTTCTGTTAGAGAGCCAATCCTCCACCCATGCCAGAATATTACCCCCAATCCCGTGATTTTTTATCTTGAGCAATAATCCTTTGTGTGGCACCTTGTCAAATGCCTTTTGGAAGTCTAAATACACTACGTCCACTGGTTCCCCTTTATCCACCCTGTATGTTACTTCCTCAAAAAACTCAAGCAAATTTGTTAAACATGACTTCCCCTTCATGAAACCATGCTGAGTTTGCCCTATTAAATTGTATTTATCCAAATGTCCCGTTACTGTCTCCTTAATAATGGACTCTAACATTTTACCAACCACAGATGTTAGGCTAACAGGTCTATAGTTTCCAGCCTTCTGCCTACTACCCTTTTTAAATAATGGTGTTACATTAGCAGTTTTCCAATCTGCCGGGACCTTTGCCGAGTCCAGGGAGTTTTGGAAAATTATTACCAATGCATCCACAATCCCTACCGCTACTTCCCTCAAGACCCTGGGATGCAAGCCATCAGGTCCAGGGGATTTATCCGCCTTGAGTCCCATTATTTTACCAAGTACCACTTCCTTAGTGATTTTAATTGTATTTAGTTCCTCCCCCCCTAGAGCCCCCTGTTTGTCCAGTGTTGGGATATTCTTAGTGTCCTCTACTGTAAAGACTGATACAAAATAATTGTTCAGTGTTTTTGCCATCTCCATGTTTCCCACCATTAATTTCCCGGTCTCATCCTCTAAGGGACCAACATTTACTTTAGCCACCCTTTTTCTTTTTATATAACTATAGAAACTTTTACTGTCTGTTTTTATATTTTTTGCTAATTTACTTTCATAATCTATCTTCCCTTTCTTAATCAATCTTTTTGTTATTTTTTGCTGTCTTTTAAAGACTTCCCAATCTTCCATCCTCCCACTAGATTTGGCTACCTTATATGCCCTTGTTTTTAGTCGGATACTATCCTTAATTACTTTACTTAGCCACGGATGGCTATCTTTTCTTTTACACCCTTTTTTCCTCAGTGGAATATATTTTTTTTGGAAGTTGTAAAATAACTCCTTAAATGTACACCACTGGTCATGTACCGTCTTACCCTTTAATCTATTTTCCCAGTCCACTCTCATTAATTCCGCTCTCATACCTTCATAGTCTCCTTTATTCAAGCTCAGCACGCTTGTTTGAGATCCAACCTTCTCACCCTCTAATTGAATATGGAACTCAACCATGTTATGGTCACTCATTCCAAGGGGATCCTTTACTAGGACATTTTTAATTAATCCTGTCTCATTACACAGGACCAAATCTAAGGTTGCTTGCCCCCTGGTCGGTTCAGTTACATACTGCTCAAGAAACCCATCCCTAATACACTCAATGAACTCTTCCTCAAGGCTGCTCTGCCCAATTTGATTTGTCCAGTTAATATGATAATTAAAATCCCCCATAATTATAGCTGTTCCCTTATTACAAGCCTCAACTATTTCCTGATTAATACTCCGTCCAACAGAGTTGCAACTGTTCGGAGGCCTATAGACTACACCCACTAGTGTTTTTTTCCCCTTATTATTCCTTACCTCCACCCAAACTGTTTCACTATCGTGCTCCTTTGACCCAATATCATTTCTCTGTATTATAGTGATTCCTTCCTTTATTAACATAGCCACCCCACCTCCTCTCCCTTCCTGCCTGTCCTTCCTGATTGTTAAATAACCTGGTATGTTTAATTCCCAGTCATGGTCACCCTGCAGCCATGTTTCTGTAATGGCCACAAGATCATACCCATATGTCATTATTTGTGCCGTTAACTCATTCATTTTGTTACGAATGCTACGTGCATTCAGATAAAGAACTTTCAAATATGTTTTGTAACACTTAGTTCCTGTTTTTTCCCTTTTTAGTACTTTACTTTTTACTCCATACCTTCTGTCCCTTCCTGACACATTCTGTTTTTTAATTCCCCCACTGCTACCTAAGTCTATGACCTTCTCTGTTGTCATTTCTATGATTTGCTCTCTAGAAACCTCCCCCCCACTAATTAGTTTAAAGCCCTCTCTACAGCCCTAGTTATATGATTCGCCAGGACTCTAGTCCCAGCACTGGCCAAGTGGAGTCCGTCCCAACAGAACAGCTCCCTCCTGTCCCAGTACTGGTGCCAGTGTCCCAAGAAGCAAAACCCATTTCTCCCACACCAGTCTTTGAGCCACGCATTTAACTCTTTAATTTTATTTATCCTAGCCAAATTCGCTCGTGGCTCAGGTAATAACCCAGAGATCTCTTTTCTCTCTCTCTCCCACATGGCAGCTGTCTCTCATTCTGCCAGAACATTTCCCACCTAATCTAGAGCCGTCTTTTGTCTCCACTAGTCCTGTCACCATCTCGTCTCGTTTTGAATACCTCTTAATGTCTCTTCACTTCTTTTGTTCTCTCCCAGCCCTGCCTTTCGATCTATTTCATTTCCTTTCCAGTTTTGAAAAAGGGTTAGACCCGAAACGTCGACTCTATTTTCTCTCCACGGATGTTGCCTGGCCTGCTGAGTTTTTCCAGCATTTTCTGTTGTTATTCCTTGATTGGACTTGTTAAGCTAGCCCAGCGAGTTTCCCGGCCAATTAGAGGAAGCGGGTCTGGTGACGTCACTTGATGATGCGTCATCAGCCGGTTTCCTTAAAAGGACCATGGTCAAATTTATTTTGACAGTTCTGCTGTCAATGTTCTACAGCATTGAGGTGCTGCAAACACTGACAATCACTGCACAGAAGTACAGGGCTGTACTCAGGCTCTCCCATGACTCTCTCCATAGGCTTATGGTGGGAGTCACAGCACGCAGGGAGGTCCTCTTCCCTTCTCATGGATGGAAGAGTCCGCCCCAGGAGATCAACACAGCCTGGTTGCACATTGCACAGGAGGTCACAAGCAGGGATGTGGTCAGGAGGACCGGGTGCAGTGCCGCAAACGTTTAAATGGTCTCAGTAGATCACGAAACGTTAGTACAAAGCCACACGCAACTTCATCCTGCTGTGACTCTCATCACATCCCCATCACACTGCCTTCCCTACCCTACTCCTGCACATCCTTACTCACACCAACTTACCTTGCACCTCCACCCATCCCTCTCTATCTACATTATCACATCCCCATCTCACTAGCCACGCCTCACACTCACTTTCATCCTAGTGCAATCATACCAACTAACAACACACAAGGATAGGCAATTGGATGTTTTATGTAATGTTCATGTAAAGTTTCTGTTAATGTGCTGTCAAACATTGAAACCTTTATTTTCAACATTTTGCATTCTTGGACAGATTTGTGTGTACCTTTGGAAGTGGCTTAGTGAGTTGCAGTGAATGGTGAGACATAACAGTACCCCCTGCAATGGTGATGAGTGTGAATGGAATGGCTTGGACATTGTAGGGATGCTTTATGGTGTTGGTGTGCGGTGATGTCAACCTGGCACATCATGTGACAGCCAGGGTGTGCAGCGTCAAGTGAAGTAAATCTGGCCATGGTGAGGCCATCCCTGGCCTCCTGGGCAGGAAAGTGCTCGGGTGCTGATGCCTTCTATCCTGTGCAGCATCAGTTGATTGCGGAGGTTGATGTTGTTGGTGCTGCTGGTGTGCCCGGTGCTGCTGGTGTTGGGGCTGATCGTGGTGGAATTCTGAGGACCAAGGTGAGAGAGTTTCAAGGGCACCCATGCTGATGGAATAGATGGCAGGTGAAGTAGAGATGACAGAAGCAATCTGTCAATGGTGGGAGAGGTAATGAGGTCAGACTGGATGGAGACTTGTGTAAAGACTTGCAGCATCCTGAATCTGTAATGGAAATGCAGTTTAGAGAAGCTAGTGGTTAAGGGAACATGTCTCAATCAGCTGGGAGCTTTGACTTGACATTTGAAGCTGTCAACTCATCAGCTGATTCAACAGCCACTGACCTCCCGCCTCAGCTTCACAGACGAGGTCTAGGCACAGCAGGAAACCGGTAGGTGACCTGTCAAATCCAAAAAGCTTGGAATAAGCCATCGATAAGTGGCTGTAAACAAGCCACTAATGATTTTAATTGCCTCCCCCACCGCTTTGTGTCGGGTCTGCTCAGTGCTGACAGACCAGACATTTGGTAAAGTTGGGTGGATTCACAGCGGGGTCCCAACTCGCTGGGAAAATAACACACTTTCCCACCTGACCTGCCACCAATCGCGCCCGCTGAACCCCCGCAAAATCTAGCCCTATCTGTCTACGTCTCAGTCTCTATCTGTCTGTATCAGGCTCTAACACTCGATGTCTTATTTTCTATCTTTATCTGTCTGTGTCTCAATTTCTACCTGTCTATGGCCGCGATTTTGCCAGCGCTCAGAGGGCAGATTTGGAGGCGGGTCAGAGGTTAAAGTCGTTTTGATTGACGGCGGGTTCTGCACCCGCCATCAACCCGCCTCCAAACAACCTTCCCAAGTGTCGGGTCCCCGATTTGCGAATGGACCCGACACCTAGCGCCGGGAAACGGATTAAGGCAATTAACTGCCTATTAACAGGTACTTGTCAGTCGTTTTCAGGCTGTTTTTCAATTTTCCAGCTTCTGGGTCAGGTTTCACGATGTCCGGACACCACGCCAGGTAAATGTGGCGTGTTGAGAGTCTGGTCGAATGTTTGTGAAAAGATGACAGCTACAGAAGTGGTGTGAAGGAGCCAATGTTGCACATGGTGAGTTTCAGAGCAAAGAAAATGTTGGTTAATGCATTTTTAATACATATACAGATTTCTTTAGCTTACAAGTTTTTAAATCCAACTCTATATCCAGTGCCACCTTATTGGGAGAACCTCTCTCACCAGTGACAGATCGCTTCTGTCATCTCACCTGCAGCTGCCATCTATTTCAGCAACATCGGAGCCAATGAAACAATCAGACCTTGGTCCTCCAAATCCTTCCACAATCATCCCCAACACCAACCTCATCACCAACCTTCGCCGCCATCACGGATTAATCAAGGGTAGTCAGCACGGATTTGTTAAGGGAAGGTTGTGTCTGACAAACTTGATTGAATTTTTTGAGGAGGTAACAAGGAGGGTAGATGAGGGTAGTGTGCATTTGATGTAGTGTATATGGACTTTAGCAAGGCTTTTGATAAGGTTCCACATGGCAGACTGGTCACAAAGTTAAAAGCCCATGGGATCCAGGGCAAAGTGTCAAGTTGGATTCAAAACTGGCTTGGAGACAGGAAGCAGAGAGTAATGGTTGATGGGTGTTTTTGTGACTGGAAGGCTGTTTCCAGTGGGGTTCCGCAGGGATCAGTACTAGGTCCCTTGCTTTTTGTGGTATATATCAATGATCTAGACTTGAATATAGGGGGTATGATTAAGAAGTTTGCAGGTGATACTAAAATCGGCTGTGTGGTTGATACTGAAGAAGGAAGCTGTAGACTGCAGGAAGAGATCAATACATTGGTCAGGTGGGCAGAACAGTGGCAAATGGAATTCAATCCGGAGAAGTGTGAGGTAATGCATTTGGGGAGGGCTAACAAGGAAAGGGAATACACATTAAATGGTAGGACACTGAGTAGTGTAGAGGAACAAAGGGACATTGGAGTGCATGTCCACAGATCCCTGAAGGTAGCAGGCCAGGTAGATAAGGTGGTTAAGAAGGCATACAGAATGCTTGCCTTTATTAGCCGTGGCATAGAATACAAGAGCAGGGGGGTTATGCTTCAACTGTATAAAACACTAGTTAGGCCTCAGCTAGAGTACTGCGTGCAGTTCTGGTCACCACATTACAGGAAAGATGTGATTGCACTAGAGAGGGTACAGAGGAGATTTACAAGGATGTTGCCGGGAGTAGAGAATCTTAGCTATGAGGAAAGACTGGATAGGCTGGGTCTGTTTTCCTTGGAACAGAGGAGGCTGAGGGGAGACCTTATTGAGGTGTATAAAATTATGAGGGGCATAGATGAAGTGGATAGAAAGGACCTATTTCCCTTAGCAGAGGGGTCAAAAACCAGGGGTCACAGTTTTAAGTAATTGGTGGAAGGTTTAGAGGGGATTTGAGGGGAAATTTCTTCACCCAGAGGGTTGTGGGGGTTTGGAACTCACTGCCTGAAAGAGTGGTAGAGGCAGGAGCCCTAACCACATTTAAAAAGTACTTGGATGTGCACTTGGGATGCTGTAACCTGCAGGGCTACGGACCAAGAGCTAGGAAGTGGGATTAGGCTGGCTAACTCTTTGTTGGCCGGTTCGGACACAATTGGCCGAAATGGCCTCCTTCCGTGCTATAACTTTCTTCGATTGTATAGATCTTGCACCTCTCTGTAATTTCTCTGCAAATTTGCTCCTCCATACCTTTCCCACTATTTGGTGGTCTATAGAGTACACCTAGTAGTGTAATGGCACCTCCATTATTTCTTAACTCTAGGCATATAGATTCTGTCCTTGACCCCTCCAGGGCATCCTCCCTCTCCAGCACTAACATTGTAATTGACTAATACTGCCACACCACCTATCTTTCCTTCCCTATCTTTCCTGTACACTTTATAACCAGGAATATTCAAGACCCAATCCTGCCCTTTTTTGAGCCAGGTCTCAGTTATTGCCATAACATCATATTCCCATGTGGCTATTTGTGCCTGCAGCTCACCAACCTTGCTTACTATGCTTTGCGCGTTCACATACATACACTGTAAACCCATCTTAGACCATCCTGTATTCTCTCTTCGTTTGACCCCCCCCAATACCTTACTATTTCTTACTTAAGTGCTCTCTGCCTCTCCCAATCCTTTAAGCACTTTATTTCCCCTTTCTAATGTTATATCCTGGTGCCCATCCCCCTAGCCAAATTAGTTTAAACACTCACCAACAGCACCAGTAAACCTCCCCACGAGAATATTGGCTCCAGCCCTGTTGAGGTGCACCCCGTCCGGCCTGTACAGGTCCCACCTTCCCCAGGAATCTAAAGCCCTTCCTCCTGCACCATCTCACCAGCCACGCATTCTTACGCACTATCCTATTATTTCTATACTCATTAGCACGTGGCACCGGGAGTAATCCAGAGATTACTACCTTTGTGATCCTGCTTTTTAATCTCTTTCCTAGCTCCCTGAAATCTGCCTGCAGGACCTCATCCCTCTTTCTATCTATGTCATTGATACTTGTAAAGTCTGTGGGTTATATGGTGAATTAATACACAGACTACAAGAGTAACTTTAACAGGACTTTACTATTCGAAGGTCAGGGCGAATCTGCCCAATCAATCCTTACACAGCACTTATATACCGGTGTGGTCACCACCGGTATTACAGTATACAGTAGCCAAGACAAAGTAGTGCAACCCTTAAAATAGTTCTCTTAAAGGTGGAACGTTACATGCACTACAATCCTCCCTTTTTAGGTTAACAATATATACATATTCCCATTAATATAACATCTTAACATATATACAACTTTATGTGAAACAGTTCACAGATTCAGTCTCTCTGGAGGCTTCCGGACTCTGTCCGGATAACGCCTCAGTGGTGTAGACATTTTCGGTGGTGTAGTAGGTTCTTCTGGCAAGGTCGATTCGGCTTGAAGGACCGTTTCAGGTTCATCGGATTCCAATATTACCGGATCGGAGGTAGATGCTCTGGGTATCTCTGCTTCAACATTAGACGTATAGAGTTGTGGAGTAGGTTGGGCCTTTGTGGATGATTCTATGATCTGGTCAACATGGCGCCTTATTATGCTTTCACCAATGTCCACGGTATACATCAACGGTCCTAGCCTTTTTCCAATAGTTCCAGGCTGCCATTTCTCGGTACGGTAGTCCCAGGCCAAAACTTGTTGACCTATCTGAAAGGATCTAGTTGGCCTTTCATTCATGCCTTGAAATTGTCGGTTCTCTACGTCCCTTCTGACGTTTGGCTTAATCAAATCCAGCCGGCATCTTATTCTTCTATTGAAAAACATCATGGCGGGAGTTTGGTTTGTGACCGCATGTGTTGCATTCCTGTACGCCAACAAGAAGTTATCTACCTTATGTTGTAGATTTATGTCTTCATTACCCATGGCCTTTATGGCCTTCTTGAAGGTCTGGACAAACCTTTCAGCTAATCCATTGGTGGCGGGATGGTATGGGGCGGACGTATAGTGCTTAACCCCATTGCTTTTTAAGAACTTCCTGAATTCTTCGGACACAAATTGCGGTCCATTATCAGAACAGATCTGTTCCGGCAGCCCATTCCTGGCAAATATGGTCCTTAATACTGTGATGGTTTTTTCCATGGTGGTGGAGGACATTTTTATTACCTCCGGCCACTTGGAGTGTGCATCCACCGCGATTAAAAACATTGAGTCCATAAATGGACCAGCAAAGTCGATATGTACCCTTTGCCATGGAGATGAGGGCCACTCCCATGGATGCAGAGGAGCTTGTGGTGGCGCGTTTTGGACCTTCTGGCATCCTAGACAGCTCTTGGTTATTTCTTCGATGTCTCCATCAATACCTGGCCACCACACAAACGCTCTGGCTAGGTTCTTCATTTTCACTCCACCCAGATGCCCCTCGTGAAGCTCCTTTAGTACTTTCTGCTGGAGTTTGGGTGGAATCACCACTCTAGATCCACACATCAAGGTTCCTCGGCACACTGACAGCTGTTCTCTTCTGTGCGAAAATGCTGGCAGCATTGGTTCGCCATGTACTGGCCATCCCTCCACCATTAAATCATAGACTCGTGAGAGAGTCGGGTCATTTCTTGTTTCCTTTTCGATCATGGAATTTGTTACTGGTAGACATTCCATTATGGTTGAGTGGAACATCTCCACTGGGTCCACTGTAGTCACCTCTTCTTCCGCTGGCAACGGTAGGCGCGATAACCCATCAGCATTTCCATGCTGTTTGGACCTTTTGTATTCGATGTCATATTGGTGTGCCCCTAGTAGAACGGACCACCTCTGTAGCCTTTGTGCTGTCATAGTGGAAACGGCCTTGTTAGGGTTGAATATGGACACCAACGGCTGGTGGTCTGTCAGCAATGTAAACTTCTTGCCCTGCAGGTAATGATTGAATTTCTTTACTCCCCACACAAGGCTGAGAGCCTCCCTATCTATCTGAGCGTAATTTCGCTCAGCGGAGGTCAATGATCAGGACGCAAATGCGACTGGCCTTTCCGAGCCGTTTGGTAACTTGTGTGAGAGTACAGCTCCAATACCATAAGGGGAAGCATCACAAGCTAGACGAAGAGGTAGCGTTGGGTTGAAGTGAGCCAACACTTCCTCAGAGGTAATCAACGCCTTGCTTCTGCGAAAAGCCTTCTTACAGTCCTCGCTCCACTTCCATGGTACTTCTTTCCGCAACAGAGCATTCAGCGGATGCAGCACCGTGGATAGATTTGGCAGAAACTTATGGTAATAATTAATCAACCCCAGAAACGACCTCAACTGTGATACATTTTCTGGAGCGGGGGCCTTCACGACCGCTTCGATCTTGTCAGGTGACTTGTGCAGCCCCTCTTGGTCAATGACATGACCGCAGTACGAGATCCGTTTCTGGAAGAACTCACATTTCTGGCGATTAACTCGAAGGCCATATTCCTTCAACCTGGTGAGCACCAGTTTCAAATTTGTGAGGTGTTCCTCCTCGTCTTCTCCCGTAATCAGGATATCGTCCAAGTAACACTGAGTGCTTGGAATACCCTGTAAGACCTGCTCCATGGCCCTCTGCCAAATTGCTGGAGCCGAAGCTACTCCAAAAACCAGTCTATTATATCGATACAAGCCTCTGTGCGTGTTGATTGTGAGATACTGGCGTGACTCTTCCTCGACCTCCATCTGTAAATATGCTTGTGCCAGGTCTATCTTGGTGAAGTGTTTCCCGCCAGACAATGAAGCAAAGATATCCTCAATCCGCGGAAGCGGGTATTGTACCGTGTGAAGCACCGGATTAACTGTGATCTTGAAGTCTCCGCAGATGCGGACCTTCCCCGGTCCCCCTGGCTTGTTACTTGATGAAGACTTCATGACGGGAACAATGGGCGTGGCCCACTCACTCCAGTCCACCTTCGACAGTACCCCTGCACGTTCAAGCTCCTCCAGTTCTGCCTCCACAGCAGGTCGTATCGCGTAAGGTACCGATCTGGCTTTGAAAAATTTTGGGCTTGCATGTTCTGCAATCTTGATTTTTGCCTTAATTCCTCTCAGTGTTCCCAGTCCCTGCTGGAATACCTCTTTAGCCTCGTCCAATATTCTGGACAACCGTTCAGGTTTGACATCTTTCTTTCCGAAATCTACCGTCATTGTGTTTAGTGAGTGCCAGTCTATCTTTATTTTCCTGATCCACTCCCGTCCCAGAAGTGGTGGACCTCCCTCGGGTAGTACATATAAGTCCATTCCTTGGTGATCTTTGCCCTTGTGTCTCACCTTGACTATTATCTTTCCGATGGGGTATACTTTATGCCCCGTGTATGTCTGCAATACTATCTCCGTATCCCGTAGGGGAATATGTTTGAATAACTTTTTGTAATCTTGTTTATTCATGACCGTCAACGCCGATCCGGTGTCCACTTCCATCTTCACTTGGACTTTTGCAATCTGCAGTGTGACCCAGATAGTTTGTCGGTCAGCTTCTTTACTCACATTGTGAATCCTCAGACTACCCAGTTCCTTGCTGTTGGGGTCTGAATCTGAATTCAGATCATCTGGACTCTTCACAGTCACCTTATGTACCTTTCTGTACTTCTTCTGCGGTGACTTATTGTTGCTGGTCTTCTTTCCTGACCGGCATACTTTAGCTATGTGACCAAGTTTGCCACATTTTCTACATTCCTGGTTTTTAAACCAGCATTGGTTCTGGTCGTGTGTTGTCTTCCCACAACGGTAACATTTCGTTGTACCCGAAGTCATTTGATCCACACTGAGTACCGCTGTCTTCAGCTGCATTTCCGCCGTGCCTCTCGCTGTGGCTTTGTGCGATGCTGCAATAAGGGCAGCCTTATCAAGTGTAAGATCGTTCTCTTTGAGCAGTCGCTTTTGTGTTCCTTCCTTCGACATCCCGCACACGAACTTGTCTCTCAGTGCCTCTGTCAGATTTACCCCAAACTGACAGTATTTTGCTAGCCTACGCAGTTCAACCAGGTACTCCGCATTGCTTTCCTCCTTTAGTTGCGTTCTCCCGTAAAATTTAGCTCGTTCCGCTAACATCAGCGGTGTGGGGTTCACATGATCCTTCAGGACAGCAACAATATTAGCGAAAGACTGATCCGCCGGTTTAGCTGGTGATAGAAGATGCTTCAATAACCCGTATGTCTTCGCACCCATTGAGTTTAGTAAGGTTAGAGCTTTATCATAATTTGCTATCTTATTGACCTTACAATATATCTCGATGCGTTCTACATACGTGGTCCAATCTTCCACATCAGAATCGAATTCGTTGATGTTGCCACGCTTAGGCATCTTCACAATCTTCCTGATAAACAACAACGAAATTTTTCTTTAACTTTTTTTTTCAAAAATGGCGGTTTCCCGCGCTTGTCTTCTTCCCCGCCCACTTTCAAAATGGCGGTTTCCCGCTCCTGTCTTCTTCTCCGCCTACTGGCGGGAGGGGTAAGCTTTTCCCTCGGGCGACGACCGCTGGCTTTCGGGGTTCGCAGCCTGCGCGCCGGCTTCAGTGCGTTCTTTGTTCCCTTTTCTCGGCAGGGCAACCGGCGCTGGGGACAACCCGTTGACGGCGAACAGTTCCAGCCGCTGGCTGAATCTCCTCGGTCTCCCTCGCTCGGCTCTGTCTCTCCCGCTCGCTCGGGCTCTGTCTCTCCCTCAGCGGCTGCCAATCGCGCCTCCCAGCCCTCTCGCAGTCCGGTCCTTTCCTCCCCCGGCTGCGGCTGAGTTCTCCGCGGTTTCTTATTTTTATTTCTTCCCGCGCCTTACGATCCCGGTCGCAGCGCCTCGCGGCCTCGGTAGCTGCCCGGCCTTTCGCCGGTCGTGGTCGAGCTGTCTCACGACGCTGTTGCGTCTCCCAGCCCGCTTGTAGCCCGGTCTCTCACACCGGCTGCGTTCCCGCTGGTAGCCCGGTCTCTCACACCGGCTGCGTTCCCACTTGCACCGCGGCTTCCGTGCCCCACGCTGCCCCAGTCTCAGCGCCTCTGGGCCCGACTTCAGTCCGGCTCCTTTCCCCCCGACCGTGGTCGAGTTCACCGCCCTTCCTCCGTTCTTTTTTTTTAATGTTCCCCCTACTCACAGTCAACGTGGCCGACTTGCTTCTCGTGGCTGATCGGCTCACTCACCACCGTGGCAGAAGGGACGATCACTGCCTGTTGCTGATGGAAGGCTTCGTGCCTGAATTCTTCCTTCTTCCTTGCTCTGCAGACTCGAGTCTTCTCTCAGCAGAATGACGAGGGCGGGTGCCTCCTCTCGACGCTCGTTAACTGTTTCGGATGTATCGCTGCCGCAGGGTAAGATCGAACTCGTCGCCACTGTAAAGTCTGTGGGTTATATGGTGAATTAATACACAGACTACAAGAGTAACTTTAACAGGACTTTACTATTCGAAGGTCAGGACGAATCTGCCCAATAAATCCTTACACAGCACTTATATACCGGTGTGGTCACCACCGGTATTACAGTATACAGTAGCCAAGACAAAGTAGTGCAACCCTTAAAATAGTTCTCTTAAAGGTGGAACATTACATACACTACAATACTGATATGGACCACAACCTCTGGCTGTTCACCCTCTCGCCTCAGAATGTTCTGCAGCTGCTCGGTGACATCCTTGACCCTGGCAACAGGGAGTCTGTCTGTGAATAAGTCTCTCTCTGCATGTCTGTGTCTCAGTGTCTTTTTGTATGTCTGTGTCCCTGTCTAGGTCTCAGCCCTTCTCTCTGTCTATGTCTCAGTCTCTCTCTCTGTCTGAGTCTCTCTCTCTGTCTGTGTCTCAGTCTCTCTCTCTGTCTGTGTCTCAGTCTCTCTCTCTCTCTCTGTCTCAGTCTCTCCCCCTGTCTGTGTCACAGTCTCTCGCTCTGTCTGTGTCTCAGTCTCTCTCTCTGTCTATGTCTCAGACTCTCTCTGTCTGTGTCTGAGTCTCTCTCTCTGTCTGTGTCTCAGTCTCTCTGTCTGTGTCTCAGTCTCTCTCTCTGTCTGTGTCTCAGTCTCTCTCTCTGCCTGTGTCTCAGTCTCTCTCACTGTCTGTGTCTCAGTCTCTCTCTCTGTCTGTGTCTCAGTCTCTCTCTCTCTCTGTGCCTCAGTCTCTTTCTCACTCTGTGCCTCAGTCAGTTCAGTTCAGTTCAGTTCAAATGCTTTATTGGCATGAAAGTTTACAGAGAACCATATTGCCAAAGCTTACATAGCAAAAAGGTACAGTTTTCCAACATTCTGTAGGTGTCAATCGATTTGACATTTGTTGGGTACATACAATATTACTTTTAAACAATATTAATTTTAAACAGTCTTTCTACTTCATTTGGTACGTTCAATATTAATTTTAAACAGTCTTACTTTTAAACAGTCCTCAGGTTGTGACATGTTGTTACATATTTGGCCCCAAGGTATGGTCTGTCTCCTTCTCCTAGGACTAATCTCAATTTTGACAGATCATCCAATTCCTTGAAATCTGGGGTTGTTTGGCTTAGCTTGTTGAATAATATGTTTCTTGATGTGTTGAATTTTTCGCATTTTAGGAGGAAATGCATTTCTGTTTCAACCTCGCCAGCCAGACATTGATCGCATATTCTATTCTCTCTAGGCTGCCAGGATTTCTTGTATCTGCCTTTTTCAATTTCCAGTTGGTGGTCGCTTAGTCTGTACCTGGTGAGGGTCTGTCTCTGTTTTGTGTCTCTGATGGTCGTGAGGTAGTCTGCCAGTTTATATTCTCTTTTTAGGGCCCGGTAACATTCTAATCTGCTTTGGCTTTCGGTTATTTTGTTCCAATGTTCCAGGTAGGTTTCTTTGCATTTTTTAATGATTTGGTTCACTCGGATTGGTGTTTGGACGGCTGTGTTGGTCTGGGGCTGGTCAGGGTCCGGCTGAGTACTTAGTTTCAGTAGCAGCTGACTCAGGGGACTCTTTTCTGGGTTTAGCTCTTGGGTCTGAAAGGCTTTGAAATGAAGGGTGTCTGGGGAGCTAGATTTGAGGTGATTTAGGAAGTTTAGTGCTCGTTTTTGGATGTTTATTATCAGTGGGTATCTGCCTAGTTCGGCTCTGCATGCATTTGTTGGCGTTTTTCTTTGGGTGCGAAGGATGCTTCGGCAGAATTCTGCATGTAGGGCTTCTATTGTGTGTTTTTCCCATTTAGTGTAGCTTTGGTGATTTAGCGGGCCCCATACTTCACTACCGTACAGTGCAATGGGCAGGATTATGCTGTCAAATATTTTGAGCCAGATTTTGATTGGGATTTGGATGTTGTAGAATTTTCTTTTTATTGCATATAGGGCTCTTCGGGCTTTTTCTTTTAGTGCATTCACTGCTATGCTGAAACTCCCTGATGCTGTAATAGTTAGACCAAGGTAGGTGTAGCTCATAGTGTGTCCTATAGTGGTATCACTGAGGGTAAACTGGTATTTGTTTTCCTGACATCTGGGTCTTTTCTGAAAAATCATGATGTTGGTTTTCTTTAGATTTACTGTTAGAGCCCAATTTTGGCAGTATTTGTCGAGTAGGTCTAGTTGTTGCTGTAATCCCTGTTCTGTGGGAGACAGCAGAACCAGGTCGTCCGCATAGAACAGGGACTTCACTTCTCCATCCAGGAGACGGAGACCTGGTGACTCGCTTTGCTCCAGCATGTCTGCTAATTCATTTATGTATATGTTGAACAGGGTCGGGCTCAAATTGCAGCCCTGCCGGACGCCTCTTCTCTGGGTGAAGAAATCGGTGCGTTTGTCTCCAATTTTTACCCCGCATTTGTTTTTCAGATACATTGATTTAATAAGGTCATAGACTTTGCCCCCTATTCCACACTGAAGAAGTTTATAATAGAGCCCTTCGTGCCATATAGAGTCAAAGGCTTTCTTGAAGTCGATGAAACAGGCGAATATTTTCCCATTTTTTGTTTGGTGTTTATGTTTTTCAATGAGGGTGTGAAGGGTATAGATATGGTCGGCGGTGCGGTGTTTTGGAAGAAAGCCTATTTGGTTTTTTCTGAGGATATTATGTTTGTTAAGAAAATCAAGTAATCTACTATTTAGAATACTGCAGAATAACTTCCCTAGACAACTGTTGACACAGATGCCGCGGTAGTTATTTGGGTCTGATTTGTTTCCACTTTTATATATGGGGGAGATTAGTCCTTGGCACCAGATATCGGGAAAACAGCCTGAGCGTAATATGATGTTGAATAGTTTGAGTATCGCACCCTGCATCTCCATATTGCTGAACTTTAGCATTTCATTTTTGATGTTGTCTGGGCCACAGGCTTTCTTTAGGTGGAGAGATTTTGTTTTTGTGGCCAGTTCTTTCCATGTGATTGGGGACCTCAGTCTCTCACTCTGTCTGTGTCTCAGTCTCTCTCTGTCTATGTCTGTCTCACTCTCTGTCTGTGTCTCAGACTCTCTCTGTCTGTGTCTGAGTCTCTCTCTCTGTCTGTGCCTCAGTCTCTCTTTCTCTCTGTCTGTGTCTCAGTCTCTCTCTCTGTCTGTGTCTGAGTCTCTCTCTGTCTGTGCCTCGGTCTCTCTTTCTCTCTGTCTGTGTCTCAGTCTCTCTCTTTGTCTATGTCTCAGTCTCTCTCTCTGTATGTGTCTCAGTCACTCTCTCTGTCTGTGTCTCAGTCTCTCTCTCTGTCTGTGTCTCAGTCTCTCTCTTTATCTGTGTCTCAGACTCTCTGTCTGTGTCTCAGTCTCACTCTCTGTCTGTGTCTCAGTCTCTCTCTGTGTCTGTGTCTCAGACTCTCTCTCTGTCTGTGTCTCAGTCTCACTCTCTGTCTGTGTCTCAGTCTCTCTCTCTGTCTGTGTCTCAGTCTCTCTCTCTCTCTCTGTCTCAGTCTCTCCCCCTGTCTGTGTCTCAGTCTCACTCTCTGTCTGTGTCTCAGGCTATCACTCTGTCTGTGTCTGAGTCTCTCTCTCTGTCTGTGTCTCAGTCTCTCTGTCTGTGTCTCAGTCTCCCTCTGTCTGTGTCTCTGACTCTCTGTCTGTGTCTCAGTCTCTCTGTGTCTGTGTCTCAGACTCTCTCTCTGTCTATGTCTCAGTCTCACTCTCTGTCTGTGTCTCAGTCTCTCTCTCTGTCTGTGTCTCAGTCTCTCTCTGTCTGTGTCTCAGTCTCTCTGTCTGTGTCTCAGTCTCACTCTCTGTCTGTGTCTCAGTCTCTCTCTCTGTCTGTGTCTCAGTCTCTCTCTCTGTCTGTGTCTCAGTCTCTCTCTCTGTCTGTGTCTCAGTCTCTCTCTCTGTCTGTGTCTCAGTCTCTCTCCCTGTCTGTATCTCAGTCTCTCTCCCTGTCTGTGTCTCAGTCTCTCTCTCTGTCTGTGTCTCAGTCTCTCTCTCTGTCTATGTCTCAGTCTCACTCTCTGTCTGTGTCTCAGTCTCTCTCTCTGACTATGTCTCAGTCTCCCTTTCTCTCTGTCTGTGTCTCAGTCTCTCTCTCTGTCTGTGTCTCAGTCTCTCTCTCTGTCTGTGTCTCAGTCTCTCTCTGTCTGTGTCTCAGTCTCTCTCCCTGTCTGTGTCTCAGTCTCTCTCTCTGTCTGTGTCTCAGTCTCTCTCTCTGTCTGTGTCTCAGTCTCTCTCTCTGTCTGTGTCTCAGACTCTCTCTGTCTATGTCTCAGTCTCTCTCTCTCTGTGTCTCAGACTCTCTCTGTCTGTGTCTTAGTCTCTCTCTCTGTCTGTGTCTCAGTCTCTCTCTCTGTCTATGTCTCAGACTCTCTCCGTCTATGTCTCAGACTCTCTCTGTCTATGTCTCAGTCTCTGTCTGTGTCTCAGTCTCTCTCTCTGTCTGTGTCTCAGTTACTCTCTCTGTCTGTGTCTCAGTCTCTCTCTCTCTCTGTCTATGTCTCAGTCTCTCTCTCTGTCTGTGTCTCAGTCTCTCTCTCTGTCTGTGTCTCATTCTTTCTCTCTGTCTATGTCTCAGTCTCTCTCTCTGTCTGTATCTCAGTCTCTCTCTCTGTGTGTCTCAGTCTCTCTCTCTGTCTGTGTCTCAGTCTCTCTCTCTGTCTGTGTCTCAGTCTCTCTCTCTGTCTGTGTCTCAGACTCTCTCTGTCTATGTCTCAGTCTCTCTCTCTCTGTGTCTCAGACTCTCTCTGTCTGTGTCTCAGTCTCTCTCTCTGTCTGTGTCTCAGTCTCTCTCTCTGTCTATGTCTCAGACTCTCTCCGTCTATGTCTCAGACTCTCTCTGTCTATGTCTCAGTCTCTGTCTGTGTCTCAGTCTTTCTCTCTGTCTGTGTCTCAGTCTCTCTCTCTGTCTGTGTCTCATACTCTCTCCCTTTCTGTGTCTCAGTCTCTCTCTCTGTCTGTGTCTCATTCTTTCTCTCTGTCTATGTCTCAGTCTCTCTCTCTGTCTGTATCTCAGTCTCTCTCTCTCTGTGTCTCAGTCTCTCTCTCTGTCTGTGTCTCAGTCTCTCTCTCTGTCTGTATCTCAGTCTCTCTCTCTGTATGTGTCTCAGTCTCTTTCTCTGTCTGTGTCTCAGTCTTTCTCTCTGTCTATGTCTCAGTCTCTCTCTCTGTCTGTGTCTCCATCTCTCTCTCTGTCTGTGTCTCAGTCTCTCTCTCTGTCTGTGTCTCAGTTACTCTCTCTGTCTGTGTCTCAGTCTCTCTCTCTCTGTCTGTGTCTCAGTCTCTCTCTCTGTCTGTGTCTCAGTCTCACTCTCTGTCTGTGTCTCAGACTCTCTCTCTATGTCTCAGTCTCTCTCTCTGTCTGTGTCTGAGTCTCACTCTGTCTGTGTCTCAGTCTCACTCTCTGTCTGTGTCTCAGTCTCTCTCTCTGTCTGTGTCTCAGTCTCTCTCTCTGTCTGTGTCTCAGTCTCTCTCTCTCTGTCTGTGTCAGTCCCCCTCTCTCTCTCGCTCTGTGTCTCAGTCTCTCTCTCTCTCTCTGTCACTGACCCCTGTACAGTCTGTCATTGACAATTGTACACAGCCTGTCACTGACCCCTGTACACAATGTGTCACTGACCCCCGTACGCAGCCTGTCACTGACCCCTGTACACAGTCTGTCATTGACCCATGTACAGTCTGTCACAGACCGCTGTACAGTCCGTCACTGACTCCTGCACACAGTCTGTCACTGACCACTGTAAACAGTGAGTCACTGACCCCTGACTCCTGCACACAGTCTGTCACTGACCACTGTACACAGTGAGTCACTGACCCCTGTACAGTGTGTCACTGACCCCTGTACAGTCTGCCACTGACCCCTGTACAGTCTGCCACTGACCCCTGTACAGATCCTCTCACTGACCCCTGTACACAGTCTGTCACTGACCCCTGTACAGTCCGTCACTGACCCCTGTACATTCCGTCACTGAATCCTGTACACAGTCTGTCACTGACCACTGTACACAGTGTGTCACTGAACCCTGTACAGTGTGTCACTGACACCTGTACAGTCTGTTACTGACCCCTGTACAGTCTGTCACTGACCCCTGTACAGTCTGTCACCGACTCTAGTACACAGTCTATCACTGACCTATGTACACTCTGTCCTTGACCTATGTACACAATCTGTCTCTCAGCCCTGTACACAGCCTGTCAATGACCCCTGTACACAGCCTGTCACATACCCCTGTACACAGTCTGTCATTGACCGATGTACAGTCCGTCACTGACCCCTGTACAGTCCGTCACTGACTCCTGTACACAGTCTGTCACTGACCACTGTACACAGTGTGTCACTGAGCCCTACACAGTCCGTCACTGACTCCTGTACAGTTTGTCACTGTCCACTGTACAGTGTGTCACTGACACCTGTACAGTGTGTCACTGACACCTGTACAGACTGTTACTGACCCCTGTACAGTCTGTCATTGACCCCTGTACAGTCTGTCACCGACTCCAGTACACAGTCTGTCACCGACCCCTGTACACAGCCTGTCACTGACCCCTGTACACAGTCTGTCACTAACTCCTGTACAAAGTCTATCACTGACCTATGTACAGTCTGTCCCTGTCCTAGGCACACAATCTGTCTCTCACCCCTGTACACAGCCTATCAATGACCCCTGTACACAGCCTGTCACTGACCCCTGTACACAGTCTGTCATTGACCCATGTACAGTCTGTCACTGAACCCTGTACAGTCCGTCACTGACTCCTGTACACAGTCTGTCACTGACCCCTGTACAGTGTGTCACTGACCCCGCTACACAGTCTGTCACTGACCCCTGTACAGTCTGTCAATGATCCCTGTACAGTCTGTCACTGACTCCCGTACACAGTCTGTCACTGACCCCTGTACGCAGTCTGTCACTGACCCCTGTACACAGTGTGTCACTGACCCCTGTACACAGTCTGGCACTGACCCCTGTACACAGTCTGTCACTGACCCCTGTACAGTCTGTCACTGACCCCTGTACACAGCCTGTCACTGACCCCTGTACACAGCCTGTCACTGACCCCTGTACAATGTCTGTCACTGACCCCTGCACAAAGGCTGTGACTGACCCCTGTACACAGCTTGTCACTGACTCCTGTAGACAGTCTGTCACTGACCCCTGTACAGTCCGTCACTGACTCCTGTAGACAGTCTGTCACTGACCCCTGTACAGTCCGTCACTGACTCCTGTACACAGTCTGTCACTGAACCCTGTACAGAGCCTGTCACTGACCCCTGTACAGTTTGTCACGGACTCCTGTACAGTCTGACACTGACTCCTGCACACAGTCTGTCACTGACCCCTGTACACAGCCTGTCACTGACCCCTGTACGCCGTCTCTCATTGACCCCTGTACAGTCCGTCACTGACCACTGTACAGTCCGTCACTGACCCCTGTACAGTCCATCACTGACTCCTGTACACAGTCTGTCACTGACCACTGTACACAGTTTGTCACTGACTCCTGTACAGTGTATCACTGACCCCTGTAGAGTGTGTCACTGACCCCGCTACACAGTCTGTCACTGACCCCTGTACAGTCTATCACTGACCCCTGTACAGTCTGTCACTGACTCCTGTACACAGTCTGTCACTGACCCCTGTACACATTCTGTCAATGACCCCTGCAGACAGTCTGACAGTGACTCCCGTATACAGTCTGTCACTGACCCCTGTACACAGTCTGTCACTGACCCCGCTACACAGCCTGTCACTGACACCTGTACAGTCTGTCACTGACCCCTGTACAGAGTCTGTCACTGAACCCCGTACACAGCGTGTCACTGACCCCTGTACACAGCCTGTCGCTGACCCCTGTACACAGCCTGTCGCTGACCCCTGTACACAGCCTGTCACTCACTCCTGTACACAGCCTCTCACTCACCCCTGTACACAGCCTGTCACTCAGCCCTATACACAGCCTGCCACTCACCCCTGTACAGAGTCTGTCACTGACGCCTGTACAGAGTCTGTCACTGACCCCATTACACAGTCTGTCACAGACCCCTGTACAGAGTCTGTCACTGACCCCTGTACACAGCCTGTCACTGATCCCATTACACAGTCTGTCACAGACCCCTGTACAGAGTCTGTCACTGACCCCTGAACACAGCCTGTCACTGACCCCAGTACACAGTCTGTCACAGAACCCTGTACACAGTCCGTCATTGACCCCTGTACAGTCCGTCACTGACCCCTGTACAGTCCATCACTGGCTCCTGTACACAGTCCGTCACAGACCACTGTACACAGTGTGTCACTGGCCCCTGTACACAGTCTGTCGCTGACCCCTGTACAAAGTCTGTCACTGACACCTGCACAAAGACTGTCACTGACCCCTGTACACAGTGTGTCACTGACCCCTGTACACAGCCTGTCACCGACCCCTGTACACAGCCTGTCACTCACTCCTGTACACAGCCTGTCACTCACCCCTGTACATTCCGTCACTGAATCCTGTACACAGTCTGTCACTGGCCCCTGTACAGTCTGTTACTGACCCCTGTACAGTCTGTCACTGACCCCTGTACAGTTCGTCACTGACTCCTGTACACAGTCTGTCACTGACCACTGTACACAGTGTGTCACTGACCCCTGTACAGTGTGTCACTGGCCCCTGTACAGTCTGTTACTGACCCCGTACAGTCTGTCACTGACCCCTGTACAGTTCGTCACTGACTCCTGTACACAGTCTGTCACTGACCACTGTACACAGTGTGTCACTGACCCCTGTACAGTGTGTCACTGACACCTGTACAGTCTGTTACTGACCCCTGTACAGTCTGTCACTGACCCCTGTACAGTCTGTCACTGACCCCTGTACAGTCTGTCACCGAATCCAGTACACAGTCTGTCACCGACCCCTGTACACAGCCTGTCACTGACCCCTGTACACAGCCTGTCACTGACCCCTGCACACAGTCTGTCACTAACCCCTGTACAAAGTCTATCACTGACCTATGTACAGTCTGTCTCTGACCTATGTACACAATCTGTCTCTCACCCCTGCACACAGCCTGTCAATGCCACCTGTACACAGCCTGTCACTGACCCCTGTACACAGTCTGTCATTGACCCATGTACAGTCCGCCACTGACCCCTGTACAGTCCATCACTGACTCCAGTACACAGTCTGTCAGTGACCACTGTACACAGTGTGTCACTGACCCCTGTACATTGTGTCACTGACACCTGTACAGTCTGTTACTGACCCCTGTACAGTCTGTCACTGACCCCTGTACAGTCTGTCACTGACTCCTGTACACAGTCTGTCACTGACCACTGTACACAGTGTGTCACTGACCCCAGCACAGTGTGTCACTGACCCCTGTACAGTGTGTCACTGACCCCGCTACACAGTCTGTCACTGGCCCCTGTACAGTCCGTCAATGACCCCTGTACAGTCTGTTACTGACTCCTGTACACAGTCTGTCACTGACCACTGTACAGTCGGTCACTGAACCCTGTACACAGTCTGTCACTGAACCCTGTACACAGTCTGTCACTGACCCCTGTACACAGTCTGACACTGACTCCAGTACACAGTCTGTCACTGACCCCTGTACACAGTCTGTCACTGATCCCGCTACACAGCCTGTCACTGACAGCTGTACACGGTCTGTCACTGACACCTGTACACAGTCTGTCACTGACCCCTGTACACAGTCTGCAACTGACCCCTGTACACAGTCTGTCACTGACACCTGTACACAACCTGTCACTGACCCCCGTACACAGCGTGTCACTGACCCCTGTACACAGCCTGTCGCTGACCCCTGCACACAGCCTCTCACTCACTCCTGTAAACAGCCTCTCACTCACCCCTGTACACAGCCTGTCACTCAGCCCTGTACACAGCCTGTCACTCACCCCTGTACAGAGTCTGTCACTGACCCCTGTACACAGCCTGACACTGACCCCAGTACACAGTCTGTCACTGACCCCTGTAAACAGCCTGTCACTGACCCCTGTACACAGCCTGTCACTGGCTCCTGTACACAGTCCGTCACAGACCCCTGTACACAGTGTGTCACTGACCCCTGTACACAGTGTGTCGCTGACCTATGTACACAATCTGTCTCTGACCCCTGTACACAGTCTGCCACTGACCCCGCTACACAGCCTGTCACTGACACCTGTACACAGTCTGTCACTGATCCCTGTACAGAGTCTGTCACTGACCCCTGTACACAGTGTGTCACTGACCCCTGTACACAGCGTGTCACTGACCCCTGTACAGAGTCTGTCACTGACGCCTGTACAGAGTCTGTCACTGACCCCTGTACACAGCCTGTCACTGACCCCATTACACAGTCTGTCACAGACCCCTGTACACAGCCTGTCCCTCAGTCCTGTACACAGCCTGTCACTCAGTCCTGTACACAGCCTGTCACTCACCCCTGAACACAGCCTGTCACTGACCCCAGTACACAGTCTGTCACAGAACCCTGTACACAGTCCGTCATTGACCCCTGTACAGTCCGTCACTGACCCCTGTACAGTCCATCACTGGCTCCTGTACACAGTCCGTCACAGACCACTGTACACAGTGTGTCACTGGCCCCTGTACACAGTCTGTCGCTGACCCCTGTACAAAGTCTGTCACTGACACCTGCACAAAGACTGTCACTGACCCCTGTACACAACGTGTCACTGACCCCTTTACACAGCCTGTCACCGACCCCTGTACACAGCCTGTCACTCACTCCTGTACACAGCCTGTCACTCACCCCTGTACATTCCGTCACTGAATCCTGTACACAGTCTGTCACTGACCACTGTACACAGTGTGTCACTGACCCCTGTACAGTGTGTCACTGACCCCTGTACATTCCGTCACTGAATCCTGTACACAGTCTGTCACTGACCCCTGTACAGTGTGTCACTGACCCCTGTACAGTCTGTTACTGACCCCTGTACAGTCTGTCACTGACCCCTGTACAGTTCGTCACTGACTCCTGTACACGGTCTGTCACTGACCACTGTACACAGTGTGTCACTGACCCCTGTACAGTGTGTCACTGACCCCTGTACAGTCTGTTACTGACCCCTGTACAGTCTGTCACTGACCCCTGCACAGTTCGTCACTGACTCCTGTACACGGTCTGTCACTGACCACTGTACACAGTGTGTCACTGACCCCTGTACAGTGTGTCACTGACACCTGTACAGTCTGTCACTGACCCCTGTACAGTCTGTCACCGAATCCAGTACACAGTCTGTCACCGACCCCTGTACACAGCCTGTCACTGACCCCTGTACACAGTATGTCACTGACCCCTGCACACAGTATGTCACTGACCCCTGCACACAGTCTATCACTGACCTATGTACAGTCTGTCCCTGACCTATGTACACAATCTGTCTCTCACCCCTGCACACAGCCTGTCAATGCCACCTGTACACAGCCTGTCACTGACCCCTGTACACAGTCTGTCATTGACCCATGTACAGTCCGCCACTGACCCCTGTACAGTCCATCACTGACTCCTGTACACAGTCTGTCAGTGACCACTGTACACAGTGTGTCACTGACCCCTGTACATTGTGTCACTGACACCTGTACAGTCTGTTACTGACCCCTGTACAGTCTGTCACTGACTCCTGTACACAGTCTGTCACTGACCACTGTACACAGTGTGTCACTGACCCCAGCACAGTGTGTCACTGACCCCTGTACAGTGTGTCACTGACCCCGCTACACAGTCTGTCACTGGCCCCTGTACAGTCCGTCAATGACCCCTGTACAGTCTGTTACTGACTCCTGTACACAGTCTGTCACTGACCCCTGTACAGTCGGTCACTGAACCCTGTACACAGTCTGTCACTGAACCCTGTACACAGTCTGTCACTGACCCCTGTACACAGTCTGACACTGACTCCCGTACACAGTCTGTCACTGACCCCTGTACACAGTCTGTCACTGACCCCGCTACACAGCCTGTCACTGACAGCTGTACACAGTCTGTCACTGACACCTGTACACAGTCTGTCACTGACCCCTGTACACAGTCTGCAACTGACCCCTGTACACAGTCTGTCACTGACCCCTGTACACAACCTGTCACTGACCCCCGTACACAGCGTGTCACTGACCCCTGTACACAGCCTGTCGCTGACCCCTGCACACAGCCTCTCACTCACTCCTGTACACAGCCTCTCACTCAGCCCTGTACACAGCCTGTCACTCACCCCTGTACAGAGTCTGTCACTGACCCCTGTACACAGTCTGACACTGACCCCAGTACACAGTCTGTCACTGACCCCTGTAAACAGCCTGTCACTGACCCCTGTACACAGCCTGTCACTGGCTCCTGTACACAGTCCGTCACAGACCCCTGTACACAGTGTGTCACAGACCCCTGTACACAGTGTGTCACTGGCCCCTGTACACGGTGTGTCGCTGACCTATGTACACAGTCTGTCACTGACCCCTGTACACAGTCTGTCATTGACCCATGTACAGTCCGTCACTGACCCCTGTACAGTCCGTCACTGACTCCTGTACACATTCTGTCACTGACCCCTGTACACCGTATCTCATTGACCCCTATACAGTCCGTCACTGACCCCTGTACAGTCCACCACTGACCCATGTACAGTCCATCACTGACTCCTGTACACAGTCTGTCACTGACCACTGTACACAGTGTGTCACTGACTCCTGTACAGTGTATTACTGACCCCTGTACAGTGTGTCACTGACCCCTGTACAGTCTGTCACTGACCCCTGTACAGTCTGTCACTGACTCCTGTACACAGTCTCTCACTGACCCCTGTACAGTCGGTCACAGAACCCTGTACACAGTCTGTCACTGACCCCTGTACACAGTGATGCACTATCAACAACACCAAAGACTACGAGTTGAACTTATACGAAGTAGGCTTTTATTGACAAAGAACTGGAGCATGCCTCTGCTAGTGGATCCATCCTAAGAGCTCCCGGGGGAAGGGTGGTGAGTCACCTTTATACCCGGGCTTAGGGGTGGAGCCAGGGGCGGAGACATGCCCAGACCTGTACAGAGTTAACAGTGGTTTACCACATTCACCCCTCATTTAAAAAAGAGTCCGGCGGGGTGAAGTGTTTCAAAAGTTCGTATATGAAAGTCTCTCCGGGGGTCTTGTCTGCCGTAATGATCTTCGTGGTGCCGGTTGCGGCGGTTCTTTGCCCACGGCCGCTTCTCGCGTGGGACGGAGCACTGGCGTGTCGTCCTCTCGGGGTAGGGATGGCACCGGCATGTCGTCAGTTCGTGGTAGACACCCCGGTGGTGCGTCATGGGTAGTGGTGGTGGGTGGAGGTAGTGGATGGTGATCGATGGTGTTTCGGGTGGTACCTGAGGGTGCGAGGTCTCGAATTGAGACTGTGTCCTCCCGTCCATCAGGATACGGCACGCAGGCGTACTGTGGGTTGGCGTGGAGGAGGTGAACCTTTTCGACCAGGGGGTCCGTCTTATGGCTCCTCACGTGTTTCCTGAGCAGGACGGGTCCCGGAGACGTCAGCCATGGCGGTAGTGATGTCCCCGAGGTAGATTTCCTGGGGAAGACGAACATCTTCTCGTGAGGGGTGGCGTTTGTGGCAGTACAGAGCAGTGATCGTATGGAGTGGAGCGCATCGGGGAGGACATCTTGCCAGCGGGAGATTGGGAGGCCCTTGGATTTTAGGGCGAGCATGGCGGTCTTCCACACCATTGCGTTCTCCCTCTCTACCTGTCCGTTACCCCGGGGGTTGTAGCTGGTAGTCCTGCTCGTGGCTATGCCCTTTTCGAGCAGGTACTGGTGCAGCTCATCGCTCATGAACGACGAGACCCTGTCGCTGTGGATGTAATTGGGGAAGCCAAATATGGCGAACAGGTCGTTGAGGCACCTGATGACTGTGGCGCTGGTCATGTCCGGGCAGGGGATGGCGAAGGGGAAACAGGAGTACTCGTCAATAATATTGAGGAAGTACGTGTTGCGGTCAGAGGAGGGAAGGGGCCCCTTGAAATCGACGCTGAGACGTTCGAAGGGGCGGGTGGCTTTAATCAGGTGTGCCCTGTCTGGCCTATAAAAATGCGGTTTGCATTCGGCGCAGACCTGGCAGTTCCTGGTCATGGTCCTGACCTCCTCGATGGAGTAAGGCAGGTTGCGAGCTTTAATAAAATGGAAGAACCTGGTGACCCCCGGGTGGCAGAGATCATTGTGGAGGGTCCGTAGCCTATCGACTTGTGCGTTGGCACATGTCCCATGGGATAGGGCGTCTGGGGGCTCATTAAGTTTCCCGGGCCGGTATAAGATATTGTAGTTGTAGGTGGATAACTCGATCCTCCACCACAATATCTTATCATTTTTGATTTTCCCCCTTTGTCTGTTGTTAAACATAAATGCTACTGACCATTGGTCAGTGAGCAGGGTGAAACGTTTACCGGCCAGATAATGTCTCCAGTGCCGTACAGCCTCCACTATCGCCTGGGCCTCCTTCTCGACTGAGGAGTGTCGAATTTCGGGGCCCTGGAGGGTCCGTGAAAAGAAGGCCACGGGTCTCCCCGCCTGGTTAAGGGTTGCGGCTAGGGCGAAGTCGGATGCATCGCTCTCCACTTGGAAAGGGATGGACTCATCCACTGCGTGCATTGTGGCCTTCGCAATGTCCTCTTTTATGAGGGTGAAGGCCGCACAGGCCTCTGCTGTCAGGGGGAAGGAGGTTGACTTGATGAGGGGCCGGGCTTTGTCCGCATAGTTGGGCACCCACTGGGCGTAGTAAGAGAAGAACCCTAGGCATCTCTTCAGGGCTTTTAGGCAGTGGGGGAGGGGTAGTTCCAGGAGGGGGCGCATTCGGTCGGGGTCGGGGCCGATGACTCCGTTTTCCACCATGCAGCCAAGAATAGCGAGGCGCGTGGTGCGGAACATATTTTTCTCTGTTGTATGTCAGATTCAGCCGTTGGGCCGTACGGAGGAATTTTTCTAGGTTGGCGTCGTGGTCATGCCGGTCATGGCCGCAGATGGTGACGTTGTCTAGATAGGGGAAGGTGGCCTGCAGCGCGTTCTGGTCAGCCATCCGGTCCATCTCCCTTTGGAAGACCGAGACCCCGTTGGTGACGCCGAAGGGGACTCGGAGGAAGTGGTAGAGGCGACCGTCGGCCTCGAAGGCCGTGTACTGGCGGTCCTCAGGCCTGATGGGGAGCTGGTGGTATGCCGACTTCAGATCAATCGTCGAGAATACCCGGTATTGTGCTATCTGGTTGACCATGTCAGATATGCGGGGAAGTGGGTATGCGTCTAATTGCGTGTATCGATTGATCGTCTGGCTGCAATCAATAACCAGGCGCTGTTTTTCGCCGGTCTTCACTACCACCACTTGGGCTCGCCATGGGCTGGTGCTGCCCTCGATAATCCCTTCCCTCAGGAGTCTTTCTACTTCTGATTTAATAAAGCTCCTATCCCCGGCACTGTACCGCCTGCTTTTAGTAGCAATTGGCTTGCAGTCTTTGGCGAGGTTAGCGAACAACGGGGGGGTTTGACCTTCAGGGTGGACAGGCTGCATACTTTGCGCGGCGCCGTGTTTAAATTCTGCCGGCTGCAGACTGTAAGTGGGGGCAGGGGCCCGCCATATGCCATCATGACGCTCTCCAGATGGCACTGGAAGTCTAATCCTGGCAGAGCTGTGGCAGGACGAGGAATTTAAAATCTCTGTACTCCACGCCGTTCACTGTCAGAGTCGCTACACAGTAGCCGCCGACGTCCGCCGTATGGGACTTTGAGGCCATAAAGACCTGGTGGCGTGTGGGCATAACCGATAGGGAGTAGCGTCGCACCGTGTCGGGGTGGATGAAGCTCTCCGTGCTTCCGCAGTCGAAAAGGCAATTTGTGGCATGGCCATTTACCTTTACGTTCATCATGGACCTGGCTAGTTGATGGGGCCTAGATTGGTCCAGGGTGATGGAGGCCATCGTCGAGGTCGGTGGGTCGCTGTAGTATTCGCCCGCGCCGGGGGCCTGGTCTCAAAATGGTGTCCAAGATGGCGGCTCCCCCGCGGCTGGTGGTGCCCAAAATGGCGGCCCGCACGGCTCACACGTGGTTGGTGGGGTCCAAAATGGCGGCCTGCACGGTTCACACGCAGCGCTGCTGGAATTGGGGGTCGATTTCGTCCTGCACACTCTCGCGTAGTGGCCTTTCTTGCTGCATTTGGAGCAGGTCGCGTCCTTTGCTGGGCATTGCTGTCTGGGGTGCTTGGCCTGGCCGCAGAAGTAGCATTTCTGGCCTCTGGTCATTGCAGCTGTAGTTGGGCTGCTGGCGGCTTGTGGCCTTACCGGGTTCCAAGATGGCTGCTCCCGTGACATCCACATGGCCATCCGGTCAGGGGGGTAGGTGTCCATGTTCTGGAGGGCCACATCTAACAAGTTAGCGAGGGCCACCGTCTTCTGCAGGTCGATCCCCCTCTGTTCCAGCAGCCTCTGCCGAGTATAGTTGGACCTGATGCCGGCTACGTAGGCGTCTCGGATCAGGTCTTCCGTGCATTCCTTGGCCATCACCGCATTGCAATTACAGGCCCGGCCGAGGACTCTCAGTGCCAGTAAATATTCGGCGCCCGATTCCCCGGGGCGCTGTTTTCGGGTAGCCAGGTGTCTGGCGTAGACCTCGTTAACAGGCCTCACGTATTGTTCCTTTAGCGTCGCGCTGGCGGCCGCATAAGTTGTGGCGTCTCGGATGATCGAGTAGACTCGGTGGCTCACCCGTGAGTTCAAGACAAGCCGTTTCGCGTCATCTGTAGTGACGGTAGTGCTGGAGGCCTCCAGGAAAGCTTCGAAACAGCTCAGCCAGTGTTCAAAGTTATTGGCTGCATCTGCTGCTTGAGGATCCAGGTCTAAACGTTCCGGCTTCAAGATTTGCTCCATGTCGAAAATTTAGTCAATAAAATTGATGCACTATCAACAACACCAAAGACTACGAGTTGAACTTATATGAAGTAGGCTTTTATTGACTAAGAACTGGAGCATGCCTCTGCTAGTGGATCCATCCTAAGAGCGCCCGGGGGAAGGGTGGTGAGTCACTTTTATACCCGGGCTTAGGGGTGGAGCCAGGGGCGGAGACATGCCCGGACCTGTACAGAGCTAACAGTGGTTTACCACACACAGTCTGTCACCGACCCCTGTACACAGTCTGTCGCTGACCCCTGTACATAGACTGTCACTCACTCCTGTGCACAGCCTCTCACTGACCCCTGTACACAGCCTGTCACTCAGCCCTGTACACAGCCTGTCACTCACCCCTGTACAGAGTCTGTCACTGACCCCTGAACACAGCCTGTCACTGACCCCAGCACACAGTCTGTCACAGACACCTGTACACAGTCCGTCACTGACCCCTGTACAGTCCGTCACTGACCCCTGTACAGTCCGTCACTGACCCCTGTACAGTCCATCACTGGCTCCTGTACACAGTCCGTCACAGACCACTGTACACAGTGTGTCACTGACCCCTGTACACAGTCTGGCACTGACCCCTGTACACAGCCTGTCACTGACCCCTGTACAAAGTCTGTCACTGACCCCTGCACAAAGGCTGTGACTGACCCCTGTACACAGTCTGTCACTGACCCCTGTACACAGCCTGTCACTGACCCCTGTACACAGCCTGTCACTGACCCCTGTACACCGTCTCTCATTGAACCCTGTACAGTCCGTCACTGACCACTGTACAGTCCGTCACTGATCCCTGTACAGTCCATCACTGACTCCTGTACACAGTCTGTCACTAACCACTGTACACAGTTTGTCACTGACTCCTGTACAGTGCATCACTGACCCCTGTAGAGTGTGTCACTGACCCCGCTACACAGTCTGTCACTGACCCCTGTACAGTCTGTCACTGACTCCTGTACACAGTCTGTCACTGACCCCTGTACAGTCGGTCACTGACCCCTGTACAGTCGGTCACAGACCCCTGTACACATTCTGTCAATGACCCCTGTAGACAGTCTGACAGTGACTCCCGTATACAGTCTGTCACTGACCCCTGTACACAGTCTGTCACTGACCCCTGTACAGAGCCTGTCACTGACCCCCATACACAGCGTGTCACTGACCCCTGTACACAGCCTGTCGATGACCCCTGTACACAGCCTGTCACTCACTCCTGTACACAGCCTGTCACAGACCCCTGTACACAGCCTGTCACTCAGTCCTGTACACAGCCTGTCACTCACCCCTGTACAGAGTCTGTCACTGACCCCTGAACACAGCCTGTCACTGACCCCAGCACACAGTCCGTCACTGACCCCTGTACAGTCCATCACTGCTCACAGCCTGTCACTGACCCCTGCACAAAGGCTGTCACTGACCCCTGTACACAGCCTGTCACTGACTCCTGTACACAGCCTGTCACAGATCCCTGCACAGAGTCTGTCACTGACCCCTGTACAGAGCCTGTCACTGACCGCTGTACAGACTGTCATGGACTCCTGTACAGTCAGACACTGACTCCTGTACACAGTCTGTCACTGACCCCTATACACAGCCTATCACTGAGTCCTGTACACAGTCTGTCACTGACCCCTGTACACAGTCTGTCACTGACCCCTGTACACAGTCTGTCACTGACCCCTGTACACAGTCTGTCACTGACCCCTGTACACAGTCTGTCACTGACCCCTGTACACAGTCTGTCACTGACCCCTGTACACAGTCTGTCACTGACCCCTGTACACAGTCTGTCACTCACCCCTGTACACAGCCTGTCACTGACCCCAGTACACAGTCTGTCACAGACCCCTGTACACAGCCTGTCACTGACCCCTGTACTCAGCCTGTCACTGACCCCTGTACACAGCCTGTCACTGACCCCTGTACACAGCCTGTCACTGACCCCTGTACACAGCCTGTCACTGACCCCTGTACAGTCCGTCACTGACCCCTGTACAGTCCATCACTGGCTCCTGTACACAGTCCGTCACAGACCACTGTACACAGTCTGTCACTGACCCCTGTACACAGTCTGTCATTGACCCCTGTACAGTCCGTCACTGACCAATGTACATTCCGTCACTGAATCCTGTACACAGTCTGTCACTGACCACTGTACACAGTCTGTCACTGACCCCTGTACAGTGTGTCACTGACCCCTGTACAGTCTGTTACTGACCCCTGTACAGTCTGTCACTGACCCCTGTACAGTCTGTCACCGACTCCAGTACACAGTCTATCACTGACCCCTGCACACTGTCTGTCACTGACCCCTGTGCACAGTCTGTCACTGACACCTGTACACAGCCTGTCACTGACCCCTGCACACAGTCTGTCACTGACCCCGCGACACAGCCTGTCACTGACCCCGCGACACAGCCTGTCACTGACACCTGTACACAGTCTGTCACTCACCCCCGTACACAGCCTGTCACTGACCCCAGTACACAGTCTGTCACAGACCCCTGTACACAGCCTGTCACTGACCCCTGTACTCAGCCTGTCACTGACCCCTGTACACAGCCTGTCACTGACCCCTGTACACAGCCTGTCACTGACCCCTGTACAGTCCGTCACTGACCCCTGTACAGTCCGTCACTGACCCCTGTACAGTCCATCACTGACCCCTGTACACAGTCTGTCACTGACCCCTGTACACAGCCTGTCACTGACCCCTGTACACAGACTGTCACTGACCCCTGTACACAGACTGTCACTGACCCCTGTACACAGACTGTCACTGACCCCTGTATTGTCCGTCACTGACTCCTGTACACAGTCTGTCACTCACCTCTGTACACAGTCTGTCACTGAACCCGCTACACAGTCTATCACTCAGCCCTGTACACAGCCTGTCACTCACCCCGGTACAGAGTCTGTCACTGATCCCTGTACACAGCCTGTCACTGACCCCTGTACAGTTCGTCACTGACCCCTGTACAGTCCATCACTGGCTCCTGTACACAGTCTGTCACTGGCCCCTGTACACAGTCTGTCAATGACCCCTGTACACAGCCTATCACTTGTAATGATATCAGCAAATAGTGATGTTATTTGCCTGTTTGATTATCATGTCTTACCAGCATGTTTGCATGTATTGATTACTTATGCCTGACCAGCAGAGGTCATGTGAGAGACAAGCAGTTTGAGTTTAGTTTCAGTTTCGTTCTAGATGCATCACAAGCATCGTGTCTCCTAAAAAAGCTGTATAAAAGAGTTGAACAAGCTTTAGATTAAAAGTGATTCTCTTTCATAAATGTCTCGTCATTGAACCCACAAAGAAATCAATACATGGTGTCAGAAGTGATTGAAAGAGATGAACAGAAAAAATCTGAAGTTAAATCAGCTCTCCACAAATTAGCAAGCCAAAAGAGAACATCGTTGCTTACCATTGGAGAATAGCTAACGAAGTGAAAAATGGAAGGTTTACACCCACCGGCGACGCTTCAGTTGACAGGTAATGTGGCTGAAAATTGGAGGAGATTCAAACAACGTGTGGGGTTGTATTTATCAGCAATCGGAGCTGACGAGAAAAGTAATAAAAGGAAATTGTCACTGTTCTTACATGTCGTGGGTGATGAAGCGCTGGAGGTGTATAATAACTTCACATTCTCTGTTGATGGAGACAAAATGAAGCTAGATAAAATAATGGAACAGTTTGAGGCCTACTGCATACCTAAACGTAATGTGACATTTGAGAGGCACAGATTTTTCACATGTGTACAGAAAACGGGTGAGACTATTGATCAGTATGTGACTGAACTGAGAAACAGAAGCAAATCGTGTGAATTTGGGGGACTGACAGACTCGCTGATAAAAGACAGACTGGTGTGTGGTATTCCAGATAATGGTCTAAGGGAAAGACTGCTAAGAGAGCAAGATCTAGACCTGGGAAAAGCCATAGCACTGTGTAGGGCTACAGAGACTGTGAAGTTGCAGGCAAAGGAGCTGTTCAGTGACAATAGCTGCAACGTGGATGCAGTGAGAAAGAACGGATACAAACCGTTTAACAAAACAAGCGCCAATGTGAAAAAAGAGGCGTGGCCAGCGAACGAAAATGAAAGGGACAATCGAAAGTCATGTAGTCGATGCGGTACACAGCATCCACCAAAAGAGTGTCCAGCATATGGTAAAAAATGCAATAGTTGCAACAAAAACAACCATTATGCCCGTTGCTGTATGAACCAAGCGCAACAAAGCAAGGTCCATGCAGTAGATGAAAGCAAGATAGAGGAGTTCAATGTAGATGTTGTGTCTGAAAACAAAGAAGAAAAAAGAGACTGGATGTTGACACTAAAAGTGAATGACATACACATTCCATTTAAATTGGATACTGGAGCACAAGTTAATGTGATATCAGAGACTGATTTTAAGAAAATTAGACCCAGACCAAAGATACATGGAATCAAAGTGAAAGTGACAGGATACTCAGGTACTGATATACCAGTGAAAGGAAGATGCATTGTCAAAGTAACACACAAGGACAGAGAGCACACGCTAGCATTAATCGTGGTGCCAAAGGATGTGCAAGCCATACTAGGTTTAAAAGCCTGTGAGAGACTGAACCTGGTAAAGAGAGTCCTCGTTGTGGAAAGTGAAGGAGAGACAGTCTATGATAAACTGAATGTTGCGTACACACCGGGTAAGCTGATGTATACAGCAGACACGTTGTCCAGAGCTGTTGACCCAGGAGAGCCCGCAAACACAGTGAAAAGACTGATGTACAAGGCAAAAGACAGTGGAACTGACTTCTACCAGAGCATGCTTGTATACCGCACAACGCCGCTCGAGTGTGGTATGTCACCAGCCCAACTCCTTATGGGACGTATGCTAAGGTCAAACCTACCCATCCCGGAGAACCTCCTGAAAACAAAAGAGGGAGAGAAAGTGAGGAAGTTCAAAGAACAACAGAAAGAAAAGCAAAAGTACTACAATGACAGAGGAACACAAAACCTACCTGAACTCCACACTGGTGACCAAGTAAGGTTGAAAGACAAAACAAACACATGGACTCAGAAGGGAACTGTCCTGAGTGAAGTTCAACCAAGATCATACACCATTCAGACAGATGAGGGTGCTGTTCTGAGAAGAAATCGTCGAGATCTTCTCATGGGACCAGCCACAGCAGGTCAAGAGACTGATACTGTTGAACAACCTGATCACACAGCTGAGAACCAATCATCTGAGGCAACAGCTCAGATTCAAGGACAATCAATCAGAAAATCCTCAAGACACGTGAAGCCTCCTGAGAGACTCATTGAGCAAATTTAAGGACTATTGTTATAGAAGGAAGTAATGTTATCTTATTCTTTCTTCAAGTTCTAGTGTATTGACATATTTCATGTGAACACACAAAGCAAGGTTAAAAAACCTTGATCATGATAATGATAATGTAAGTTCATTAAGTGTTACAGTTAAAATGCAGATTAATACAAAGAAAACATGTTGTTAGTGTTGAGTCTGTGTGTCCCAGTTATGTTTATTATAAATCACTGGACACAGACAACAAGAATAACTTTAACAGGTCTTTACTATTCGGAGGTCAGGGCTGAAATGCCCAGCAAATCACTACACAACGTTTATATACCGGTGTGGTCACCACCGGTATTACAGTATACAGCAGCCAAGAGAAAGTAGTACATCTCTTAAGGTAGTTCTCTTAAGGTGGAACAGATTACATACACCACAATCCTCCCTTTTTAGCTTAACAGTGTATATCCCCATTTAACATAACATAATAACATATATATATACAACTTCATGCAAAACAGTTCAAAGATTCAGTCTCTGAGGAGGCCTCCTGATCCGAGTTGGATAACGCCTTTCAGGGGTCTCTGATTCTCGTTGCTGGGGTGACTCATCTAGTTGATCTCTTATGGATTGGACATCATCATCAGGTACATTCACTTCTGAGGTAGATGCTTTAGGTTCACTAACTTCTTCCACGGTTGTCTCTGCCGTAACCCTGGGTTCGACCCTTGTTCTCGATTCTACCAGTTGGTCAGCATGACGTCGTATTACATTTTCACCAATATCTACCGTGTACATCAGGGGTCCTTGTCTGGCCCGAATTGTTCCAGATTGCCATTTCTCATTTTTATAGCCCCGGGCTAACACTGGTTGTCCTATTTCGAAACTCCGAGTGGTCTTGTTATTTATATGCTGGAACTGTTTGTTTTCGACTTCCCTCCGCACATTTGGTTTTAACAAGTCCAACCTGGACCGCAACCTCCTGTTCTAGAACATCATGGCAGGACTTTGGTTTGTCACTGCACGAGTGGCGTTTCAATATGCCAGTAGGAAATTGTCCACCTTGTGTTGTAGTGGAATCTGATCTTCGCTCATGGCCTTTATTGCTTTTTTGAACGTTTGTACAAGTCTCTCGGCCAACCCGTTTGTAGCCGGATGATATGGGGCAGAGGTATAATGTTTCACCCCATTCTTCTTCATGAATTTCTGGAATTCTTCTGACACGAACTGCGGTCCGTTGTCTGAACATATTTGTTCTGGCAATCCATTTCTTGCAAATATCGTTCTTAGCACCGCGATCGTCTTTTCCGAGGTAGTGGTAGTCATCTTAATCACTTCTGGCCATTTAGAATGTGCGTCCACCGCAATTAAAAACATGGAGTCCATGAATGGACCAGCAAAGTCAATATGTACACGTTGCCATGGGGTTGAAGGCCATTCCCATGGATGCAGCGGTGCAATCGGAGGTGCATTTTGAACTTTTTGGCACCCTGAGCAGCTTTTCGTCAGATCCTCTATCTGTTGGTCGATACCCGGCCACCACACATAAGCCCTAGCAAGGCTTTTCATCTTGACTCCCCCCAGATGACCTTCATGCAGTTCCTTTAGAACTCTCTCTCTTAACTTAGGAGGAATAATCACCCTTGTTCCATACATCAATGTTCCTTGACAGACGGACAGCTGTTCTCGTCTTGCTGAGAATGCCGGTAACAGTGGATCACCATGTGCTGGCCATCCATTCACTGTCAATTCGTAGACCCGGGACAGTGTCGGGTCGTTCCTGGTTTCTCTTTCAATACTTGCATTGGTGACTGGTAAACATTCGATGATGGTCGAGTGAAATAACTCAACAGGGTCAACCGTCGGTGCCTCCTCTGCTGTAGGTAGTGGCAGGCGCGACAGCCCATCAGCATTACCATGCTGCTTTGTACCTTTGAATTCAATCTGATATTGATGTGCCCCTAGGAAAAGGGACCATCTCTGGAGCCTCTGTGCTGTCATCACCGAAACACCCTTCTTAGGGTTAAAAATGGATACCAACGGCTGGTGGTCTGTCAGTAGCGTAAACTTTTGGCCCTGCAGGTAATGATTAAACTTCTTTACTCCCCACACAAGGCTGAGAGCCTCCCTATCTATCTGAGCATAGTTGCGCTCAGCGGAGGTCAATGATCTGGATGCGAACGCGACTGGCCTCTCCAAGCCATTTGGCAACTTGTGTGAGAGTACTGCCCCAATACCATATGGAGAAGCATCACAAGCCAAACGAATAGGCAGCGTTGGGTTGAAGTGAGCCAACACTTCCTCTGAGGTGATCAATGCCTTGTTTTTGCGAAAGGCCCTCTTACAGTCCTCGCTCCACTTCCATGGTACTCCCTTCTGCAAAAGAGCATTCAGCGGGTGCAGCACCGTGGATAAATTTGGCAGAAACTTATGGTAATAGTTAATCAACCCTAGGAACGACCTCAACTGGGATACATTATCCGGAGCGGGAGCCTTCACAACAGCTTCGATCTTGTCAGGAGACTTATGAAGCCCCTCCTGGTCAATGACATGACCACAGTACGAGATCCGCTTCTGAAAGAACTCACATTTCTGGCGATTAACTCGAAGTCCATATTCTTTCAATCTGGTGAGCACCAGTTCCAAATTTGCAAGATGTTCCTCATCATCATCTCCTGTAATCAGAATATCGTCCAGGTAACATTGTGTGCCTGGAATTCCCTGTAATACCTGCTCCATGGCCCTCTGCCAAATTGCTGGAGCCGATGCCACTCCAAAAACCAGTCTATTATACCGATACAAGCCTCTATGCGTGTTGATCGTGAGATACTGGCGTGACTCTTCCTCAACTTCCATCTGTAAGTACGCCTGCGCCAGGTCTATCTTGGTGAAGTATTTCCCGCCAGACAATGAAGCGAAGATATCCTCAATCCGCGGAAGCGGATATTGCACCGTGTGAAGCACCAGATTAACAGTGATCTTGAAATCTCCACAGAGACTCATTGAGCAAATTTAAGGACTATTGTTATAGAAGGAAGTAATGTTATCTTATTCTTTCTTCAAGTTCTAGTGTATTGACATATTTCATGTGAACACACAAAGCAAGGTTAAAAAACCTTGATCATGATAATGATAATGTAAGTTCATTAAGTGTTACAGTTAAAATGCAGTTAAATACAAAGAAAACATGTTGTTAGTTAAAAGTAAAATACTTTTGTTTTAAGAAAGGGAGATGTAATGATATCAGCAAATAGTGATGTTATTTGCCTGTTTGATTATCATGTCTTACCAGCATGTTTGCATGTATTGATTACTTATGCCTGACCAGCAGAGGTCATGTGAGAGACAAGCAGTTTGAGGTTAGCTTCAGTTTTGTTCTAGATGCATCACAAGCATCGTGTCTCCTAAAAAAGCTGTATAAAAGAGTTGAACAAGCTTTCGATTAAAAGTCATTCTCTTTCATAAATGTCTCGTCATTGAACCCACAAAGAAATCAATACATCACTGACGCCTGTACACAGCCTGTCACTGACCCCTGTACACAGTCTGTCACTCACCCCGGTACAGAGTCTGTCACTGACCCCTGTACACAGCCTGTCACTGACCCCTGTACACAGTCTGTCACTTACCCTTCTATTGTCCGTCACTGACTCCTGTACACAGTCTGTCACTCACCTCTGTACACAGCCTGTCACTCAGCCCTGTACACAGCCTGTCACTCACCCCGGTACAGAGTCTGTCACTGACCCCTGTACACAGCCTGTCACTCACCCCTGTACTCAGCCTGTCACTCACCCCTGTACACAGCCTGTCACTCAGCCCTGTACATAGCCTGCCACTCACCCCGGTACAGAGTCTGTCACTGACCCCTGTACACAGCCTGTCACTGATCCCTGTACACAGTCTGTCATTGACCTATGTACAGTCCGTCACTGACCCCTGTATAGTCCGTCACTGACTCCTGTACACAGTCTGTCGCTGACCCCTGTACACAGCCTGTCACTGACCCCTGTACACAGCCTGTCACTGACCCCTGTACAAAGTCTGTCACTGATCCCTGCACACAGTCTGTCACTGACCCCTGTACAGAGCCTGTCACTGACCGCTGTACAGACTGTCAGGGACTCCTGTACAGTCTGACACTGACTCCTGTACACAGTCTGTCACTGACCCCTATACACAGCCTATCACTGACCCATGTACAGTCTGTCACTGACCCCTGTACAGTCCGTCACTGACCAATGTACATTCCGTCACTGAATCCTGTACACAGTCTGTCACTGACCACTGTACACAGTGTGTCACTGACCCCTGTACAGTGTGTCACTGACCCCTGTACCGTCTGTTACTGACCCCTGTACAGTCTGTCACTGACCCCTGTACAGTCTGTCACCGACCCCAGTACACAGTCTGTCACTGACCCCTGTACACAGCCTGTCACTGATGCCTGAACACAGTCTGTCACTGACACCTGTACACAGCCTGTCACTGACCCCAGTACACAGCCTGTCACTGGCTCCTGTACACAGACCATCACAGACCCCTGTGCACAGTGTGTGACTTACCCCTGTACAGTCTGTCACTGACCCCTGTACACAGTCTGTCCCTGACCTATGTACACAATCTGTCTCTGACCCCTGCACACAGTCTGTCACTGATCCCCGTACACAGTCTATCACTGACCCCTGTACACTGTCTATCAATGACCCCTGTACACTGTCTGTCACTGACCCCGTACACTGTCTGTCACTGACCCCTGTGCACAGTCTGTCACTGACACCTGTACATAGCCTGTCACTGACCCCTGTACACAGTCTGTCACTGACCCCTGTACACAGTCTGTCACTGAACCCGCAACACAGCCTGTCACTGACACCTGTACACAGCATGTCACTGACACCTGTACACAGCCTGTCACTGACACCTGCACACAGTCTGTCGCTGACACCTGTACACAGCCTGGCGCTGACGCCTGTACACAGCCTGTCACTCAGCCCTGTACACAGCCTGTCACTCACCCCTCTACACAGCCTGTCACTGACCCCAGTACACAGTCTGTCACAGACCCCTGTACACAGCCTGTCACTGACCCCTGTACTCAGCCTGTCACTGACTCCTGTACACAGCCTGTCACTGACCCCTGTACAGTCCGTCACTGACCCCTGTACAGTCCATCACTGACCCCTGTACAGTCCATCACTGGCTCCTGTACACAGTCCGTCACAGACCACTGTACACAGTGTGTCACTGACCCCTGTACACAGTCTGTCACTGACCCCTGTACACAGTCTGTCACTGACCCCTGTACACAGTCTGTCACTGACCCCTGTACAAAGCCTGTCACTGACCCCTGTACACAGCCTGTCACTGAACCCGCTACACAGTCTGTCACTCAGCCCTGTACACAGCCTGTCACTCACCCCGGTACAGAGTCTGTCACTGACCCCTGTACGCAGCCTGTCACTGACCCCTGTACACAGACTGTCACTCACCTCTGCACACAGTCTGTCACTGAACCCGCTACACAGTCTGTCACTCAGCGCTGTACACAGCCTGTCACTCACCCCGGTACAGAGTCTGTCACTGACCCCTGTACACAGCCTGTCACTGACCCCTGTACAGTCCGTCACTGACCCCTGTACAGTCTGTCACTGACCCCTGTACACAGCCTGTCACTCACCCCGGTACAGAGTCTGTCACTGACCCCTGTACACAGAATGTCACTTACCCCTGTACACAGACTGTCACTTACCCCTGTATTGTCCGTCACTGACTCCAGTACACAGTCTGTCACTCACCTCTGTACACATTCTGTCACTGAACCCGCTACACAGTCTGTCACTCAGCGCTGTACACAGCCTGTCACTCACCCCGGTACAGAGTCTGTCACTGACCCCTGTACACAGCTTGTCACTGACCCCTGTACAGTCCGTCACTGACCCCTGTACACAGTCTGTCAATGACCCCTGTACACAGCCTATCACTGACCCCTGTACACAGCCTGTCACTGACCCCTGTACACAGTCTGTCACTCAGCCCTGTACACAGTCTGTCACTCAGCCCTGTACACAGCCTGTCACTCACCCCGGTACAGAGTCTGTCACTGACCCCTGTACACAGCCTGTCACTGACCCCTGTACACAGTCTGTCAATGACCCCTGTACACAGCCTATCACTGACCCCTGCACACAGCCTGTCACTGACCCCTGTACACAGTCTGTCACTCAGCCCTGTACACAGTCTGTCACTCAGCCCTGTACACAGCCTGTCACTCACCCCGGTACAGAGTCTGTCACTGACCCCTGTACACAGCCTGTCACTGACTCCTGTACACAGTCTGTCACTCACCTCTGTACACAGCCTGTCACTCAGCCCTGTACACAGCCTGTCACTCACCCCAGTACAGAGTCTGTCACTGACCCCTGTACACAGCCTGTCACTCACCCCTGTACACAGCCTGTCACTCAGCCCTGTACACAGCCTGTCACTCACCCCGGTACAGAGTCTGTCACTGACCCCTGTACACAGACTATCACTGATCCCTGTACACAGTCTGTCATTGACCCATGTACAGTCCATCACTGACCCCTGTACAGTCTGTCACAGACTCCTGTACACAGCCTGTCACTGACCCCGGTACACAGCCTGTCACTGACCCCTCTACACAGCCTGTCCCTGACCCCGCTACACAGCCTGTCCCTGACCCCGGTACACAGTCTGTCACTGCCCCTGTACAGTCTGTCACTGACCCCTGTACACAGTCTGTCACTGACCCCTGTACACAGTCTGTCACTGACCCCTGTACACAGTCTGTCACTGACCTCTGTACACAGCCTGTCACTGACCCCTGTACACAGTCTGTCACTGACCCCTGTACACAGCCTGTCACTGACCCCTGTACACAGCCTGTCACTGACCCCCGTACACAGCGTGTCACTGACCCCTGTACAGAGTCTGTCACTGACCCATGTACACAGTCTGTCACTTACCCCTGTACAGTCTGTCACTTACCCCTGTACAGTCTGTCACTGACCCCTGTACAGTCTGTCACTTACCCCTGTATAGTCCGACACTGACTCCTGTACACAGTCTGTCACTGACCCCTGTACACAGCCTGTCACTGACCCCTGTACACAGCCTGTCGCTGACCCCTGTACGCAGCCTGTCACTGACCCCTGTACGCAGTCTGTCACTGACCCCTGTACACAGTCTGTCATTGACCCATGTACAGTCCGTCACAGACCTCTGTACAGTGTGTCACTGACCCCTGTACAGTCTGCCACTGACCCCTGTACAGTCTGTCACTGACTCCTGTACACAGTCTGTCACTGACCCCTGTACACAGTCATCACAGACCCCGCTACACAGTCTGTCACTGACCCCTGTACACAGTGTCATTGACCCTTGTACAGTCCGTCACTGACCCCTGTACAGTCTGTTACTGACTACTGTACAGTCTGTCACTGACCCCTGTACACAGTGTGTCACTGTCCCCTGTACAGTGTCACTGACACCTTTACAGTCTGTTACTGACCCCTGTACAGTCTGTCACTGACCCCTGTACAGTCTGTCACTGACCCCTGTACAGTCTGTCACTGACCCCTGTACAGTCTGTCACCGACTCCAGTACACAGTCTGTCACCGACTCCAGTACACAGTCTGTCACCGACCCCTGTACACAGCCTGTCACTGACCCCTGTACACAGAATGTGACTGTCGCCTGCACACAGTATGTCACTGACCCCTGCACACAGTCTGTCACTAACCCCTGTACAAAGTCTATCACTGACCTATGTACAGTCTGTCGGTGACCTATGCACACAATCTGTCTCTCACCCCTGTACACAGCCTGTCAATGACCCCTGTACACAGCCTGTCACTGACCCCTGTACACAGTCTGTCACTGAACCCGCTACACAGCCTGTCACTGACACCTGTACACAGCCTGTCACTGACACCTGTACACAGCCTGTCACTGACACCTGTACACAGTCTGTCACTGACACCTGTACACAGCCTGGCGCTGACGCCTGTACACAGCCTGTCACTCAGCCCTGTACACAGCCTGTCACTCACCCCTCTACACAGCCTGTCACTGACCCCAGTACACAGTCTGTCAGAGACCCCTGTACACAGCCTGTCACTGACCCCTGTACACAGCCTGTCACTGACTCCTGTACACAGCCTGTCACTGACCCCTGTACAGTCCATCACTGACCCCTGTACAGTCCGTCACTGACCCCTGTACAGTCCATCACTGGCTCCTGTACACAGTCCGTCACAGACCACTGTACACAGTGTGTCACTGACCCCTGTACACAGTCTGTCACTGACCCCTGTACACAGTCTGTCACTGACCCCTGTACACAGCCTGTCACTGAACCCGCTACACAGTCTGTCACTCAGCCCTGTACACAGCCTGTCACTCACCCCGGTACAGATTCTGTCACTGACCCCTGTACAGAGTCTGTCACTGACCCCTGTACGCAGCCTGTCACTGACCCCTGTACACAGACTGTCACTTACCCCTGTATTGTCCGTCACTGACTCCAGTACACAGTCTGTCACTCACCTCTGTACACAGTCTGTCACTCAGCGCTGTACACAGCCTGTCACTCACCCCGGTACAGAGTCTGTCACTGACCCCTGTACACAGCCTGTCACTGACCCCTGCACAGTCCGTCACTGACCCCTGTACACAGTCTGTCAATGACCCCTGTACACAGCCTATCACTGACCCCTGTACACAGCCTGTCCCTGACCCCTGTACGCAGTCTGTCACTCAGCCCTGTACACAGTCTGTCACTCAGCCCTGTACACAGCCTGTCACTCACCCCGGTACAGAGTCTGTCACTGACTCCTGTACACAGCCTGTCACTCACCCCGGTACAGAGTCTGTCACTGACCCCTGTACGCAGCCTGTCACTGACCCCTGTACACAGACTGTCACTTACCCCTGTACACAGACTGTCACTTACCCCTGTATTGTCCGTCACTGACTCCAGTACACAGTCTGTCACTCACCTCTGTACACAGTCTGTCACTGAACCCGCTACACAGCCTGTCACTCACCCCGGTACAGAGTCTGTCACTGACCCCTGTACACAGCCTGTCACTGACCCCTGTACAGTCCGTCACTGACCCCTGTACACAGTCTGTCAATGACCCCTGTACACAGCCTATCACTGACCCCTGTACACAGCCTGTCACTGACCCCTGTACACAGTCTGTCACTCACCCCGGTACAGAGTCTGTCACTGACCCCTGTACACAGCCTGTCACTGACCCCGTACACAGTCTGTCACTTACCCCTCTATTGTCCGTCACTCACTCCTGTACACAGTCTGTCACTCACCTCTGTACACAGCCTGTCACTCAGCCCTGTACACAGCCTGTCACTCACCCCAGTACAGAGTCTGTCACTGACCCCTGTACACAGCCTGTCACTCACCCCTGTACACAGCCTGCCACTCAGCCCTGTACATAGCCTGCCACTCACCCCGGTACAGAGTCTGTCACTGACCCCTGTACACAGTCTGTCATTGACCCATGTACAGTCCGTCACTGACCCCTGTACAGTCTGTCACTGACTCCTGTACACAGCCTGTCACTGACCCCTGTACACAGCCTGTCACTGACCCCTGTACACAGTCTGTCACTGACCCCTGTACACAGTCTGTCACTGACTCCCGTACACAGTCTGTCACTGACCTCTGTACACAGCCTGTCACTGACCCCTGTACACAGTCTGTCACTGACCCCTGTACACAGTCTGTCACTGACCCCTGTACAGTCTGTCACTTACCCCTGTATAGTCCGACACTGACTCCTGTACACAGTCTGTCACTGACCCCTGTACACAGCCTGTCACTGACCCCTGTACGCAGCCTGTCACTGACCCCTGTACGCAGCCTGTCACTGACCCCTGTACGCAGTCTGTCACTGACCCCTGTACGCAGTCTGTCATTGACTCCTGTACACAGTCTGTCACTGACCCCTGTACACAGTCATCACAGACCCCGCTACACAGTCTGTCACTGACCCCTGTACACAGTGTCATTGACCCTTGTACAGTCCATCACTGACCCCTGTACATTCCGTCACTGAATCCTGTACACAGTCTGTCACCGACCACTGTACAGTTCGTCACTGACCCCTGTACACAGTCTGTCACTGAACACTGTACAGTCTGTCACTGACCCCTGTACAGTCTGTCACTGACCCCTGTACAGTCTGTCACCGACTCCAGTACACAGTCTGTCACCGACCCCTGTACACAGCCTGTCACTGACCCCTGTACACAGTATGTGACTGTCGCCTGCACACAGTATGTCACTGACCCCTGCACACAGTCTGTCACTAACCCCTGTACAAAGTCTATCACTGACCTATGTACAGTCTGTCGGTGACCTATGCACACAATCTGTCTCTCACCCCTGTACACAGCCTGTCAATGACCCCTGTACACAGCCTGTCACTGACCCCTGCACACAGTCTGTCATTGACCCATGTACAGTCCGTCACTGAACCCTGTACAGTCCGTCACTGACTCCTGTACACAGTCTGTCACTGACCCCTGTACAGTGTGTCACTGACCCCTGTACAGTGTGTCACTGACCCCGCTACACAGTCTGTCACTGAACCCGCTACACAGTCTGTCAATGACCCCTGTACAGTCTGTCACTGGCTCCTGTACACAGTCTGCACTGACCCCTGTACAGTCGGTCACTGAACCCTGTACACAGTCTGTCACTGAACCCTGTACAAAGTCTGTCACTGACCCCTGTATTCAGTCTGACACTGACTCCCGTACACATTCTGTCACTGACCCCTGTACACAGTCTGTCACTGACCCCGCTACACAGCCTGTCACTGACACCTGTACACAGTCTGTCACTGACCCCTGTACACAGTCTGTCACTGACCCCTGTACACAGTCTGTCACTGACCCCTGTACCCAGCCTGTCACTGACCCCCGTACACAGCGTGTCGCTGACCCCTGTACACGGCCTGTCACTCACCCCTGTACACAGCCTGTCACTCAGCCCTGTACACAGCCTGTCACTCACCCCTGTAAAGAGTCTGTCACAGACCCCTGTACACAGCCTGACACTGACCCCAGTACACAGTCTGTCACTGACCCCTGTACACAGCATGTCACTGACCCCTGTACCCAGCCTGTCACTGGCTCCTGTACACAGTCCGTCAGAGACCCCTGTACACAGTGTGTCGCTGACCCCTGTACAGAGTTTGTCACTTACCCCTGTACAGACTGTCACTGACCCCTGTACACAGTCTGTCCCTGACCTATGTACACAATCTGTCTCTGACCCCTGTACACAATCTGTCTCTGACCCCTGTACACAGTCTGCCACTGACCTCCGTACACAGTCTGTCACTGACCCCTGTACAGTCTGTCACTGACACCTGTAAATAGCCTGTCACTGACCCCTGTACACAGTCTGTCACTGACCACTTTACACAGTGTGTCACTGACCCCTGTACAGTGTGTCACTGACCCCTGTACAGTCTGTCACTGACCCCTGTACAGTCTGTCACTGACCCCTGTACAGTCTGTCACTGACCCCTGTACACAGTCTGTCACTGACCCCTGTACAGTCTGTCACTGACCCCTGTACAGTCTGTCACTGACCCCTGTACAGTCTGTCACTGACCCCTGTACAGTCTGTCACTGACCCCTGTACAGTCTTTCACTGACTCCTGTACACAGTCTGTCACTGACCCCTGTACACAGCCTGTCGCTGACCCCTGTACATAGACTGTCACTCACTCCTGTGCACAGCCTCTCACTGACCCCTGTACACAGCCTGTCACTCACCCCTGTACAGAGTCTGTCATTGACCCATGTACAGTCCGTCACTGACTCCTGTACACAGTCTGTCACTGACCACTGTACACAGTGTGTCACTGACCCCAGCACAGTGTGTCACTGACCCCTGTACAGTGTGTCACTGACCCCGCTATACAGTCTGTCACTGACCCCTGTACAGTCTGTCAATGAACCCTGTACAGTCTGTCAATGAACCCTGTACAGTCTGTTGCTGACTCCTATACACAGTCTGTCACTGACCACTGTACAGTCGGTCACTGAACACTGTACACAGTCTGTCACTGAACCCTGTACACAGTCTGTCACTGACTCCCGTACACAGTCTGTCACTGACTCCCGTACACAGTCTGTCACTGACCCCTCTACACAGTCTGTCACTGACCCCGCTACACAGCCTGTCACTGACACCTGTACACATTCTGTCACTGACCCCTGTACACAGCCTGTCACTGACCCCCGTACACAGCGTGTCACTGACCCCTGTACAGTCTGCCACTGACCCCTGTACAGTCTGTCACTGACTCCTGTACACAGCCTGACACTGACCCCAGTACACAGTCTGTCACTGACCCCTATACACAGCATGTCACTGACCCCTGTACCCAGCCTGTCACTGGCTCCTGTACACAGTCCATCAGAGACCCCTGTACACAGTGTATCGCTGACCCTTGTACAGAGTTTGTCACTTACCCCTGTACAGACTGTCACTGACCCCTGTACACAGTCTGTCCCTGACCTATGTACACAATCTGTCTCTGAGCCCTGTACACAGTCTGTCTCTGACCCCTGTACACAGTCTGCCACTGACCTCCGTACAGTCTGTCACTGACCCCTGTACAGTGTGTCACTGACCCCTGTACAGTGTGTCACTGACCCCTGTACAGTGTGTCACTGACCCCTGTACAGTCTGTCACTGACCCCTGTACAGTCTGTCACTGACCCCTGTACAGTCTGTCACTGACCCCTGTACAGTCTGTCACTGACCCCTGTACAGTCTGTCACTGACCCCTGTACAGTCTGTCACTGACCCCTGTACAGTCTGTCACTGACTCCTGTACACAGTCTGTCACTGACCCCTGTACACAGCCTGTCGCTGACCCCTGTACATAGACTGTCACTCACTCCTGTGCACAGCCTCTCACTGACCCCTGTACACAGCCTGTCACTCAGCCCTGTACACAGCCTGTCACTCACCCCTGTACAGAGTCTGTCACTGACCCCTGAACACAGCCTGTCACTGACCCCAGCACACAGTCAGTCACAGACCCCTGTACACAGTCCGTCACTGACCCCTGTACAGTCCGTCACTGACCCCTGTACAGTCCATCACTGGCTCCTGTACACAGCCAGTCACTGACCCCTGTACACAGTCTGTCACTGACCCCTGTACAGTCTGTCACTGACCCCTGTACACAGTCTGTCACTGACCCCTGTACACAGTCTGTCACTGACCCCCGTACAAAGTCTGTCACTGACCCCTGTACAGTCTGTCACTGACCCCTGTACACAGCCTGTCACTGACCCCCGTACAAAGTCTGTCACTGACCCCTGCACAAAGGCTGTGACTGACCCCTGTACACGGCCTGTCACTGACCCCTGTAGACAGTCTCTCATTGACCCCTGTACAGTCCGTCACTGACCACTGTACAGTCCGTCACTGACTCCTGTACACAGCCTGACACTGACCCCAGTACACAGTCTGTCACTGACCCCTGTACACAGCATGTCACTGACCCCTGTACCCAGCCTGTCACTGGCTCCTGTACACAGTCCGTCAGAGACCCCTGTACACAGTGTGTCCCTGACCTATGTACACAATCTGTCTCTGACCCCTGTACACAATCTGTCTCTGACCCCTGTACACAATCTGTCTCTGACCCCTGTACACAGTCTGCCACTGACCTCCGTACACAGTCTGTCACTGACCCCTGTACAGTCTGTCACTGACACCTGTAAATAGCCTGTCACTGACCCCTGTACACAGTCTGTCACTGACCACTTTACACAGTGTGTCACTGACCCCTGTACAGTGTGTCACTGACCCCTGTACAGTCTGTCACTGACCCCTGTACAGTCTGTCACTGACCCCTGTACAGTCTGTCACTGACCCCTGTACAGTCTGTCACTGACCCCTGTACAGTCTGTCACTGACTCCTGTACACAGTCTGTCACTGACCCCTGTACACAGCCTGTCGCTGACCCCTGTACATAGACTTTCACTCACTCCTGTGCACAGCCTCTCACTGACCCCTGTACACAGCCTGTCACTCAGCCCTGTACACAGCCTGTCACTCACCCCTGTACAGAGTCTGTCACTGACCCCTGAACACAGCCTGTCACAGACCCCTGTACACAGTCCGTCACTGACCCCTGTACAGTCCGTCACTGACCCCTGTACAGTCCATCACTGGCTCCTGTACACAGTCCGTCACAGACCACTGTACACACTGTGTCACTGACCCCTGTACACAGTCTGGCACTGATCCCTGTACACAGCCAGTCACTGACCCCTGTACACAGTCTGTCACTGACCCCTGTACAGTCTGTCACTGACCCCTGTACACAGCCTGTCACTGACCCCCGTACAAAGTCTGTCACTGACCCCTGCACAAAGGCTGTGACTGACCCCTGTACACGGCCTGTCACTGACCCCTGTAGACAGTCTCTCATTGACCCCTGTACAGTCCGTCACTGACCACTGTACAGTCCGTCACTGACTCCTGTACACAGTCTGTCACTGACCACTGTACACAGTGTGCCACTGACCCCTGTACAGTCTGTCACCGACCCCTGTACACAGCCTGTCACTGACCCCTGTACACAGTATGTCATGTCACTGACCCCTGCACAGTCTGTCACTAACCCCTGTACAAAGTCTATCACTGACCTATGTACAGTCTGTCCCTGACCTATGCACACAATCTGTCTCTCACCCCTGTACACAGCCTGTCAATGACCCCTGTACACACCCTGTCACTGACCCCTGTACACAGTCTGTCATTGACCCATGTATAGTCCGTCACTGACCCCTGTACAGTCCGTCACTGACTCCTGTACACAGTCTGTCACTGACCACTGTACACAGTGTGTCACTGACCCCAGCACAGTGTGTCACTGACCCCTGTACAGTGTGTCACTGACCCCGCTATACAGTCTGTCACTGACCCCTGTACAGTCTGTCAATGAACCCTGTACAGTCTGTTGCTGACTCCTATACACAGTCTGTCACTGACCACTGTACAGTCGGTCACTGAACCCTGTACACAGTCTGTCACTGAACCCTGTACACAGTCTGTCACTGACTCCCGTACACAGTCTGTCACTGACTCCCGTACACAGTCTGTCACTGACCCCTCTACACAGTCTGTCACTGACCCCTGTACACAGCCTGTCACTGACCCCCGTACACAGCGTGTCACTGACCCCCGTACACAGCGTGTCACTGACCCCTGTACAGTCTGCCACTGACCCCTGTACAGTCTGTCACTGACTCCTGTACACAGCCTGACACTGACCCCAGTACACAGTCTGTCACTGACCCCTGTACACAGCATGTCACTGGCCCCTGTACCCAGCCTGTCACTGGCTCCTGTACACAGTCCGTCAGAGACCCCTGTACACAGTGTGTCCCTGACCTATGTACACAATCTGTCTCTGACCCCTGTACACAATCTGTCTCTGACCCCTGTACACAATCTGTCTCTGACCCCTGTACACAGTCTGCCACTGACCTCCGTACACAGTCTGTCACTGACCCCTGTACAGTCTGTCACTGACACCTGTAAATAGCCTGTCACTGACCCCTGTACACAGTCTGTCACTGACCACTTTACACAGTGTGTCACTGACCCCTGTACAGTGTGTCACTGACCCCTGTACAGTCTGTCACTGACCCCTGTACAGTCTGTCACTGACCCCTGTACAGTCTGTCACTGACCCCTGTACAGTCTGTCACTGACCCCTGTACACAGCCTGTCGCTGACCCCTGTACATAGACTGTCACTCACTCCTGTGCACAGCCTCTCACTGACCCCTGTACACAGCCTGTGACTCAGCCCTGTACACAGCCTGTCACTCACCCCTGTACAGAGTCTGTCACTGACCCCTGAACACAGTCTGTCACTGACCCCTGTACAGTCTGTCAATGAACCCTGTACAGTCTGTTGCTGACTCCCATACACAGTCTGTCACTGACCACTGTACAGTCGGTCACTGAACCCTATACACAGTCTGTCACTGAACCCTGTACACAGTCTGTCACTGACTCCCGTACACAGTCTGTCACTGACTCCCGTACACAGTCTGTCACTGACCCCTCTACACAGTCTGTCACTGACCCCTGTACACAGCCTGTCACTGACCCCCGTACACAGCGTGTCACTGACCCCCGTACACAGCGTGTCACTGACCCCTGTACAGTCTGCCACTGACCCCTGTACAGTCTGTCACTGACTCCTGTACACAGTCTGTCACTGACCCCTGTACACAGTCATCACAGACCCCGCTACAAAGTCTGTCACTGACCCCTGTACACAGTGTCATTGACCCTTGTACAGTCCATCACTGACTCCTGTACAGTCTGTCACTGACCCCTGTACAGTTCGTCACTGACCCCTGTACACAGTCTGTCACTGAACACTGTACACAGTGTGTCACTGACCCCTGTACAGTGTCACTGACACCTTTACAGTCTGTTACTGACCCCTGTACAGTCTGTCACTGACCCCTGTACAGTCTGTCACTGACCCCTGTACAGTCTGTCACTGACCCCTGTACAGTCTGTCACTGACCCCTGTACAGTCTGTCACCGACTCCAGTACACAGTCTGTCACCGACTCCAGTACACAGTCTGTCACCGACCCCTGTACACAGCCTGTCACTGACCCCTGTACACAGTATGTGACTGTCGCCTGCACACAGTATGTCACTGACCCCTGCACACAGTCTGTCACTAACCCCTGTACAAAGTCTATCACTGACCTATGTACAGTCTGTCGGTGACCTATGCACACAATCTGTCTCTCACCCCTGTACACAGCCTGTCAATGACCCCTGTACACAGCCTGTCACTGACCCCTGTACACAGTCTGTCACTGAACCCACTACACAGCCTGTCACTGACACCTGTACACAGCCTGTCACTGACACCTGTACACAGCCTGTCACTGACACCTGTACACAGCCTGTCACTGACACCTGTACACAGTCTGTCACTGACACCTGTACACAGCCTGGCGCTGACGCCTGTACACAGCCTGTCACTCAGCCCTGTACACAGCCTGTCACTCACCCCTCTACACAGCCTGTCACTGACCCCAGTACACAGTCTGTCACAGACCCCTGTACACAGCCTGTCACTGACCCCTGTACACAGCCTGTCACTGACTCCTGTACACAGCCTGTCACTGATCCCTGTACAGTCCATCACTGACCCCTGTACAGTCCGTCACTGACCCCTGTACAGTCCATCACTGGCTCCTGTACACAGTCCGTCACAGACCACTGTACACAGTGTGTCACTGACCCCTGTACACAGTCTGTCACTGACCCCTGTACACAGCCTGTCACTGAACCCGCTACACAGTCTGTCACTCAGCCCTGTACACAGCCTGTCACTCACCCCGGTACAGAGTCTGTCACTGACCCCTGTACGCAGCCTGTCACTGACCCCTGTACACAGACTGTCACTTACCCCTGTATTGTCCGTCACTGACTCCAGTACACAGTCTGTCACTCACCTCTGTACACAGTCTGTCACTCAGCGCTGTACACAGCCTGTCACTCACCCCGGTACAGAGTCTGTCACTGACCCCTGTACACAGCCTGTCACTGACCCCTGTACAGTCCGTCACTGACCCCTGTACACAGTCTGTCAATGACCCCTGTACACAGCCTATCACTGACCCCTGTACACAGCCTGTCCCTGACCCCTGTACGCAGTCTGTCACTCAGCCCTGTACACAGTCTGTCACTCAGCCCTGTACACAGCCTGTCACTCACCCCGGTACAGAGTCTGTCACTGACCCCTGTACACAGCCTGTCACTCACCCCGGTACAGAGTCTGTCACTGAACCCTGTACGCAGCCTGTCACTGACCCCTGTACACAGACTGTCACTTACCCCTGTACACAGACTGTCACTTACCCCTGTATTGTCCGTCACTGACTCCAGTACACAGCCTGTCACTCACCCCGGTACAGAGTCTGTCACTGACCCCTGTACACAGCCTGTCACTGACCCCGTACACAGTCTGTCACTTACCCCTCTATTGTCCGTCACTGACTCCTGTACACAGTCTGTCACTCACCTCTGTACACAGCCTGTCACTCAGCCCTGTACACAGCCTGTCACTCACCCCAGTACAGAGTCTGTCACTGACCCCTGTACACAGCCTGTCACTCACCCCTGTACACAGCCTGCCACTCAGCCCTGTACATAGCCTGCCACTCACCCCTGTACCGTCTGTCACTGACCCCGCTACACAGCCTGTCCCTGACCCCGGTACACAGTCTGTCACTGACCCCTGTACAGTCTGTCACTGACCCCTGTACACAGTCTGTCACTGACCCCTGTACACAGTCTGTCACTGACCCCTGTACACAGTCTGTCACTGACCCCTGTACACAGCCTGTCACTGACCCCTGTACACAGCCTGTCACTGACCCCCGTACACAGCGTGTCACTGACCCCTGTACAGAGTCTGTCACTGACCCCTGTACACAGTCTGTCACTTACCCCTGTACAGTCTGTCACTTACCCCTGTACAGTCTGTCACTTACCCCTGTACAGTCTGTCACTGACCCCTGTACAGTCTGTCACTGACCCCTGTAAAATCCGACACTGACTCCTGTACACAGTCTGTCACTGACCCCTGTACACAGCCTGTCACTGACCCCTGTACACAGCCTGTCACTGACCCCTGTACGCAGCCTGTCACTGACCCCTGTACGCAGTCTGTCACTGACCCCTGTACACAGTCTGTCACTGACCCCTGTACACAGTCATCACAGACCCCGCTACACAGTCTGTCACTGACCCCTGTACACAGTGTCATTGACCCTTGTACAGTCCATCACTGACCCCTGTACATTCCGTCACTGAATCCTGTACACAGTCTGTCACCGACCACTGTACACAGTGTGTCACTGACCCCTGTACAGTGTGTCAGTGACCCCTGTACAGTCTGTTGCTGACTCCTGTACAGTCTGTCACTGACCCCTGTACAGTTCGTCACTGACCCCTGTACACAGTGTGTCACTGACCCCTGTACAGTGTGTCACTGACACCTGTACAGTCTGTTACTGACCCCTGTACAGTCTGTCACTGACCCCTGTACAGTCTGTCACTGACCCCTGTACAGTCTGTCACTGACCCCTGTACAGTCTGTCACTGACCCCTGTACAGTCTGTCACCGACTCCAGTACACAGTCTGTCACCGACTCCAGTACACAGTCTGTCACCGACCCCTGTACACAGCCTGTCACTGACCCCTGTACACAGTATGTGACTGTCGCCTGCACACAGTATGTCACTGACCCCTGCACACAGTCTGTCACTAACCCCTGTACAAAGTCTATCACTGACCTATGTACAGTCTGTCGGTGACCTATGCACACAATCTGTCTCTCACCCCTGTACACAGCCTGTCAATGACCCCTGTACACAGCCTGTCACTGACCCCTGCACACAGTCTGTCATTGACCCATGTACAGTGTGTCACTGAACCCTGTACAGTCCGTCACTGACTCCTGTACACAGTCTGTCGCTGACCCCTGTACAGTGTGTCACTGACCCCTGTACAGTGTGTCACTGACCCCGCTACACAGTCTGTCACTGAACCCGCTACACAGTCTGTCAATGACCCCTGTACAGTCTGTCACTGGCTCCTGTATACAGTCTGCACTGACCCCTGTACAGTCGGTCACTGAACCCTGTACACAGTCTGTCACTGAACCCTGTACAAAGTCTGTCACTGACCCCTGTATTCAGTCTGACACTGACTCCCGTACACATTCTGTCACTGACCCCTGTACACAGTCTGTCACTGACCCCGCTACACAGCCTGTCACTGACACCTGTACACAGTCTGTCACTGACCCCTGTACACAGTCTGTCACTGACCCCTGTACACAGTCTGTCACTGACCCCTGTACCCAGCCTGTCACTGACCCCCGTACACAGCGTGTCGCTGACCCCTGTACACGGCCTGTCGCTGACTCCTGTACACGGCCTGTCACTCACCCCTGTACACAGCCTGTCACTCAGCCCTGTACACAGCCTGTCACTCACCCCTGTAAAGAGTCTGTCACAGACCCCTGTACACAGCCTGACACTGACCCCTGTACCCAGCCTGTCACTGGCTCCTGTACACAGTCCGTCAGAGACCACTGTACACAGTGTGTCGCTGACCCCTGTACAGAGTTTGTCACTTACCCCTGTACAGACTGTCACTGACCCCTGTACACAATCTGTCTCTGACCCCTGTACACAATCTGTCTCTGACCCCTGTACACAGTCTGCCATTGACCTCCGTACACAGTCTGTCAATGACCCCTGTACAGTCTGTCACTGACACCTGTAAATAGCCTGTCACTGACCCCTGTACACAGTCTGTCACTGACCACTTTACACAGTGTGTCACTGACCCCTGTACAGTGTGTCACTGACCCCTGTACAGTCTGTCACTGACCCCTGTACAGTCTGTCACTGAACCCTGTACAGTCTGTCACTGACCCCTGTACAGTCTGTCACTGACCCCTGTACAGTCTGTCACTGACCCCTGTACAGTCTGTCACTGACCCCTGTACAGTCTGTCACTGACTCCTGTACACAGTCTGTCACTGACCCCTGTACAGTGTGTCACTGACCCCTGTACAGTCTTGTCACTGACCCCTGTACAGTCTGTCACTGACCCCTGTACAGTCTGTCACTCACTCCTGTGCACAGCCTCTCACTGACCCCTGTACACAGCCTGTCACTCAGCCCTGTACACAGCCTGTCACTCACCCCTGTACAGAGTCTGTCACTGACCCCTGAACACAGCCTGTCACTGACCCCAGCACATAGTCAGTCACAGACCCCTGTACAGTCCGTCACTGACCCCTGTACAGTCCGTCACTGACCCCTGTACAGTCCATCACTGGCTCCTGTACACAGTCCGTCACAGACCACTGTACACAGTCTGGCACTGACCCCTGTACACAGCCAGTCACTGACCCCTGTACACAGTCTGTCACTGACCCTTGTACAGTCTGTCACTGACACCTGTACACAGCCTGTCACTGACCCCCGTACAAAGTCTGTCACTGACCCCTGCACAAAGGCTGTGACTGACCCCTGTACACGGCCTGTCACTGACCCCTGTAGACAGTCTGTCACTGACCCCTGTACAGTCCGTCACTGACTCCTGTACACAGCCTGTCACTGACCCCTGTACACAGTCTGTCACTGACCCCTGTACAGTCTGTCACTGACCCCTGTACACAGCCTGTCACTGGCCCCTGTACACCGTCTCTCATTGACCCCTGTACAGTCCGTCACTGACCACTGTACAGCCCGTCACTGACCCCTGTACAGTCCATCACTGACTCCTGTACACAGTCCGTCACTGACTCCTGTACACAGCCTGTCACTGACCCCTGTACACAGTATCTCATGTCACTGACCCCTGCACAGTCTGTCACTAACCCCTGTACAAAGTCTATCACTGACCTATGTACAGTCTGTCCCTGACCTATGCACACAATCTGTCTCTCACCCCTGTACACAGCCTGTCAATGACCCCTGTACACACCCTGTCACTGACCCCTGTACACAGTCTGTCATTGACCCATGTATAGTCCGTCACTGACCCCTGTACAGTCCGTCACTGACTCCTGTACACAGTCTGTCACTGACCACTGTACACAGTGTGTCACTGACCCCAGCACAGTGTGTCACTGACCCCTGTACAGTGTGTCACTGACCCCGCTATACAGTCTGTCACTGACCCCTGTACAGTCTGTCAATGAACCCTGTACAGTCTGTTGCTGACTCCTATACACAGTCTGTCACTGACCACTGTACAGTCGGTCACTGAACCCTGTACACAGTCTGTCACTGAACCCTGTACACAGTCTGTCACTGACTCCCGTACACAGTCTGTCACTGACTCCCGTACACAGTCTGTCACTGACCCCTCTACACAGTCTGTCACTGACCCCGCTACACAGCCTGTCACTGACACCTGTACACATTCTGTCACTGACCCCCGTACACAGCGTGTCACTGACCCCTGTACAGTGTGTCAGTGACCCCTGTACAGTCTGTTACTGACTCCTGTACAGTCTGTCACTGACCCCTGTACAGTTCGTCACTGACCCCTGTACACAGTCTGTCACTGAACACTGTACACAGTGTGTCACTGACCCCTGTACAGTGTGTCACTGACACCTGTACAGTCTGTTACTGACCCCTGTACAGTCTGTCACTGACCCCTGTACAGTCTGTCACTGACCCCTGTACAGTCTGTCACTGACCCCTGTACAGTCTGTCACTGACCCCTGTACAGTCTGTCACTGACCCCTGTACAGTCTGTCACCGACTCCAGAACACAGTCTGTCACCGACTCCAGTACACAGTCTGTCACCGACCCCTGTACACAGCCTGTCACTGACCCCTGTACACAGTATGTGACTGTCGCCTGCACACAGTATGTCACTGACCCCTGTACAAAGTCTATCACTGACCTATGTACAGTCTGTCGGTGACCTATGCACACAATCTGTCTCTCACCCCTGTACACAGCCTGTCAATGACCCCTGTACACAGCCTGTCACTGACCCCTGTACACAGTCTGTCACTGAACCCGCTACACAGCCTGTCACTGACACCTGTACACAGCCTGTCACTGACGCCTGTACACAGCCTGTCACTCAGCCCTGTACACAGCCTGTCACTCACCCCTCTGCACAGCCTGTCACTCACCCCAGTACACAGTCTGTCACAGACCCCTGTACACAGCCTGTCACAGACCCCTGTACTCAGCCTGTCACTGACTCCTGTACACAGCCTGTCACTGACCCCTTTACAGTCCGTCACTGACCCCTGTACAGTCCGTCACTGACCCCTGTACAGTCCGTCACTGACCCCTGTACAGTCCATCACTGGCTCCTGTACACAGTCCGTCACAGACCACTGTACACAGTGTGTCACTGACCCCTGTACACAGTCTGTCACTGACCCCTGTACACAGCCTGTCACTGGCCCCTGTACACAGCCTGTCACTGGCCCTTGTACACAGCCTGTCACTGAACCCGCTACACAGTCTGTCACTCAGCCCTGTACACAGCCTGTCACTCACCCCGGTACAGAGTCTGTCACTGACCCCTGTACGCAGCCTGTCACTGACCCCTGGACACAGACTGTCACTTACCCCTGTATTGTCCGTCACTGACTCCAGTACACAGTCTGTCACTCACCTCTGTACACAGTCTGTCACTGAACCCGCTACACAGTCTGTCACTCAGCGCTGTACACAGCCTGTCACTCACCCCGGTACAGAGTCGGTCACTGACCCCTGTACACAGCCTGTCACTGACCCCTGTACAGTCCGTCACTGACCCCTGTACACAGTCTGTCAATGACCCCTGTACACAGCCTGTCACTGACCCCTGTACACAGCCTGTCACTGACCCCTGTACACAGTCTGTCACTCAGCCCTGTACACAGCCTGTCACTCACCCCGGTACAGAGTCTGTCACTGACCCCTGTACACAGCCTGTCACTCACCCCGGTACAGAGTCTGTCACTGACCCCTGTACGCAGCCTGTCACTGACCCCTGTACACAGACTGTCACTTACCCCTGTACACAGTCTGTCACTGACCCCTGTACACAGTCTGTCACTGACCCCTCTACACAGTCTGTCACTGACCCCTCTACACAGTCTGTCACTGACCCCGCTACACAGCCTGTCACTGACACCTGTACACATTCTGTCACTGACCCCTGTACACAGCCTGTCACTGACCCCCGTACACAGCGTGTCACTGACCCCTGTACACAGCCTGTCGCTGACCCCTGTACACAGCCTGTCACTCAGTCCTGTATACAGCCTCTCACTCACCCCTGTACACAGCCTGTCACTCAGCCCCGTACACAGCCTGTCACTCACCCCTGTACAGAGTCTGTCACTGACCCCTGTACACAGTCTGACACTGACCCCAGTATAACAACAGAAAATGCTGGAAAAACTCAGCAGGTCAGGCAACATCCGTGGAGAGAAATTTGAGTTGACGTTTCGGGTTGGACCCTTCTTCAAAACTGGAAAGAAAAGAAACTAGATCGGAGGCAGGGCTGCGATCGGACAAAAGAATAAAAGAAACAAAAGAAGTAAAAGAGATTAGAAGCTAGACGAGATGGTAATAGGCTGGGATTAGGTGTAAAGTGTACTGGCAGGGCAAAAGATAGCTGCCAGGTGTGAGAGAGAAACAAAAGGAAAGGGGGGGGGGGGGGGAAGGAGTGGAACAATTACAAGAGAAAATGAAATGGGGGCCGAGCTTATGATCTGAAATTGTTGAACTCGATATTGAGTCCGGAAGGCTGCAGACTGCCTAATCGGAAGATGAGGTGCTGTTCCTCGAGTTTACGTTGAGCTTCCGTGGAACAATACAAGAGGCCAAGGACGGTGAGGTCCAAGTGGGAATGGAGCGGTGAATTAAAATGACAGGCGACCGGAAGCTCGGGGTCACCCTTACGGACTGAACGGAGGTGTTCCGCAAAGCGGTCACCCAATCTGCGTTTGGTCTCCCCAATGTAGAGGAGACCGCATCGTGAGCAGCGAATACAGTATACTAGATTGCGAGAAGTACAAGTAAATCGCTGTTTCACCTGGAAGGGGTGTTTGGGGCCCTGGACAGTGGGAAGGAGGGAGGTATAGGGGCAGGTGTTACATCTCCTCCGCTTGCACGGGAAGGTGCCAGGCGAAGAGGAAGGGCTGTTTGGGGTGATAGAGGAGTGGACTAGGGTGTCACGGAGGGAGCGGTCCCTGCGGAATGCTGAAAGGGGAGGGGAGGGGTAGATACGTTTGGTGGTGGGATCACTTTGGAGGTAGCGGAAATGCCGGAGGATGATCCGTTGAATGTGGAGGCTGGTGGGGTGAAAGGTGAGGACAAGGGGAACCCTATCGTGGTTCCGGGAGGGAGGGGCAGGGGTGAGGGCAGAAGTGCGGGAGATAGAACTGACACGGTCGAGGGCACTGTCAACCACAGTAGAGGGGAATCCTCGGTTGCGGAAAAAGGAAGACATGTCTGAAGCACTGGTGTGGAAGGTGGCATCGTCGGAGCAGATACGGCGGAGGCGGAGAAACTGGGAGAATGGAATAGAGTCCTTACAGGAAGCGGGGTGGGAGGAAGTGTAGTCCAGGTAGCTGTGGAGTCAGTGGGCTTGTAGTAAATATTGGTCGATAACCTATCCCCAGAGATGGAGACGGAGAAGTCGAGGAAGGGAAGGGAAGAGTCCGAGATGGACCATGTGAAGGTGAGGGAAGGGTGGAAATTGGAGGCAAAGTGAATGAAATGTCAAGTTTGGGGCGAGAGCAGGAAACGGCACCGATACAGTCATCAATGTATCGGAAAAAGAGGTGAGGGAGGGGACCCGAGTAGGACTGGAACAAAGATTGTTCCACATAGCCCACGAAAAGGCAGGCATAGCTAGGACCCATGCGGGTACCCATGGCAACACCTTTGATTTGGAGGAAATGAGTGGAGTTAAAGGAGAAGTTGTTCAATGTGAGAACAAGTTCAGCCAGGCGGAGGAGGGTAGTGGTGGATGGGGACTGGTTGGGCCTCAGTTCAAGGAAGAAGCGGAGCGCCCTCAGGCCATCCGGGTGGGGGATGGAGGTGTAGAGGGATTGTACGTCCATGGTGAAAAGGAAGCGGTTGGGGCCAGGAAACTGGAAAGTGTTAAAGTGGCGGAGGGCGTCCGAAGAGTCGCGGATGTAGGTGGGAAGAGACTGGACAAGGGGAGAAAAGATAGAGTCAAGATAGGAAGAGATAAGTTCCGTGGGGCAAGAACAGGCTGAAACGATGGTCAACCAGGGCAGTCCTGTTTGTGGATCTTGGGAAGGAGGTAGAAGCGGGCTGTGCGGGGTTGGGGAACTATGAGGTTGGTGGCAGCAGGGGAAGATCTCCAGAGGAGATGAGGTCAGTGACAGTCTTGGAAACGGTGGTTTGATGTTCGGTAGTGGGGTCATGGTCCAGGTGGAGGTAGGAGGAGGTGTCGGAGAGTTGGCGTTCAGCTTCCGCTGAGGTAGAGGTCAGTACGCCAAACAACAACAGCACCACCCTTGTCAGCGGGTTTAATGACAATGTCAGGGTTGGATACACAGTCTGTCACTGACCCCTGTAGACAGTCTGACAGTGACTGCCGTATACAGTCTGCCACTGACCCCCGTACACAGCCTGTCGCTGACCCCTGTACACAGCCTGTCACTCAGCCCTGTACAGAGTCTGTCACTGACCCCTGAACACAGCCTGTCACTGACCCCAGCACACAGTCTGTCACAGACACCTGTACACAGTCCGTCACTGACCCTTGTACAGTCCGTCACTGACCCCTGTACAGTCCATCACTGGCTCCTGTACACAGTACCTCACAGACCACTGTACACACTGTGTCACTGACCCCTGTACGCAGTCTGTCACTGACTCCTGTACAGTCTGTCACTGACCCCTGTACACAGCCTGTCACTGACCCCTGTAGACAGTCTGTCACTGACCCCTGTACAGTCCGTCACTGACTCCTGCACACAGTCCCTCACAGACTGTACACACTGTGTCACTGACCCCTGTACAAAGTCTGACACTGATCCCTGCACCACAGTCCTGTCACTGACCACAGTACAGAGCCTCGTCACTGACCCCTGTACAGACTGTCACGGACTCCTGTACAGTCTGACACTGACTCCTGTACACAGTCTGTCACTGACCCCTGTACACAGCCTGTCACTGACCCCTGTACACCGTCTCTCATTGACCCCTGTACAGTCCGTCACTGACCACTGTACAATCCGTCACTGACCCCTGTACAGTCCATCACTGACTCCTGTACACAGTCTGTCACTGACCCCGCTACAGAGCCTGTCACTGACGCCTGTACACAGTCTGTCACTGACCCCTGTACACAGTCTGTCACTGACCCCTGTACACAGCCTGTCAGTGACCCCCGTACACAGCCTGTCAGTGACCCCCGTACACAGCGTGTCACTGACCCCCGTACACAGCGTGTCGCTGACCCCTGTACACAGCCTGTCACTCACTCCTGTACACAGCCTCTCACTCACCCCTGTACACAGCCTGTCACTCAGCCCTGTATACAGCATGTCACTCACCCCTGTACAGAGTCTGTCACTGACCCCAGTACACCGTCTGTCACTGACCCCTGTGCATAGCATGTCACTGACCCCTGTGCACAGCCTGTCACTGGCTCCTGTACACAGTCCGTCACTGGCTCCTGTACACAGTCCGTCGCTGACCCCTGTACACAGTCTGTCGCTGACCCCTGTACAGTCTCTCGCTGACGCCTGTACACAGTCTGTCACTGACGCCTGTACATAGCCTGTCACTGACCCCTGTACAGTGTGTCACTGACCCCTGTACAGTGTGTCACTGACCCCTGTACAGTCTGTCACTGACCCCTGTACAGTCTGTCACTGACTCCTGTACACAGTCTGTCACTGACCCCGCTACACAGCCTGTCACTGACACCTGTACACAGTCTGTCACTGACCCCTGTACAGATTCTGTCACTGACCCCTGTACACAGCCTGTCACTGACCCCTGTACACAGCCTGTCATTGACCCTTGTACAGTCCGTCACTGACCCCTGTACATTCCGTCACTGAATCCTGTACACAGTCTGTCACTGACCCCTGTACAGTTCGTCACTGACTCCTGTACACAGTCTGTCACCGACCCCTGTACACAGCCTGTCACTGGCCCCTGTACACAGTATGTCACTGACCCCTGCACACAGTATGTCACTGACCCCTGCACACAGTCTGTCACTAACCCTTGTACAAAGTCTATCACTGACCTATGTACAGTCTGTCCCTGACCTATGTACACAATCTGTCTCTCACCCCTGTACACAGCCTGTCAATGACACCTGTACACAGCCTGTCACTGACCCCTGTACACAGTCTGTCATTGACCCATGTACAGTCCGCCACTGACCCCTGTACAGTCCGTCACTGACCCCTGTACACAGTCTGTCACTGACCACTGTACACAGTGCGTCACTGACCCCTGTACATTGTGTCACTGACACCTGTACAGTCTGTTACTGACCCCTGTGCAGCCTGTCACTGGCCCCTGTACACAGTCTGTCACTGACCGCTGTACACAGTGGCAGGCAGTGACCAGCGGGGTGCCGCAAGGATCTGTCCTGGGACCCCAGCTGTTCACAATATATATAAATGATCTGGATCAGGGAATTGGATGCAATATTTCCAAATTCGCTGACGACACTAAACTAGGAGGAGGGGTGGGCTCTGATGAGGATGTCAGGAGGCTACAGTGCGATTTGGACAGGTTGGGGGAATGGGCGGATACGTGGCAGATGCACTATAATGTGGATAAATGCGAGGTTATCCACTTTGGGGGTAAAAACAGGAGGGTGGATTATTATCTAAATGGCAATAGATTGGGAGATGGGGAAGTGCAGAGGGACCTGGGTGTTCTTGTGCACCAGTCACTGAAGGAGAGCATGCAGGTGCAACAGGCGATTAAGAAGGCAAATGGTATGTTGGCCTTCATATCAAGGGGGTTCGAGTATAGGAATAGGGATACCTTACTACAGCTGTACAAGGTGCTGGTGAGACCGCATCTGGAGTATTGTGTACAGTTTTGGTCGCCCCATCTGCGGAAGGATGTTCTTGCCATGGAAAGAGTGCAGCGGCGATTCACCAGGCTGATACCTGGAATGGCGGGAATGACCTACGAGGAGAGATTGAATAGTTTGGGCTTGTACTCACTGGAGTTTAGAAGATTGAGAGGGGATCTCATCGAAACATATAAAATTATGGCAGGCCTGGACAGGCTGAATTCAGAGAGAATGTTTCCAATGGCCGGGGAGCACAGAACCAGGGGCCACAGTCTAAAAATAGCGGGCAAATCATTTAAAACAGAGATGAGGAAGAATTTCTTCACTCAAAGAGTGGTGAGCCTGTGGAATTCCCTGCCACAGAGGGCTGTGAAGGCTAATTCAATAAATATTTTCAAGAGAGAATTGGATATATTTCTGAAGGCTAAGGGGATTAAGGGTTACGGAGAAAAGGCGGGGACGGGGTACTGAACTGGTAAGATCAGCTATGATCTCAGACGAAGATCAGCCATGATCTCATTGAATGGCGGAGCAGGCTCGAAGGGCCGAATGGCCTACTCCTGTTCCTATCTCTATGTTTCTATGTTTCTATGTCACTGACCCCTGTACATTGTGTCACTGACACCTGTACAGTCTGTTACTGACCCCTGTGCAGCCTGTCACTGACCCCTGTACAGTCTGTCACTGAACCCTGTACACAGTCTGTCACTGAACCCTGTACACAGTCTGTCACTGACCCCTGTACACAGTCTGACACTGACTCCCGTACACAGTCTGTCACTGACCCCTGTACACAGTCTGTCACTGACCCCGCTACACAGCCTGTCACTGACCCCTGTACACAGTCTGCAACTGACCCCCGTACACAGCGTGTCACTGACCCCTGTACACAGCCTGTCGCTGACCCCTGTACACAGCCTGTCACTCACTCCTGTACACAGCCTCTCACTCAGCCTTGTACACAGCCTGTCACTCAGCCCTGTACACAGCCTGTCACTCACCCCTGTACAGAGTCTGTCACTGACCCCTGTACACAGCCTGTCACTGACCCCTGTACACAGCCTGTCACTGGCTCCTGTACACAGTCCGTCACAGACCACTGTACACAGTGTGTCACTGACCCCTGTACACAATCTGCCACTGACCCCCGTACACAGTCTGTCACTGACCCCTGTACACAGCCTGTCACTGACCCCTGTACACCGTCTCTCATTGACCCCTGTACAGTCCGTCACTGACCACTGTACAATCCGTCACTGACCCCTGTACAGTCCATCACTGACTCCTGTACACAGTCTGTCACTGACCCCGCTACAGAGCCTGTCACTGACGCCTGTACACAGTCTGTCACTGACCCCTGTACACAGTCTGTCACTGACCCCTGTACACAGCCTGTCAGTGACCCCCGTACACAGCCTGTCAGTGACCCCCGTACACAGCGTGTCACTGACCCCCGTACACAGCGTGTCGCTGACCCCTGTACACAGCCTGTCACTCACTCCTGTACACAGCCTCTCACTCACCCCTGTACACAGCCTGTCACTCAGCCCTGTATACAGCATGTCACTCACCCCTGTACAGAGTCTGTCACTGACCCCAGTACACCGTCTGTCACTGACCCCTGTACATAGCATGTCACTGACCCCTGTACACAGTCTGTCGCTGACCCCTCTACAGTCTGTCACTGACCCCTGTACAGTCTGTCACTGACTCCTGTACACAGTCTGTCACTGACCCCGCTACACAGCCTGTCACTGACACCTGTACACAGTCTGTCACTGACGCCTGTACACAGTCTGTCACTGACGCCTGTACACAGTCTGTCACTGACGCCTGTACACAGTCTGTCACTGACGCATGTACACAGTCTGTCACTGACGCCTGTACACAGTCTGTCACTGACGCCTGTACATAGCCTGTCACTGACCCCTGTACACAGTCTGTCACTGACCACTGTAAACAGTGTGTCACTGACCCCTGTACAGTCTGTCACTGACTCCTGTACACAGTCTGTCACTGACCCCGCTACAGCCTGTCACTGACACCTGTACACAGTCTGTCACTGACCCCGCTACAGTCTGTCACTGACGCCTGTACACAGTCTGTCACTGACGCCTGTACATAGCCTGTCACTGACCCCTGTACACAGTCTGTCACTGACCACTGTAAACAGTGTGTCACTGACCCCTGTACAGTCTGTCACTGACTCCTGTACACAGTCTGTCACTGACCCCGCTACAGCCTGTCACTGACACCTGTACACAGTCTGTCACTGACCCCTGTACAGATTCTGTCACTGACCCCTGTACACAGCCTGTCACTGACCCCTGTACACAGCCTGTCATTGACCCTTGTACAGTCCGTCACTGACCCCTGTACATTCCGTCACTGAATCCTGTACACAGTCTGTCACTGACCCCTGTACAGTTCGTCACTGACTCCTGTACACAGTCTGTCACCGACCCCTGTACACAACCTGTCACTGGCCCCTGTACACAGTATGTCACTGACCCCTGCACACAGTCTGTCACTAACCCTTGTACAAAGTCTATCACTGACCTATGTACAGTCTGTCCCTGACCTATGTACACAATCTGTCTCTCACCCCTGTACACAGCCTGTCAATGACACCTGTACACAGCCTGTCACTGACCCCTGTACACAGTCTGTCATTGACCCATGTACAGTCCGCCACTGACCCCTGTACAGTCCGTCACTGACCCCTGTACACAGTCTGTCACTGACCACTGTACACAGTGCGTCACTGACCCCTGTACATTGTGTCACTGACACCTGTACAGTCTGTTACTGACCCCTGTGCAGCCTGTCACTGGCCCCTGTACACAGTCTGTCACTGACCACTGTACACAGTGGCAGGCAGTGACCAGCGGGGTGCCGCAAGGATCTGTCCTGGGACCCCAGCTGTTCACAATATATATAAATGATCTGGATCAGGGAATTGGATGCAATATTTCCAAATTCGCTGACGACACTAAACTAGGAGGAGGGGTGGGCTCTGATGAGGATGTCAGGAGGCTACAGTGCGATTTGGACAGGTTGGGGGAATGGGCGGATACGTGGCAGATGCACTATAATGTGGATAAATGCGAGGTTATCCACTTTGGGGGTAAAAACAGGAGGGTGGATTATTATCTAAATGGCAATAGATTGGGAGATGGGGAAGTGCAGAGGGACCTGGGTGTTCTTGTGCACCAGTCACTGAAGGAGAGCATGCAGGTGCAACAGGCGATTAAGAAGGCAAATGGTATGTTGGCCTTCATATCAAGGGGGTTCGAGTATAGGAATAGGGATACCTTACTACAGCTGTACAAGGTGCTGGTGAGACCGCATCTGGAGTATTGTGTACAGTTTTGGTCGCCCCATCTGCGGAAGGATGTTCTTGCCATGGAAAGAGTGCAGCGGCGATTCACCAGGCTGATACCTGGAATGGCGGGAATGACCTACGAGGAGAGATTGAATAGTTTGGGCTTGTACTCACTGGAGTTTAGAAGATTGAGAGGGGATCTCATCGAAACATATAAAATTATGGCAGGCCTGGACAGGCTGAATTCAGAGAGAATGTTTCCAATGGCCGGGGAGCACAGAACCAGGGGCCACAGTCTAAAAATAGCGGGCAAATCATTTAAAACAGAGATGAGGAAGAATTTCTTCACTCAAAGAGTGGTGAGCCTGTGGAATTCCCTGCCACAGAGGGCTGTGAAGGCTAATTCAATAAATATTTTCAAGAGAGAATTGGATATATTTCTGAAGGCTAAGGGGATTAAGGGTTACGGAGAAAAGGCGGGGACGGGGTACTGAACTGGTAAGATCAGCTATGATCTCAGACGAAGATCAGCCATGATCTCATTGAATGGCGGAGCAGGCTCGAAGGGCCGAATGGCCTACTCCTGTTCCTATCTCTATGTTTCTATGTTTCTATGTCACTGACCCCTGTACATTGTGTCACTGACACCTGTACAGTCTGTTACTGACCCCTGTGCAGCCTGTCACTGACCCCTGTACAGTCTGTCACTGAACCCTGTACACAGTCTGTCACTGAACCCTGTACACAGTCTGTCACTGACCCCTGTACACAGTCTGACACTGACTCCCGTACACAGTCTGTCACTGACCCCTGTACACAGTCTGTCACTGACCCCGCTACACAGCCTGTCACTGACCCCTGTACACAGTCTGCAACTGACCCCCGTACACAGCGTGTCACTGACCCCTGTACACAGCCTGTCGCTGACCCCTGTACACAGCCTGTCACTCACTCCTGTACACAGCCTCTCACTCAGCCTTGTACACAGCCTGTCACTCAGCCCTGTACACAGCCTGTCACTCACCCCTGTACAGAGTCTGTCACTGACCCCTGTACACAGCCTGTCACTGACCCCTGTACACAGCCTGTCACTGGCTCCTGTACACAGTCCGTCACAGACCACTGTACACAGTGTGTCACTGACCCCTGTACACAATCTGCCACTGACCCCCGTACACAGTCTGTCACTGACCCCTGTACACAGCCTGTCACTGACCCCTGTACACCGTCTCTCATTGACCCCTGTACAGTCCGTCACTGACCACTGTACAATCCGTCACTGACCCCTGTACAGTCCATCACTGACTCCTGTACACAGTCTGTCACTGACCCCGCTACAGAGCCTGTCACTGACGCCTGTACACAGTCTGTCACTGACCCCTGTACACAGTCTGTCACTGACCCCTGTACACAGCCTGTCAGTGACCCCCGTACACAGCCTGTCAGTGACCCCCGTACACAGCGTGTCACTGACCCCCGTACACAGCGTGTCGCTGACCCCTGTACACAGCCTGTCACTCACTCCTGTACACAGCCTCTCACTCACCCCTGTACACAGCCTGTCACTCAGCCCTGTATACAGCATGTCACTCACCCCTGTACAGAGTCTGTCACTGACCCCAGTACACCGTCTGTCACTGACCCCTGTACATAGCATGTCACTGACCCCTGTACACAGTCTGTCGCTGACCCCTCTACAGTCTGTCACTGACCCCTGTACAGTCTGTCACTGACTCCTGTACACAGTCTGTCACTGACCCCGCTACACAGCCTGTCACTGACACCTGTACACAGCCTGTCACTGACGCCTGTACACAGTCTGTCACTGACGCCTGTACACAGTCTGTCACTGACGCCTGTACACAGTCTGTCACTGACGCATGTACACAGTCTGTCACTGACGCCTGTACACAGTCTGTCACTGACGCCTGTACATAGCCTGTCACTGACCCCTGTACACAGTCTGTCACTGACCACTGTAAACAGTGTGTCACTGACCCCTGTACAGTGTGTCACTGACCCCTGTACAGTGTGTCACTGACCCCTCTACAGTCTGTCACTGACCCCTGTACAGTCTGTCACTGACTCCTGTACACAGTCTGTCACTGACCCCGCTACAGCCTGTCACTGACACCTGTACACAGTCTGTCACTGACCCCTGTACAGATTCTGTCACTGACCCCTGTACACAGCCTGTCATTGACCCTTGTACAGTCCGTCACTGACCCCTGTACATTCCGTCACTGAATCCTGTACACAGTCTGTCACTGACCCCTGTACAGTTCGTCACTGACTCCTGTACACAGTCTGTCACCGACCCCTGTACACAGCCTGTCACTGGCCCCTGTACACAGTATGTCACTGACCCCTGCACACAGTCTGTCACTAACCCTTGTACAAAGTCTATCACTGACCTATGTACAGTCTGTCCCTGACCTATGTACACAATCTGTCTCTCACCCCTGTACACAGCCTGTCAATGACACCTGTACACAGCCTGTCACTGACCCCTGTACACAGTCTGTCATTGACCCATGTACAGTCCGCCACTGACCCCTGTACAGTCCGTCACTGACCCCTGTACACAGTCTGTCACTGACCACTGTACACAGTGCGTCACTGACCCCTGTACATTGTGTCACTGACACCTGTACAGTCTGTTACTGACCCCTGTGCAGCCTGTCACTGGCCCCTGTACACAGTCTGTCACTGACCACTGTACACAGTGGCAGGCAGTGACCAGCGGGGTGCCGCAAGGATCTGTCCTGGGACCCCAGCTGTTCACAATATATATAAATGATCTGGATCAGGGAATTGGATGCAATATTTCCAAATTCGCTGACGACACTAAACTAGGAGGAGGGGTGGGCTCTGATGAGGATGTCAGGAGGCTACAGTGCGATTTGGACAGGTTGGGGGAATGGGCGGATACGTGGCAGATGCACTATAATGTGGATAAATGCGAGGTTATCCACTTTGGGGGTAAAAACAGGAGGGTGGATTATTATCTAAATGGCAATAGATTGGGAGATGGGGAAGTGCAGAGGGACCTGGGTGTTCTTGTGCACCAGTCACTGAAGGAGAGCATGCAGGTGCAACAGGCGATTAAGAAGGCAAATGGTATGTTGGCCTTCATATCAAGGGGGTTCGAGTATAGGAATAGGGATACCTTACTACAGCTGTACAAGGTGCTGGTGAGACCGCATCTGGAGTATTGTGTACAGTTTTGGTCGCCCCATCTGCGGAAGGATGTTCTTGCCATGGAAAGAGTGCAGCGGCGATTCACCAGGCTGATACCTGGAATGGCGGGAATGACCTACGAGGAGAGATTGAATAGTTTGGGCTTGTACTCACTGGAGTTTAGAAGATTGAGAGGGGATCTCATCGAAACATATAAAATTATGGCAGGCCTGGACAGGCTGAATTCAGAGAGAATGTTTCCAATGGCCGGGGAGCACAGAACCAGGGGCCACAGTCTAAAAATAGCGGGCAAATCATTTAAAACAGAGATGAGGAAGAATTTCTTCACTCAAAGAGTGGTGAGCCTGTGGAATTCCCTGCCACAGAGGGCTGTGAAGGCTAATTCAATAAATATTTTCAAGAGAGAATTGGATATATTTCTGAAGGCTAAGGGGATTAAGGGTTACGGAGAAAAGGCGGGGACGGGGTACTGAACTGGTAAGATCAGCTATGATCTCAGACGAAGATCAGCCATGATCTCATTGAATGGCGGAGCAGGCTCGAAGGGCCGAATGGCCTACTCCTGTTCCTATCTCTATGTTTCTATGTTTCTATGTCACTGACCCCCGTACATTGTGTCACTGACACCTGTACAGCCTGTCACTGACCCCTGTACAGTCTGTCACTGAACCCTGTACACAGTCTGTCACTGAACCCTGTACACAGTCTGTCACTGACCACTGTACACAGTCTGACACTGACTCCCGTACACAGTCTGTCACTGACCCCTGTACACAGTCTGTCACTGACCCCGCTACACAGCCTGTCACTGACCCCTGTACACAGTCTGCAACTGACCCCCGTACATAGCGTGTCACTGACCCCTGTACACAGCCTGTCGCTGACCCCTGTACACAGCCTGTCACTCACTCCTGTACACAGCCTCTCACTCAGCCTTGTACACAGCCTGTCACTCAGCCCTGTACACAGCCTGTCACTCACCCCTGTACAGAGTCTGTCACTGACCCCTGTACACAGCCTGTCACTGACCCCTGTACACAGCCTGTCACTGGCTCCTGTACACAGTCCATCACAGACCACTGTACACAGTGTGTCACTGACCCCTGTACACAGTCTGCCACTGACCCCCGTACACAGTCTGTCACTGACCCCTGTACACAGCCTGTCACTGACCCCTGTACACCGTCTCTCATTGACCCCTGTACAGTCCGTCACTGACCACTGTACAATCCGTCACTGACCCCTGTACAGTCCATCACTGACTCCTGTACACAGTCTGTCACTGACCCCGCTACAGAGCCTGTCACTGACGCCTGTACACAGTCTGTCACTGACCCCTGTACAGTCTGTCACTGACCCCTGTACACAGCCTGTCAGTGACCCCCGTACACAGCCTGTCAGTGACCCCCGTACACAGCGTGTCACTGACCCCCGTACACAGCGTGTCGCTGACCCCTGTACACAGCCTGTCACTCACTCCTGTACACAGCCTCTCACTCACCCCTGTACACAGCCTGTCACTCAGCCCTGTATACAGCATGTCACTCACCCCTGTACAGAGTCTGTCACTGACCCCAGTACACCGTCTGTCACTGACCCCTGTACACAGCATGTCACTGACCCCTGTGCACAGCCTGTCACTGGCTCCTGTACACAGTCCGTCACTGGCTCCTGTACACAGTCCGTCGCTGACCCCTGTACACAGTCTGTCGCTGACCCCTGTACAGTCTCTCGCTGACGCCTGTACACAGTCTGTCACTGACGCCTGTACACAGTCTGTCACTGACGCCTGTACACAGTCTGTCACTGACGCCTGTACACAGTCTGTCACTGACGCCTGTACACAGTCTGTCACTGACGCCTGTACACAGTCTGTCACTGACGCCTGTACACAGTCTGTCACTGACGCCTGTACACAGTCTGTCACTGACGCATGTACACAGTCTGTCACTGACGCATGTACACAGTCTGTCACTGACGCCTGTACACAGTCTGTCACTGACCCCTGTACACAGTCTGTCACTGACCACTGTAAACAGTGTGTCACTGACCCCTGTACAGTGTGTCACTGACCCCTCTACAGTCTGTCACTGACCCCTGTACAGTCTGTCACTGACTCCTGTACACAGTCTGTCACTGACCCCGCTACACAGCCTGTCACTGACACCTGTACACAGTCTGTCACTGACCCCTGTACAGATTCTGTCACTGACCCCTGTACACAGCCTGTCACTGACCCCTGTACACAGCCTGTCATTGACCCTTGTACAGTCCGTCACTGACCCCTGTACATTCCGTCACTGAATCCTGTACACAGTCTGTCACTGACCCCTGTACAGTTCGTCACTGACTCCTGTACACAGTCTGTCACCGACCCCTGTACACAGCCTGTCACTGGCCCCTGTACACAGTATGTCACTGACCCCTGCACACAGTATGTCACTGACCCCTGCACACAGTCTGTCACTAACCCTTGTACAAAGTCTATCACTGACCTATGTACAGTCTGTCCCTGACCTATGTACACAATCTGTCTCTCACCCCTGTACACAGCCTGTCAATGACACCTGCACACAGCCTGTCACTGACCCCTGTACACAGTCTGTCATTGACCCATGTACAGTCCGCCACTGACCCCTGTACAGTCCGTCACTGACCCCTGTACACAGTCTGTCACTGACCACTGTACACAGTGCGTCACTGACCCCTGTACATTGTGTCACTGACACCTGTACAGTCTGTTACTGACCCCTGTGCAGCCTGTCACTGGCCCCTGTACACAGTCTGTCACTGACCGCTGTACACAGTGGCAGGCAGTGACCAGCGGGGTGCCGCAAGGATCTGTCCTGGGACCCCAGCTGTTCACAATATATATAAATGATCTGGATCAGGGAATTGGATGCAATATTTCCAAATTCGCTGACGACACTAAACTAGGAGGAGGGGTGGGCTCTGATGAGGATGTCAGGAGGCTACAGTGCGATTTGGACAGGTTGGGGGAATGGGCGGATACGTGGCAGATGCACTATAATGTGGATAAATGCGAGGTTATCCACTTTGGGGGTAAAAACAGGAGGGTGGATTATTATCTAAATGGCAATAGATTGGGAGATGGGGAAGTGCAGAGGGACCTGGGTGTTCTTGTGCACCAGTCACTGAAGGAGAGCATGCAGGTGCAACAGGCGATTAAGAAGGCAAATGGTATGTTGGCCTTCATATCAAGGGGGTTCGAGTATAGGAATAGGGATACCTTACTACAGCTGTACAAGGTGCTGGTGAGACCGCATCTGGAGTATTGTGTACAGTTTTGGTCGCCCCATCTGCGGAAGGATGTTCTTGCCATGGAAAGAGTGCAGCGGCGATTCACCAGGCTGATACCTGGAATGGCGGGAATGACCTACGAGGAGAGATTGAATAGTTTGGGCTTGTACTCACTGGAGTTTAGAAGATTGAGAGGGGATCTCATCGAAACATATAAAATTATGGCAGGCCTGGACAGGCTGAATTCAGAGAGAATGTTTCCAATGGCCGGGGAGCACAGAACCAGGGGCCACAGTCTAAAAATAGCGGGCAAATCATTTAAAACAGAGATGAGGAAGAATTTCTTCACTCAAAGAGTGGTGAGCCTGTGGAATTCCCTGCCACAGAGGGCTGTGAAGGCTAATTCAATAAATATTTTCAAGAGAGAATTGGATATATTTCTGAAGGCTAAGGGGATTAAGGGTTACGGAGAAAAGGCGGGGACGGGGTACTGAACTGGTAAGATCAGCTATGATCTCAGACGAAGATCAGCCATGATCTCATTGAATGGCGGAGCAGGCTCGAAGGGCCGAATGGCCTACTCCTGTTCCTATCTCTATGTTTCTATGTTTCTATGTCACTGACCCCTGTACATTGTGTCACTGACACCTGTACAGTCTGTTACTGACCCCTGTGCAGCCTGTCACTGACCCCTGTACAGTCTGTCACTGAACCCTGTACACAGTCTGTCACTGAACCCTGTACACAGTCTGTCACTGACCCCTGTACACAGTCTGACACTGACTCCCGTACACAGTCTGTCACTGACCCCTGTACACAGTCTGTCACTGACCCCGCTACACAGCCTGTCACTGACCCCTGTACACAGTCTGCAACTGACCCCCGTACACAGCGTGTCACTGACCCCTGTACACAGCCTGTCGCTGACCCCTGTACACAGCCTGTCACTCACTCCTGTACACAGCCTCTCACTCAGCCTTGTACACAGCCTGTCACTCAGCCCTGTACACAGCCTGTCACTCACCCCTGTACAGAGTCTGTCACTGACCCCTGTACACAGCCTGTCACTGACCCCTGTACACAGCCTGTCACTGGCTCCTGTACACAGTCCGTCACAGACCACTGTACACAGTGTGTCACTGACCCCTGTACACAGTCTGCCACTGACCCCCGTACACAGTCTGTCACTGACCCCTGTACACAGTCTGTCGCTGACCCCTGTACACAGTCTGTCACTGACCCCTGTACAGTCTGACACTGACTCCTGTACACAGTCTGTCACTGACCCCTGCACACAGCCTGTCACTGACCCCTGTACACAGCCTGTCACTGACCCCTGTACACCGTCTCGCATTGACCCCTGTACAGTCCGTCACTGACCACTGTACAGTCCGTCACTGACCCCTGTACAGTCCATCACTGACGCCTGTACAGTCCATCACTGGCGCCTGTACACAGTCTGTCACTGACCCCTGTACACAGTCTGTCACTGACCCCTGTACACAGCCTGTCACTGACCCCCGTACAGAGCGTGTCGCTGACCACTGTACACAGCCTGTCACTCACTCCTGTACACAGCCTCTCACTCACCCCTGTACACAGCCTGTCACTGACCCCTGTACACCGTATCTCATTGACCCCTGTACAGTCCGTCACTGACCCCTGTACAGTCCACCACTGACCCATGTACAGTCCATCACTGACTCCTGTACACAGTCTGTCACTGACCACTGTACACAGTGTGTCACTGACTCCTGTACAGTGTATTACTGACCCCTGTACAGTGTGTCACTGACCCCGCTACACAGTCTGTCACTGACCCCTGTACAGTCTGTCACTGACCCCTGTACAGTCTGTCACTGACTCCTGTACACAGTCTGTCACTGACCCCTGTAGACAGTCTGTCACTGGCCCCTGTACACAGTCTGTCACTGACCCCTGTACACAGTCTGTCACTGACCCCTGTACACAGTCTGTCACTGACCCCTGTACACAGTCTGTCACTGACCCCTGTACACAGTCTGACAGTGACTGCTGTATGCAGTCTGTCACTGACCCCTGTACACAGTCTGTCACTGACCCCGCTACACAGCCTGTCACTGACCCCTGTACAGTCTGTCAGACCCCTGTACAAAGTCTGTCACTGACCCCTGTACACAGTCTGTCACTGACCCCTGTACAGAGCCTGTCACTGACCCCCGTACACAGCGTGTCACTGACCCCTGTACACAGCCTGTCGCTGACCCCTCTACACAGCCTGTCACTCACTCCTGTACACAGCCTCTCACTCACCCCTGTACACAGTCCGTCACTGACCCCTGTACAGTCCGTCACTGACCCCTGTACAGTCCGTCACTGACCCCTGTACAGTCCATCACTGGCTCCTGTACACAGTCCGTCACAGACCACTGTACACAGTGTGGCCCTGACCCCTGTACACAGTCTGTCACTGACCCCTGTACACAGTCTGTCACTGACCCCTGTACACAGCCTGTCACTGACCCCTGTACACAGTCTGTCACTGACCCCTGTACAGTCCGTCACTGACCCCTGTACACAGTCTGTCACTGACCCCTGTACAGAGTCTGTCACTGACCCCTGTACACAGCCTGTCACTTACCCCTGTACACAGCCTGTCACTGACCCCTGTACACAGTCTGTCACTGACCCCTGTACACAGTCTGTCACTGACCCCTGTACACAGCCCGTCACTGACCCCTGTACACAGTCTGTCACTGACCCCGTACAGAGCCTGTCACTTACCCGTGTACACAGTCTGTCACTTACCCCTGTACAGTCCGTCACTGACCCCTGTACACAGCCTGTCACTGACCCCTTTACAGTCCGTCACTGACCCCCTGTACATTCTGTCACTGACTCCTGTACACTGTCTGTCACTGACCCCTGTACACAGCCTGTCGCTGCACCCTGTACAGTCTGTCACTGCCCCCTGTACACAGCCTGCACAGACCTCTGATAAATGACCTGGATATTGCAATGCAGAGTAGAATTTCTACATTTGCCAATGACACCAAATTTGGGGGTGTGGCAAACAGTGAGGATGATACCGATCGACTGCAGCAGGACATGGAAAGTCTAGCAGAATGGGCAGACGGAATTTAATTAAGATAAGTGTGAGGTGATGCATTTTGGCAGAAGGAACAGGGAGGGGCAATATACACTTAATGGCACAGTTTTAACGAGTGTGCAGGGACAGAGGGACCTGGGAATTAATGTGCATAGGTCCCTGAAGGTGGCCGGACCTATTGTTAAAGTGGTTAGCAAAGCATATGGAACTTGATCATCATAAATAGAAGTATTAAGTACAAACGTTGAGAAGTTATGCTGAACCTCTGTAATGCGTTGGTTAGGCCACAACTGGAGTGTTGCGTCCAGTTCTGGTCACCACACTTTAGGAAGGATGTGAAGGCCCTTGAGAGGGTGCAGAGGAGATTTACCAGAATGGCTCCGGGGATGGGGGACATTAGCTACACGGACAGGTTGGAGAAGCTGGATTTGTTTTTGTAATGAAATGTGTTTGGCTTGCCTGTATTCGTTTTGCACTCATGTATATTACCCTCCCCCCACACGGTGTATAGTTTCACTTCCTCTTTCCTGACTAACCTGGAATGTTCCAGGTCTTGGCTCTTGGCTCCACCCCTGACTTCTCTTACATAAAGATCCCAGGATCGTTATGACTCATTCCTGCGAGCCAGTGTGTTGAGATGTTAGCTCTGATCTTAGTGATTAAAAGCCAACTTGTTAAAGTTTATAACTTCTAGTTTTGTGGTTATTGAAGGCACATCAGTTTTCATTAGAGCAAAGGAGGTTGAGGGGTGATTTGATAGAGGTGTACAAGATTATGACAGGTTTGGATAGGCTAGATGGGGAAAGGCTGTTCCCACTAGTTGCTGGTACAAGGACTGGGGACACAGATTTAATGTTTTGAGCAAGAAATACACGGGGGATGTGAGGAAAAACTTTTTTACGCAGCGAGTGTTGAGTACCTGGAACTCGCTGCCAATGGAAGTGGAGACACTCAATGTTTTCAAGGGGTGACTGGATAGGCACTTGAGGGAAATAAACTTGCAGGGCTACGGGGATAGAGCGGGGAATGGGACTGGATTGTTCTACAGAGAGCTGGCACGGACTCAATGGGCTGAATGGCCTCCTTCTGTGCCGTTATGACTCTATATCCGTGTACACACCCTGCACTGACCTGTCACTGCACAGACCAGTCACATATCCATGTACACAGCCTGCACTGACCTGTCACTGATCCCTGCACAGACCAGTCACATATCCGTGTACACAGCCTGCACTGACCCGTCACTGATCCCTGCACAGACCAGTCACATATCCGTGTACACAGCCTGCACTGACCTGTCACTGATCCCTGCACAGACCAGTCACATATCCGTGTACACAGCCTGCACTGACCCGTCACTGATCCCTGCACAGACCAGTCACATATCCGTGTACACAGCCTGCACTGACCCATCACTGATCCCTGCACAGACCAGTCACATATCCGCGTACACAGCCTGCACTGACCCATCACTGATCCCTGCACAGACCAGTCACATATCCGTGTACACAGCCTGCACTGACCCGTCACTGATCCCTGCACAGACCAGTCACATATCCGTGTACACAGCCTGCACTGACCTGCATTTACTGAATAGTGTGGGCACACTCTACTGCCCGTGTCTAAGTCTCTCTCTGTCAGTGTCTCATTCTCTATCTGCCAGAGTCTCACTCTCAGTCTGCCTGTGTATGAGTCTTTACAGCAGACAAACAGGCTATTCGGCCCAACCGCTACATGCTGGTGTTTATGCTCCAAACAAACCTCTTCCCACGGTCTGTGTCTGTCTGTGTCTGAGCTTCTGTCTGTCGGTGTTTTAATCACTGTCTGTGTGTCTCAGTCTCTCTCTGTCTGTGTCTCAGTCTCTATCTGTGTGTGTATCAGTCTATATTTGCCTGTCTCATTCATTGTCTGTCTGTGTATCAGTCTCCCTCTATCTGTCTGTCTGTGTTTCACTCTGTATCTATATATATAAAGCGGCTCTTCTGTCTGTCTGTCTGTCTGTCTGTCCGCCTGGTCTCTATACGTTTGGAAGTTACAGAGCGTACCGACGCGCGCGTCGCCTCAAAAGAAAGCTTGCGATTCCGGACCGGTCATAGGCGTATTTACGTTTCGGCCGGACAAAAATCCCGCCCGCGGTATCCCAAAAACGTTCAGCGTTCCGCTCATTAGCATCTCATTAGCGACCGTGTGACGTCGAGGTCTTCCTACAGTTGAGTGTCGAGTGACTCAACGATTGACCAATCCTACGCTTCGGTGACCTGACCGGTCGACCAATCGGTGTGTGTGTGGGCGGGCCTTATCCTTCTGAACCGAGGTGAGTGGCCGCCATCTTGATTTTCCACGGTTTTTTCCCCCCACACTTTCTGTGTGTTAGGGAACTAAGGTAAATATTTCAATTATGTGTTAGGCAATTAATTAACAATTTATTTGAGTTTTATATTGTGTTTAGCAAACCCCCCCCTCCTCCTCCTCACCCTCGCGCAGGAGGGACTCGGGGCCTGAAGCTGAAAAAATTTCTCTCTCTCTCTCTCTCTTTCTTCCCTCTCTCTCTCTCTCCTTCTCCTCTTCCCTCTCTCTCCTTCTCCTCTTCCCTCTCTCTCCTTCTCCTCTTCCCTCTCTGTCTCTCTCTACTTCCCCCTCTCAGGTGTTGCGGACGGAGCGCTGGCGCGCCGCCCGAAGTTTCCCGCTCGCTAACGGCCTTGCCGGCTCCCGCGGGCTGCTCGCACTGACCGCGCATGCGCCGCCCGCACTCACCGCGCATGCGCCGCCCGCACTCACCGCGCATGCGCCGCCCGCACTCACCGCGCATGCGCCGCCCGCACTCACCGCGCATGCGCCGCCCGCACTCACCGCGCATGCGCCGCGCGCATGAGCCGCCCGCACTCACCGCGCATGCGCCGCCCGCACTCACCGCACATGCTCCGCCCGCCGGCCCGCAGCGGCCGTCCATCAGCCGCGCGATACGCGGGGGACCTCAGCAACGGCACCGGACCTCAGGCGCTAGGCAGGGGGAGGGGCCGGAGAGAGGGACAGAGGGGAGTAGGGGAGCGGGAGAGGGAGACAGGGGAGGGAGAGAGGGGAGGGGAGGGAGAGAGGGGAGGGAGAGAGGGGAGGGGAGGGAGAGAGGGGAGGGAGGGAGAGAGGGGAGGGGAGGGAGAGAGGGGAGGGGAGGGAGAGAGGGGAGGGGAGGGAGAGAGGGGAGGGAGGGATAGGACAGGGAGAGGACATGACAGGGAGAGGGGGGACACACAGGAGCAGGGAGACCAAACGCCCCAAAATTGCCCTCGCAACGCGGGGCTCCCCAGCTAGTCTATATATATAAAGCGGCTCTTCTGTCTGTCCCGATGTCTGTCTGTCTGTCCGCCTGGTCTCTATGCGTTTGGAAGTTACAGAGCGTACCGACGCGCGCGTCGCCTCAAAAGAAAGCTTGCAATTCCGGACCGGTTATAGGCCTATTTACGTTTCGGCCGGACAAAAATCCCGCCCGCGGTATCCCAAAAACGTTCAGCGTTCCGCTCTCATTAGCGACCGTCTGACGTCGAGGTCTTCCTACAGTTGAGTGTCGAGTGACTCGACGATTGACCAATCCTACGCTTCGGTGGGCGGGCCTTATCCTTCTGAACCGAGGTGAGTGGCCGCCATCTTGATTTTCCACGATTTTTTCCCCCACACTTTGTGTGTGTTAGGGAACTGAGGTAAATATTTCAATTATGTGTTAGGCAATTAATTTAACAATTTATTTGAGTTTTATATTGTGTTTAGCAACCCCCCCCCCCCTCCCTCCTCCTCACCCTCGCGCAGGGGGGACTCGGGGCCTGAAGCTGAAAAAATTTCTCTCTCTTTCTCTCTTTCTTCCCTCTCTCTCCTTCTCCTCTTCCCTCTCTCCTCTTCCCTCTCTCTCCTTCTCCTCTTCCCTCTCTGTCTCTCTCTACTTCCCCCTCTCAGGTGTCGCGGACGGAGCGCGGGCGCGCCGCCCGAAGTTTCCCGCTCGCTAACGGCCTTGCCGGCTCCCGCGGGCCGCTCGCACTGACCGCGCATGCGCCGCCCGCACTCACCGCGCATGCGCCGCCCACACTCACCACGCATGCGCTGCCCGCCCGCCCGCAGCGGCCGTCCATCAGCCGCGCGATACGCGGGGGACCTCAGCAACGGCACCGGACCTCAGGCGCTAGGCAGGGGGAGGGGCCGGAGAGAGGGACAGAGGGGAGTAGGGGAGGGGAGGGGTGGGGGGGAGACGGGAGGGGAGGGAGACAGGGGAGGGGAGGGAGAGAGGGGAGGGGAGGGAGAGAGGGGAGGGGAGGGAGAGAGGGGAGGGGAGGGAGGGAGGGATAGGACAGGGAGAGGACATGACAGGGAGAGGGGGGACACACAGGGGCAGGGAGACCAAACGCCCCAAAATTGCCCTCGCGCCCCAAAATTGCCCTCGCAACGCGGGGGCTCGCTAGGCAGGGGGAGGGGCCGGAGAGAGGGACAGAGGGGAGTGGGGGAGCGGTGGGCGGGGAGAGGGAGACTGGGGAGGGGAGGGAGGGAGAGAGGGGAGGGAGGGAGAGAGGGGAGGGGAGGGAGAGAGGGGAGGGAGGGATAGGACAGGGAGAGGACATGACAGGGAGAGGGGGGACACACAGGGGCAGGGAGACCAAACGCCCCAAAATTGCCCTCGCGCCCCAAAATTGCCCTCGCAACGCGGGGCTCCCCAGCTAGTCTATATATATATAAAGCGGCTCTTCTGTCTGTCCCAATGTCTGTCTATCTGTCTGTCTGTCCGTTCTCTATACGTTTGAAAGTTACAGAGCGTACCGACGCGCGCGTCGCCTCAAAAGAAAGCTTGCGATTCCGGACCGGTCATAGGTGTATTTACGTTTCGGCCGCACAAAAATCCCGCCCGCGGCATCCGAGAAACCTTCAGCCTTCTGCTCATTAGCCTCTCATTAGCCACCGTGTGACGTCAAGGTCGACCAATCGGACGGCGGGTTCCTTCCTACAGTTGAGTGTCGAGTGACTCGACGTTTGACCAATCCTACGCTTCGGTGACCTGACCGGTCGACCAATCGGTGCGTGTGTGGGTGGGCCTTATCCTTCTGAACCGAGGTGAGTGGCCGCCATCTTGATTTTTCACTATTTTTTCCCCACACTTTCAGTGTGTTAGGGAAGTAAGGTAAATATTTTAATGATGTGTTAGGGAATTAAGTAGCAATTTAATAGGCGGCGGGGGGGGGGGAGAGCCTCGGGAAATCGCGGGGGGGGGGTGGAGAGCTGATGAGTTTAAAAGAAAGGAGGCCGCCAGTTGCGCGGCCGCCTTGACGACGGCACGCATTCGCACGGCCCCCGTTACCCCGGCAACGGGGCACGCCGGCGGTCTTGCCTGCTCCCCGCGGGCCGCCTCGCGCCGCCCGCACTGACCGCGCATGCGCCGCCCGCCCGCAGCGGCCGTCCATCAGCCGCGCGATACGCGGGGGACCTCAGCTCCGGACCTCAGGCGCTAGGCAGGGGGAGGGGCCGGAGAGAGGGACAGAGGGGAGTGGGGGAGGGGTGGGGGGGAGGGGAGGGAGGGAGGGAGACAGGGGAGGGGAGGGGAGGGAGAGGAGGGGAGGGAGAGGAGAGGAGGGGAGGGAGGGGAAGGAGAGGAGGGGAGGGAGAGGAGGGGAGGGAGGGGAGAGGAGGGGAGGGGAGGGGAGGGGAGGGAGGGATAGGACAGGGAGAGGACATGACAGGGAGAGGGGGGGACACACAGGGGCAGGGAGACCAAGCGCCCCAAAATTGCCCTCGCAACGCGGGGCTCCCCAGCTAGTCTAATATAAACTATTTACAGCACACAGACAGGTTATTCGGTCCATGCCGGTGTTTATGCTCCACATGAGCCTCCTCCCAGCGTCTGTGACTGTCTGTGTCTCATAAGAACATAAGAAAGAGGAGCAGTAGGTCATTCGGCCCCTTCGAGCCCGCTCCGCCGGATAAGATCATGGCTGATCTACCTCAACTCCACTTTCCTGCACTATCCCCATATCCCCTTAATATCCAAAAATCTATCGATCTCTGTCTTGAATCTACTCAACGACTAAGCCTCCACAGCCCTCTGGGGTAGAGAATTCCAAAGATTCACCACCTTCTGCGTGAAGAAATTTCTCCTCATTTCAGTCCTAAATGGCCGACCCATTATTCTGAGACTGTGACCCCTGGTTCTAGACTCCCCAGCCAGGGGAAACATCCTCCCTGCATCTACCCTGTCAAGCCCTGTAAGAATTTTCTATGTTTCAATGAGATCACCTCTCATTCTTCTAAACCCCAGAGAATATAGGCCCAGTCTACTCAATCTCTCCTCATAGGATAACCCCCCCCATCCCAGGAACCAGTCTGGTGAACCTTTGTTGCACTCCCTCTATGGCAAGTATATCCTTCCCTAGGTAAGGAGACCAAAACTGTACACAATACTCCAGGTGGGGTCTCACCAGGGCTCTATATAATTGCAGTGAGATGTCTTTACTCTTATACTCAAATTCTCTTGTAATAAAGGCCAACATACCATTTGCTTTCTTAATTGCTTGCTGTACCTGCATGTTAACTTTCAGTGATTCATGTACAAGGACACCCAGGTCCCTCTGAACACCAACATTTCCCAATCTCTCACCATTTAAAAAATACTCTGCTTTTCTATTTTTCCTACCAAAGTGGATAACTTCACATTTCTCCACATTAAATTCCATTTGCCATGTTCTTGCCCACTCACTTAACCTGTCTATATCCCGCTCCCTGCCTGTCCGGCTGCGTCTCAGTCTATATGTATCTGGCTGTGTCGCCGTCTCTGTCTGTCTGTCTGGCTGTGTCGCCGTCTCTGTCTGGCTGTCTGGCTGTGTCGCCGTCTCTGTCTGGCTGTGCCGCCGTCTCTGTCTGTCTGTCTGGCTGTGCCGCCGTCTCTGTCTGTCTGTCTGGCTGTGCCGCCGTCTCTGTCTGGCTGTGCCGCCGTCTCTGTCTGGCTGTGCCGCCGTCTCTGTCTGGCTGTCTGTCTGGCTGTGTCGCCGTCTCTGTCTGTCTGTCTGGCTGTGTCGCCGTCTGTCTGTGTCGCCGTCTCTGTCTGTCTGTGTCGCCGTGTCTGTCTGGCTGTGTCGCCGTCGCTGTCTGGCTGTGTCGCCGTCTCTGTCTGTCTGTCTGGCTGTGTCGCCGTCTCTGTCTGTCTGGCTGTGTCGCAGTCTCTGTCTATCTGTCTGGCTGTGTCGCAGTCTCTGTCTATCTGTCTGGCTGTATCGCAGTCTCTGTCTATCTGTGTCGCAGTCTCTGTCTATCTGTCTGGCTGTGTCGCAGTCTCTGTCTATCTGTCTGGCTGTGTCGCAGTCTCTGTCTATCTGTCTGGCTGTGTCGCAGTCTCTGTCTGTGTATCTGTGTCGCAGTCTCTGTCTATCTGTATCTCAGTCTCTATCTATCTGGCTGGCTGTGTCTCAGTCTCTATCTAGCTAGCTAGCTATCTGGCTGGCTGTGTCTCAGTCTCTATCTGTCTGGCTGTGTTTCAGTCTCTATCTGTCTGGTTGTGTCTAAGTCTCTTCAATATGTGTCTCACATTTTCGCTCCTCCCTTCCGGCTGCAGTATTTGGACGTCATTTCCGCGGAGCGGGCCTGGCGGTTGTGGGCGCGGGCTGGCGGGTGGTCGCTGGTGACGGGGAGTCGAGCCGGAAGTGGTGAGTTGGGTCCGGGGGCGATCGTGCGAGCGATGTGTGGGAACGAGTTTCGCCGCCCGACTCGGGCCTGGTTATGGCCGGCTGGAATGATGCCTCGGTGTGTGTTTAGGGGAGGATTTGGTGCTACTGACCCCTGAGCGCGGCCTGCCACGGAGCACTGTCCGCAGCCTGTACTGACTGAATATTGTGCGCACACTCTGCTGCACTGCAATTACTTTATATTCACTCATTGCAATATTCTTATTCAATATGTAAAAACTATTAACACAAATAACCAAAGTAACAAACTTTGAAAGTAAAAAGTCTTTGTGATCATATGGTGATACTTTTGAGTTGTATTAGTCAACAGCAACCATAGAATAGAATCATAGAATGGTTACAGCACAGAAGGAGGCCATTTGGGCCATCAAGCCTGTGCCGGCTCTCTGCAAGAGCGCTTCAGCTAGTCCCACTCCCCCGCCCTTTCCCCATAGCCCTATAATTTTTTTTCTTTCAGGTACTTATCCAACTCCCTTTGAAGCTGTGATTGAGTCGTCTCCACCACTCTTTCAGGCAGTGCATTCCAGATCCTAACCACTCGCTGTGTAAAAAGTTTTTCCTCATGTCGCCTTTGGTTCTTCTGCCAATCACCTTAAATCTGTGTCCTCTGGTTCTCGACCCTTCCGCCAATGTGGACAGTTTCTTTCTATCTACTCTGACTAGACCCCTCATGATTTTGAACACCTCTATCAAATCTCTTCTCAACCTTCTCTGCTCTAGGGAGAACAACCCCAGTTTCTCCAGTCTATCCATGTAACTGAAGTTAACTGGAATCAACCTCATAAATCTTTTCTGCACCCTCTCTAAGGCCTTCACATTCTTCCTAAAGTGTGGTGCCCAGAATTGGACACACTACTCTAGTTGAGGTCCGACCAGTGTTTTATAAAGGTTCATCATAACTTCCTTGCTTTTGTACTCTAGGCTTCTATTTATAAAGCCCAGGATCCTGTAAGCATTTTTAACGGCTTTCTCAACCTGCCCTGCCACCTTCAACGATTTGTGCACATATACCCCCAGGTCTCTCTGTTCATGCACCCCCTTTAGAATTGTACCCTTTAGTTTATATTGCCTCTCCTCGTTCTTCGACCAAAATGTATTACACTGCACTTTTCCGCATTAAATTTCATCTGCAACGTGTCCGCCCATTCCACCAGCCTGTCTGTCATCTTGAAGTCTATCACTATCCTCCTCACTGTTTGCTATTACTCCAAGTTTTGTGTCATCTGCAGATTTTGAACTTGTGCCCTGTACACCCAAGTCCAAGTCATTAATATATATCAAGAAAAGCAGTGCTCCTAGTACCAATCCCTGGGGAACACCACTGTGTACCTTCCTCCAGTCTGAAAAACAGCTGTTCATCACTACCCTCTGTTTCCTGTCACTTAGCCAATTTCATATCCATGCTGCCACTGTCCCTTTTATTCCATGGGCTTCAACTTTGCTGGCAAGCCTATTATGTGGCACTTTATCAAACGCCTTTTGGAAGTCCATGTACACCACATCAACCACATTGCCCTCATCAACCCTCTCTGTTACCTCACCAAAAAACTCTATCAATTTAGTTAAATACGATTTGCCTTGAACAAATCCATGCTGGCTTTCCTTAACTAATCTACACTTGTCCAAGTGACTGTTAATTTTGTCCCGGATTATCGTTTCTAAAAGCTTCCCCACTACCGAGGTTAAACTGACTGGCCTGTAGTTGCTGGATTTATCCTTAGACCTTTTTTTGAACAGGGGTGTAACGTTTGCTGTTCTCCACCCCTGTATCTAGGAAAATTGGAAGATTATGGCCAGTACCTCCACAATTTCCACCTTTACTTCCCTCAGCATCCTAGGATGCATCCCATCCGATCCTGGAGATTTATCTACTTTAAGTAAGGCCAGCCTTTCTAGTACCTCCTGTTTTATCAATTTTTATCCCATCCAGTATCTCAACTCCCTCCTCTTTCGCTATGACTTTGACAGCATCATCTTCCTTAGTAAAGACAGATGCAAAGTACTCATTTAGTACCTCAGCCATGCCCTCTGCCTCCATGCATAGGTCTCCTTTTTGGTGCCTAATTGGCCCCACCCCTCCTCTTACTACCCGTTTGCTATTTATATCCCTATAGTAGACTTTTGGATTTATTTTATGTTAGCTGCCAATCTATTCTTATACTCTCTCTTTGCCCCATTTATTTTCTTTTTCACTTCCCCTCTGAACTTTCTATATTCAGCCTGATTCTCACTTGTATTCTCAACCTGACATCTGTCATACACACCCTTTTTCTGCTTCATCTTTCTATCTCGTCATCCAGGGAGCTCTGACTTTGGTTGCCCTACCTTTCCCCCTCGTGGGAATGTACCTTGACTATACCCGAACCATCTCCAAGTCTTTCACAAGATGATTACATGTTAGGCCCATTTTAGTCCCTCCATGTAGAAACAATGTATATTCGCCCTCCCCTACGCTGACAGCTAATGGTTTCCCAAATGATTCTGGGTTTTCTCTACTATATCCATTCCATGTATTGATTGCTCATTGTGTGAAGCAGAACTTCCTGATACTAGTCCTTTTACTCGTTTGTACTTGACTCCCCTTGTTCTGTTACAATTTAGTTTGCAATAATTTTTGGATTTACCTTTTCACTACTGTTTACTATCTTATATACTTCAATAAGATTACCTCTCAGAGAGCTTCTTTCAAGGCTGAATAGCCCAAGTTTTTTCCAGCCTATCTCCATAACTCAGATTTATAACACTGATCATGGCTCTGCTTTTGACTGCCTCCAGGGCTTGTGTCTTGGTGAACCGAGCTGGACAGAATACTCGGTGTGGTTTGACAAGAGCACTGTGTGGTAAAAACATGCTTTCCTCTGTATTGTACTCTACTATTTTGGCTATATAGCTCAGTACAGGAAACTTTGTGATATCCGGCACTGACGGGACTGAGCTGTTGCCGATCTATCAAAACTGCCGGACATACAAAGTTAATGTTGAAGCATACGGAGGTTTTCACCTCCGTATCTGACAACAAACACTGTTGCTTAGCAACAGCTTCTAAACAGTCGGCTGCAGCTGCAAGCATCTCTAGCTGAAGCTGTTGCTATAGCTACAGACCTTGCAGTGCCTGACTGGGGAAAAAAAAGCAACGAGAACTAAAAAAAACTTATAGAAAACGGCTCCTGATTTTTGCCGTTTGATCGAGTATTCCGGACATATAACCTCCGGATAAACCAAAGTTTCCTGGATTCTATTAGATTTGTTCTTTCGGACCAGCTGAATGTGCTGATGTCCGATATATATTTTCAAAATAATTCTGAAGTGTTTTCCCTTGATTTTGTGTTAGCACTCATGCATCTGAGTCAGAAGGTCATGGCTGCAAGCCCCACTCCAGAGACTTGAACACATAATGCAGCAAACATTTCAGTATAACACTGAGGGAGTGCTGCGCTGTCAGAGGTGCTGCCTTTCGGATGAGATGTTAAGCCGAGGCCCCATTAATCCTCTTGGGTGGATGTAAAAGATCCCACGGCACTATTTAAAGAGCAGGGGATTTCTCCCAATGACCTGGCCAATCTTTATCCCTCAGCCACCATCACTAGAACAGATTGCAGTGCGGTTAACTGTCCTCTGAAATGGCAGATTCTGTCAGTCTATTTAGTTTCTGATTATTGAAAAAGAGCCATGCGATCTTGTCCTTCTTCAGGAACAATGTTGCCAGTAATGACCACAGATATGGGATAACCTTATTACATTCTAGCATCTCCGAACCCTCACTTGTGTGACATGGGGTATGCGTGTTCTCATACTCATATTGAAGTGCCCATATTTACCTCTTACAAATTGCTTTGCAGAGCCTGGTTTGTCGGCGAATAGTGAGTGAAATCCTCAACAGTTTCCTGGTTTTCTGTTTCTGTGTGAGAGTTAGCTGAGTTGATCGTGATCTCACCTCCCGATTTACTCTCAGATAATCATCTTCTATCTCCTCTAGGGTGGTGACAATGCACAGGACCATTTCACCCTGATAGAGGGATAGGGAAAGACCTTTCGGCTCCGGTAAGTCTGCTTTTTTGATTGATCTCAGTACCATCTAGTTGGCTTCTCACCATAGCTCTTAATTTTTGCTTCAGGAATATAGCATCATGAATTTATTTTTGTAATTTGACTCGATATGCTTTTCTTGTGGCTTATTTCATGAATCTGTTGTCCTCAGTTTTAAGAGAAACTTTAACTTCCACTCTTATTTCTAACTGTTCCTTTAACCATTCGCTATCGTGAACCATTTACTCCAATCAGTTTTGTCAGATGCGTTTTCTAAGTACTCTGCACGAATGGCACTGTGTATGAACTGTAATGTTGGTTACTAAATGTGCACGTGTGATTGACTCAGAAGGCCTCGCTGCATATATTGTAGATGGAGAAATCTGTCTGATTTGAATAATTAATTGTCTTATTTCAGGTCCTGATGTTTGACAATTTCTTCATTTTGTTTGTGTTCCTCATTTAGCCTCCTTTATTCAATTTAGTAATCTATAGAATGTGAGCCTTGAAGCCAGACTCTTCCTGGCACTGTGTACAGGCTTCTTTGCAGCTTTTGCATTCATTTAATTTTGTACCACTTTCCAGCAGTTGCTTTCAGTGGCTGAGTTTGCCTGTGCTGATTCTGCATAATCCATACATGGTGACCTTTGGCAGCCATGTTCAGCATAGCCTTTCAATCTCCATTATTTATCTTCATTCTTTGGTTAAAGTTAGCTATTCTGGGAGGTTTTTAACATTTCTTCCAATTACTTCTATGTGATTTAGTTAACAGTATGCGCTGCACAGTTTAGTAGATTTTGGTGATAGATGGCTGATCTGGGAATTGCAGAATTGTTTGTAATTTTACTTGGTGCTATTTCTATATACATAAGTGGTATGTTAAATATCCCACTAAAGTGTTTTACTGGTCATTAAATTGCAGCAGACTGATTCGATGATCTTGCAACAAGACTTCTGCGGCTTTGATTAAGAAACATTGGTCGCTACTGCAGTTTCTTTCAGTGGGAAAATGGCTGAGGACCCACAGAGAAACTTTCGTTCCCATTATTATGAAAAGGTTGGGTTCCGTGGTGTTGAAGAGAAGAAATCCCTTGAGATTCTGCTGAAGGATGATCCGTTAGGTAAGCCTGGAGCATTTACATGATTCAATATAATACTGCTAACTCAGGCTATTGGTAGTAAACGAAAAGTTCATCTGAAATTGCTGGTGGTGAAGCATGTTGGTGCTCCAAAGTCTGACCCAATGAGTGATCAAACATAAATTTGCCTTTTGAAGAATGGAGAAAAAAGAGATTTAAAAAGTTTGTGAAATTTGTACTTTCTGACCTGCAAAAATATTTGCAATAATCATTTTGCATTCTTCCCTTGATACATAAGAAATGGTTATATAGGTATGTACATTTGGTAAATAATTGCAGTGCAACAGCAAATTGAGGGTTGGATTTATTGATGCTGATTACCTGATGGAAATGTTTTAAAATTTGCTCTCGGGATGTGGGCTTGATGGCAAAGCTGGATTTATAACCAACCTTTAGTTTTCCCAAAAAGGTGGTGAAGCCTTGCAGTCCTTATATTGATGGTGGGATTGTTGTAACAACTGAGTGGCTTGTTTGCTCCCCTCAGGAAATTAAGGCTTCAATTTAAATTTTACAACGCGTTGGGAGTGGGGGTGTGAGGTGTGAGAGCGCGCGGGAAACCTGGCAGTAGGTGCAGCGTGTCTGTCAGTGGCTTTTTAACTTGGCAACCTCAATATCATTTTATTTCCGGGATTCCCGTTCAATTAGCAGCAGCAGGCGTGATGTGGTCCCGCATGACGCAATCTAAACTCTAGTATTTAAAGGGAGACTCCAAACATGCAAGTTGAAGTAGTTTGCAGGTGGGAAGAAAAGAGAAGCAAGTGGCAGAATGGATTCCAGAGGGCAAAGGCTTCGTCTCATTTCAGTGACGTCTCCCTGGATGTGCTGCCAGGGGCTGTGAAGAGCCAGAGAGAGATACTGATCCCTACCAACGGGAGGAAGAAGCCTGCAGCTGACACCAAGAAGGCGTGATTGGCGGTAACGGAGGTGGTCAGTAGCAGATGCCCACACTCCGGAACGAATAAAAGAAAAAAAGGGGCGTAGTGCGAAGCAGAAAGCACTTTAATGGCATAAGCTGGTCAGGAATGGTGAGTACTGTGACACATTCACCTATATCCTGCTGTGCGCGTCACCTTACCCTACCTTGTCAAGCCTACTCCAGCACATACGTTTCCTCACATCCCCATCTATCAATCCACCATTCTCACTCAGCCCCATCCTTGTGCAATGTCATGCCTCTCCCTCATAGTCATCCTCACCAAATGCACTCCACCCATTGGATGAACACATGCCATTACACTCATTCATAAGGCTCTCTCCCTCCTTGCAGGAGAAGAGAGCACATAACACCAGGGAGAGGGAGAAAACTGGAGGGAACCCTCCAGACATCTCTCAACTAACAAGCGCGGAGGCGGAGGCACTGGAGATCAGTGGGGTTTCGGTGTCCCTGACCGTTGGAGAAGGGGAGCTTCCAGCTACCTAGTTACACAATTAAATAAAAGCCTCCCACATGGCAGCACGGTGGCATAGTGGTTAGCACTGTTGCCTCACAGCGCCAGGGACCCGGGTTCGAATCCGGCCTCGGGTGACTGTCTGTGTGGAGTTTGCACATTCTCCCCGTGTTTGCGTGGGTTTCCTCCGGGTGCTCCGGTTTCCTCCCACAGTCCAAAGATGTGCGGGTTAGGTTGATTGGCTATGATAAAAAAAAATTGACCCTTAGTGTTAGGGGGATTAAATAAGTGGGGTTACTGGGATATGTGTTGGTGTAGGGGTTACGGGGATCGGGTGGGATATGTGTCGGTGCAGGCTCGATGGGCCGAAATGGCCTCTATCTGCACTGTGGGGTTTCTGTGATTCTGTGTGATGTCATACGGTACTCAGTCGTGTTGAGTTAATTTCAACAGCGAGGGTAATATGATTGTCTTCATAATAACTTGCAACATATTCTTGACGGAATTAATTCATGTCTTTTATCTCCGACTGGGCCTTCACATGTACGGCAGAAGTAGGTGGAGGTCGCTGACGGCGATTCCTCAGAGGAGCTGAGTCCTTCCGAGGGTGCACTTTCACAGGACTCGAGCAAACCATGCACCAGCTCAGATACTTACACTTCGGTGGGACCAGTAAGGCAGATAGTCAGGTTTTCACCTGGTGGCTCACACTTCACAAGTAAGCAAGAGCTGATGGTGGACACAGGGACAGCAGTGGAGAGTCCGCATCAGCGGCCGCAGCCCCCTCCAAGCTCTGCTCAGCTGGACACAGAGGCTGTACCTTGGAGGCTGTCGATAAAGAGGAGAATCATTGAGCAGTAGCAGATGACAATGTGTGATGCACTGACAGGCCTTCAAAGTGGAATCACCACAATAGCAGAGAGATTGGAATCCACCTCGAGCATGAGAGAGTGATGACACAGGCAACTGAGATGATGTCTTCTTCCATGGGTAGAGCGGCCAACATCATGGACTGTCATAAGCTCCAATCAAATGAGTTCATGCGCGCCTTCAATACCACCGTGCAGACTCTGAATGGCAACATGTTCTACCACCTTAAATAGGTTGACAGATACCGATGTCTTAGTCTTACAGGGCCGCACTGATCTGCACCACAGTGTTGTCCAACACAGTGGTAGCAGTGAAGTGCGGCTAGGCCATGAGAGGAATGATGGCAAAAGCTGATGTGCAGGTGGAGCAGCCTTTGGCGGTGTCCTCACGGGCTCCAAATCCCTGAGGACGTCGGCCAAGAGCATCTCAGCAGTCAGAGCTGGGATATGAGCAGCCTGCATCTACCTCTGCTGAAGCCACACAGGATCTGAGCTCTTCGCCTTGTTTCTCCTGCAGGCCCAAGCCTCACTGTTGCGCAATGTTGTGCAGAGCACAGCAAACCACGACCATTTGGAGACCCTGGCTGGTGCGTACTGAAAGGTGCCTTCAGATCTGTCCAGGCATCTTCAGTCATGCATTGGTGATATGGCATTCATTGTAACGCTGTTGGGCTTCAGTGGTCAGGTTTTTGACGGCTGTCATAAGCCAAGTTTGCAGTATGTATCCCTTTTCGCCTAGCAGCCACCTCTGAAGTCTGCTTCCAGGTCCAAAGACATCAGGGAGCTTGGACTGCCACAGGACGAAAGCACCATGAGAACTCCCTAGGAATCTGATGCACACCGCATAAACATCTTTTTGTGGTTGCACACCAGCTGCACATTGATGGAGCGGAAACCCTTGCGGTTGACAAATGCTCCTAGGTGATCTGGGTTGTCCAGATTGCCACGTGTGTGCAGTCGATGGCGCCCTCCACCTGTGGGAAGCTAGCCAGAGCTACAAAGCCGAGCATCAGCTCATTCTGACTGGCATCACCGGTGGCAAAGTTGACATAATTGCTGGCCCTGGCAAACAAGCCATCAGTGACCTGTCTTATGCATTTGTGCACGGCCGACTGGGAAAGCCTGCATATGTCCACGGCAGAGCCCTGTGGAAGGATCCGAAGGCAAAAAAAGTTGAGGGCGATGGTGTCTTTGACTGCTGTAATGTGTGGGCAGGAGGCTGCAGCTACCTGCCACCACCTGACGTGACATCCTGAGCCTCCTGAGACATTGGTGTTCAACAACAACAACAACTTGTATTTATATAGCACCTTTAACATAGTAAAACATCCCAAGGTGCTACACAGGAGTATTTTAAGACAAAAAATTTGACACCGAGCCACATAAGGATAAATTAGGGCAAGTGACCAAAAGCTTGGTCAAAGAGGTAGGTTTTATGGAGCGTCTTAAAGGAGGCAAGAGAGGTAGCAAGGTGGACATGTTTAGGCAGGGAATTCCAGAGATTAGGGCCTAGGCAATAGAAGGCACGGCCACCAATGGTTGAGCAATTATAATCAGGGATCCTCAAGAGGGCAGAATTAGAGGAGCGCAGATATCTCGGGGTGGGGGGAGGGGGGGACTGAAGGAGATTACAGAGATAGGGAGGGGCGAGGCAATGGAGGGATATGAAAACAAGGATGAGAATTTTGAAACCGAGGTGTTCCTTAACCGGGAGCCAATGTAGATCAGCGAGCACAGGGTGATGGGTGACGGTGGAGAGGCGTTGGAGAAGGATGGAGGGTCAACCATGGCAAAGGCTGCAAACAAGTCAAGAAAGATGAGGAGGGACAGTTTACCTTTGTCACAGTCACAAAGGATGGCCTTTTGTGACTTTGACGAGAGCCGTTTCGGTACTGTGGCAAGGGCGGAAACCTGATTGGAGGGATTCAAACATGGAAGTGCAGGACATGTCGTGTCAACAAACATGTCGAGGAAACTGAGGCTCTTCCTGTAGGCCCTTTTTTGTGGGTAGTGCCTCCTGCGCGCCTCTGCTGGCCCCTCTCTGTTGTGCAGCTACAGATCTGTGAGCAGCAGGCTGCTGCGGGTACTGTTAGTGTTGCTGGTCATCTTGGTCCTCATCTGTGGACCAATTTCAGGCAAGATGAGCAGCATCCTTCCTGATGTGATGGAGCAAACCTCTAAAAGTGTAGGAAGTAACCTCTAAATTGTACAAAGTAACATCTCAGCAAAAGTAATGTGAACAAACCCCTTTCCACTAGCAGGTAAGAAAGCAGCTGTGAGTACTGAATATTTATTGGCATCTTTGCCTGGGATTGCTTCAGCCCACTCAATTACCGCTGTGTACTCGCCTTGGTTTCATTAACGAGTTTCAGGAAACCCGTGGACCCGACATTAAACTGAAAACATTGTGTCATTATCACTTTAATTGAGCGATTAGCATATGGAAATTGACAACCCGCCTCTCCTGAGCGGTTGTGTGCGCACAACTCCAACGTGTTCCAGTCAAATGCGGAAGTCGGTGGGTTGGAGCCGGCTTCCCCACGCACTGTCCATTTAGCTGGTTTTAACTCCCCACCTGTACCCAAACCCACGCGCTCTTCCAGATTAAAATTCAGCCCCAAGAGTCACTTGTGTGGAACAGGACTTGTGTAGGCCAATCCGGAGAGCGGTGACAGGTTTCCTTCCCTGAAGAACATTGGTGAGCTAGTTGTGTTTTTTATGACAATCTGGCAGCTTTTTTGGTCAATTTGTCTAGTGCTTACCCATTTATTCCTTGATTTAATTCAGTTTCACAATTTGTCATGGTGGGATTTGAGCTCATGTCCTCTGGGTTGTTAGTCTAGTGATAGAACTACTATACTCGTAAACTAAAACTGGTGGTGAGATGGCCTCATTATAACACTCCATGTTCTGGGCTGGGTAAATTGATGAATTAGCAGTGCACGTGGAGTCTGTTGCGCACTGACATGTTCTCGTCTTGTTCTGAGTCTGAAGTCCAGTTTTCGATAGCTGAGGCTTGTTTTGGAAAAAATTAAACCATTTTTCACAGTTCTGGTGAGAGGCTTTGTATTTGATAGGATGAATAATGTGTTCACACACTAGTAAACCAAGCTTCAAACACTTGTATATCAATTCTATTCAAGATAAAATATGATCTATAATTTAATTTATTAAAAATTTGTGTTTTGCAGATGTTGAGAAGCTCTGCACATTTGCTCAACGCTATCCTCTTCCCTCCATGTATCGTATTCTTGTATGGAAAGTATTGCTTGGTATGTCTAAATGATCATCTTCTGATTCACACTGATCTATTTAATTATATCTATTGTGGATGAAACCTGTAATTATTTGGGCCCTTGTCTTAGTTCCGTACACTGAAATTAGTTCTGTTATTTGTATGCTAAGAGTAATTCTTTCATCCTACCTGATGGGCAATTTCATTAAAGTAAATTTGAGATTTCAAATATATAACTATGCCAGCAACGTTAGAAGTTATTTCATGCTTTTTGCAAACTGTGATACAGCTAGGAGGGTAAACCAGCCTATTAGTGAGCCTCCTGAGTGTTTCTCGATCTGAATGAGGCTGTACGTCAGTGAGGCTGCTGCTACCTCTGGATAATTGTGTTGCTGACTTCACAGCCTAGAAATTGGATGGCGCTACACCTGTTTTTCAAGATCTAAAAGGGTGCCTAAGCCTCTAATATCACAGACAGGAAGCGCGAGCTCATTACGAGCCAAAGGTGCATCACATGCCATATTGGTATAGACAAAAAAAAGTGTCCAAGGCCCACACTTGAAACAGGCGTTAGTTCCTTTGCATATGCAAATAAGGGGCATAACACCTGTTTGAGCTCCCCTCTACAGGCACCATTCAGGAAAACCAAGTCTACATGCAGCCTAACCAGCGATCCTTAAAGGTGCCGCTGCAGGCTGCCACCAAAAAGGCAAGATAACAATACTTATCTGAATGAGCTGCTCCTGGCTCTGTTAAAACAAGTGGCACTGCCTGCCACCTCTCGCAGGACTCTGCAGCTTGCCAGTCTCATTGAAGTGAGACCCAAGGTCCAAAATCGGGTGTGCCTCGGGGCTACCTGTTAAGGCGCAGGATCGGTCCCTGCACCCAGTTCATGCTGGCACGCTGGGGCAAACAAGTTTTTAGGCCCTCTAGGCTGAACTCCTTGTCATTAAATATTTCTTCTTTCAAAATCAGTGCTGTAAATGGTCTAAATGTCTTCAGTTCTCATCACAAATCCTATCGGACAATAAGCTTTTTCTTGTATCCTGTCCATGAGCGTGAGAAAGCTGTTAAAGATATTAGAACATAAATAGGAGCAGGAGTAGGCCATACGGCCCTTCAAGCCTGCTCTCCCACTCAATAAGATCATGACTGATCTTCAACCTCACTCCACTTTCCCGCCTGATCCCCATATCCCTTGATTCCCTTAGAGTCCAAAAATCGATCTCAGCCTTGAATATACTCAATGACTGAGCATCCTCAGCCCTCTGGGGCAGAGCATTCCAAAGATTTACAACCCTCTGAGTAAAGACATTCCTCCTCATCTCAGTCTTAAATGGCCGAACCCCTTATCAAGAGACTGTGCCCCCTAGTTCTAGATTCTCCAGCCAGGGGAAACAACCTCTCAGCATCTACCCTGTCAATCCATCTCAGAATCTTGCATGTTTCAATGAGATCACACCTCATTCTTCTAAACTCCAGGGAATCAATCTAGTGAACCTAAGGCAAGTATATCCTTCCTCAGGTAACGAGACCAAAACTGCGCACAGTACTCCAGGTTGGTCTCGCCAAAGTCCTGTACAATTGTAGTAAGACTTCCTTACTCTTGTACTCCAACCCCCTGGCAATAAAGGCCAACATGCCATTTGCCTGCCTAATTGTACCTGCATGCTGACTGTGTTTCCTGTATAAGGACACCTAAATCTCTCTCAACACCAAGATTTAATAGTTTCTCACTATTTAAAAGATATTCTGTTTTTATATTGTTCCTAGAAAAGTGAATAACCTCACATTTCTCCACATTATACTACATCTGCCACTTTATTGCCCACTCACTTAGCCTGTCTATCGGCTCTTTGTGTTCTCCTCACCGCTTACTTTCCCACCTAGCTTTGTATCGTCAGCAAACTTGGATACATTACACTCGGTCCCTTCATCGAAGTAATTAATATAAATTGTAAATAGCCAAGACCCAAGCACTGATCCTTGCGGCACCCCACTAGTTACAGCCTGCCAACCTGAAAATGACCCATTTATCCCTACTCTCTGTTTTCTGACTGTTAACCAATTCTCTATCCATGCTAATATATTACCCCCAACCACATGATCCCTTATCTTGTTTAACAATGTTTTATGTGGCACCTTATCAAATGCCTTTTGGAAAACCAAATATACTACATCCACTGGTTCCCCTTTATCTACCCTGCTAGTTATATCCTCAAAAAACTCTAATAAATTTGTTAAACACCATTTCCTTTGACGCTGCCTAATCATATAATTTTCTAAGTGCCCTGTTATCACTTCCTTAATAATGGATTCCAGCATTTTCCTGACAACTGATGTCGGGTTAACTGGCCTCTATTTCCCTGTTTTCTCTCTCCCTCCTTTCTTGAATAACAGTGTTACATTTGCTACCTTCCAATCCGCTGGGACCATTCCAGAATCTAGGGAAATTTGGAAGATCACAACCAATGCATCAATTATCTCTGCAGCCACCTCTTTTAGAACCCTAGGATGTAGACCATCAGGTCCAGAGGAGTTGTCATTTTTTAGTCCCATTACATTCTCCAGTACTTTTTATTTACTAATTAATTACTTTAAGTTCGTCACTTTCATTTCATTTCAAAGAGCTGAATAGCCTCCTGTGCTGTAATCTCTGATTCTGAGGTAACAACAGACCCATTGTAAAGCAATGGGATTGATTATCATGAATAAAATTGGGGATCATCTGTACAACAATGACCTAGTTAACAGGAGTCAGCATTCCTTCAGAAGGGGAAGACCCTGCCTGCAGCCACCACTTTTCGAACCCTAGGTCCATCAGGTCCAGGAGATTTGTCAGCTTTTAGTCCCAATAGTTTCTAAAGTAATTTTTCTCTACTGATCTTAATTACTTTAAGTTCCTCGAAGCGCGAGTACAGGGGAGATTTACGAAGATATTGCCAGGACTGGGGAATTTTAGCTATGAGGAAAGATTGGCTAGGCTGGGGTTGTTTTCTTTGGAGCAGAGGAGGCTCAGGGGAGATTTAATTGAGGTGTATAAAATTATGTGGGCCCTAGATAGAATGGATGGGAAGGACCTATTTCCCTTAGCAGAGAGGTTAATAACTAGGGAGCATAGATTTAAAATAATTGGTAGAAGGATTAGATGGGAGTTGAGGAGAATTTTTTCACCCAGAGTGTGGTGGGGGTCTGGAACTCACTGCCTGAAAGGGTTGTAGAGGCAGAAGCCCTTGTCACATTTAAAAAGTACTTGGATATGCACTTGATGTGCCGTAACCTACAAGGCTACGGATCCAAGAGCTGGATAGTGGGATTAGACTGGATAGCTCTTTTTCGACCAGCACAGACACGATGGGCCAAATGGCCTCCTCCTCTGCCATAAACTTCTGTGACGCAGTACAGAACCCTTGGACAAGCTTGGCTTTATAGAGACTAAAGAGTTCTTCAGGAGAATTTGTTTTTAGCAAGTCTTCTCCGATGCAGCTTTAATAATGGAGAAGATGTAGGGATGCAATTTTCGGCCAAAATGATCAATAGTCGAAGGAGGATTAAACCCTTAAAGGTAAGAGGTGTTAGCTGCTGGTTGCACTTGGTATGAGACAGGAAGAAACTCATTGGAAAATTGATTGCACAAATGAGATAAAGATGTAGAGGAATGGAGGTTTTGTGTATTGACTGAGTGCGGTATTAGGAAAATCCATGAATGCTGCTATTCATCTGTTTTGCTAATGTGGTGTATGTGCCTTTAAGTGCAATTGTGGTGTATGTGCCTTTAAGAGCCCCAGGTGTGCGTAATGCCGGTAATTGCCACTTGGGCTATATAAGCCTGTGTATTGTGTATATCCTTTAGAACCCCCCCCCCCCCCCCCAGACTTGCTTAGTAAATACCTATGAACCAACTCCTGTCTTCAGTGTCTTTATCTACACACGGACACTACAGTGGCGACGAAGTGGAAACGGACTTACCTGCAATTCGGCAGCACCTCAAGGACATCGATTCCTCCAGCGTCCAGAAGACTCAAGGAAGTAATAGAAACTGTGGTTTCACCAGCTGGCCAAGCTGGTGGCAGGTACTGCGCTAATCCTTCCTGGGCGTCAGGCTGGGGCTCCAGCGGCGGGCTCTACAGCTGAGACAGGCAGCGAAATCGGAGGCAAGCAATAACGGACTGGGAGGGTGCACTCGGGAGACGGCCGGCGCGGCAAGCAGGTCAGCGTTTAGACCTCCGTCGGGAACGAGTCTCCAACAGTGAATAAACGGAAACCACAGTAAAACAGCGTTGTTATCGGTAGCAGCGGTGGGAAAGCGCAGGAAGCGCCATATCGTTGCTACAGAGAGAAAAAAAAAAGCACGGGAAGCGCCATATCTTTTTTGAAATGCCTAAGTCTGGCAATATTGATGCTTTTGATAACGAAACAGAGCCTAACTTTGGCAATATTGATGTTTTTGATAACAAGATAGAGGATTGGACCACATATGTAGAAAGAGTGGAGGTGTTTTGCACCGCAAATGGAATAGAAGATGAAAAAAAAGCTTCAGTGCTTCTGGATCTAATGGGCGCAGAAACATACAAGCTGTTACGCAACTTAATCACTCCAGCCGAACCGATGGACAAGAATTTTGAGGAGATGGTTGATACCCTACACTGCCAATTCGAGGCAGGACTGGCAGATTTTCTGCAAGACAAATTCATCTGCGATCCCCTAAGTGTAGAAACACAAAAAAAGGTTTCTTCTGGAAAAGATTTAACACTGGACAAGGCTTTCAGTGCAATAGGAGCGGCAAAGATACAGCAAAGGCCACAGGACTTCGGCACCCATGAAATGACACGGGGTTTCGAGAGATGTTATCGCTGCGGCAGATCCAACCATGACCAGAGGGATTGTTGGTTCAAAGAAAAAGCATGCAGGCGATGCGGAAAGATGGGACACATTCCACGTGTATGCCGATCTGAAAATAAAAAATCCACTAACGGGAAAAGAATCAATAAGGAAAAGCACAGAAAGGTACAAATGATGACGGACAGTAGCTCCAAAGACCAGAAGAGCGATAGCGACTCCGGAAACAAGAGACTAAGCTCTCTCAAATTACATAATGTAATTGCCAATGAAGATTACCAGACCATTTGGGTTACCCTCATAATAGCAGGGTCCCCAGTTAAAATGGAGCTAGATACAGGATCAGCTCTAACCGTAATAAATCGACGAGATTACGAGAGGCTATTTTCGCATATACCTCTAAAAGACACATCCGTTATCTTAAAAACATATACGGGGCAGAAAGTATACCCCAAAGGAAAAATAAAGGTGCCTGTGGTATACAACGGCAAAGAAATACAAAAGTTGTATTTATACATTCTACAAGATGGTGGTCCACCGTTGTTGGGACGTGAATGGATAAGGAAGATACGTTTAGACTGGCACTCCATTCAGGCACTGACGGTGACCAGTAAGGAAAAAAACAATGATGACATCATACCTGAACGATTAAAAGACATCTTGGCCAACGCCAAAGAAGTGTTTCAAGAGAAACTAGGAACCTTGAAAGGCATCACCGCCTCAATAAAAGTGGAAGATGCAGCAATTCCAAAAATTTTTAAGGCAAGACCGGTGCCATACGCAATACGTCCGGCAGTCAAGGCAGAGCTGGAGAATTTGGAAAAGGCAGGCGTATTATCCAAAATAGATTGGAGCGAATGGGCAACACCCATCGTTCCAGTCATGAAAAAAGCATTGAAAAATAACTGAGGAACAGAGAAAAATTCGCATCTGTGGGGACTTTAAGGTGACTGTAAACCCGGTCCTTCACACGGTACAGTATCCTCTTCCGAGGATAGAAGATATTTTCGCCTCACTATCCGGAGGAAAACGTTTCACAAAAATTGACTTGGCACAGGCATATCTACAGATGGAGGTTGAGGAGACCTCTAAAAAGTATCTCACAATAAACACACACACAGGCCTGTACCAGTACAATCGACTGGTTTTTGGAGTAGCATCAGCTCCAGCTATCTGGCAAAGAGCTATGGAGCAAGTCCTGCAAGGGATTCCGGGGACTCAGTGTTACCTAGACGACATCCTTATAACAGGAGAAAACGACAACGAGCACCTTGCCAATTTGGAGCAGGTGCTCACTAGGCTGAAAGAACGGGGCCTACGAGCAAATCGCCCCAGTGCGAATTTTTCCAAAATCAGATATATTGTGGCCACATAATGAATAAGGAAGGGTTGCATAAGTCACCTGAAAAAATTGAAGCAGTTATAAAAGCCCCAGCACCTGAAAATGTTTCACAATTGAGGTCATTCCTGGGATTAATAAATTACTATCATAAATTTTTACCGAACTTATCAACTATTCTACCCCCTCTTAATAATCTTCTACACACAGGAGTGATTTGGAAATGGAACGAAGACTGTAAACGTGCCTTCCATAAATGTAAAGACTTAATCACATCCGAGAAAGTTTTGGCTCATTACAACCCATCACTACCAATCAGACTGGCGTGCGATGCATCCCCTTACGGCATAGGAGCGGTATTGTCCCATAGATTCCCTGATGGCTCGGAACAGCCGATAGCTTTTGCGTCACGCTCATTGAACTCAGCTGAGCGTAACTATTCCCAGATAGACAGGGAAGCACTCAGCCTGGTATGGGGAGTGAAGAAATTCAACCATTACCTACATGGACAAAAATTTACCTTGCTGACTGACCATCAACCCCTCATCTCCATATTCAACCCTAAGAAAGGTGTCCCCATTATGACGGCACAAAGACTACAGAGGTGGTCCCTTTTTCTAGGGGCACACCAATACAACATTGAATACAAAGGGTCAAAACAGCATGGGAATGCTGACGGTTTATCGCGCCTGCCGTTGCCAACGATAGAAGAGGCACCTACAGTAGACCCAGTAGAGATATTCCACTCTACCATAGTGGAATGTCTACCGGTGACAAATTCTGCCATTGAAAGGGAGACCAGAAATGACCCTACTCTCTCACGGGTCTACGATTTAACAATGAAGGGATGGCCAGCACCTGGCGAACCACTGTTGCCAGCATTCTCGCAAAGAAGAGAACAGCTGTCAGTGTGCCGAGGAACCTTGATGTGTGGATCCAGAGTGGTGATTCCACCCAAACTCCAGGATAAAGTGCTAAAGGAGCTTCACGAGGGGCATCTGGGTGGAGTGAAAATGAAGAACCTAGCTAGGGCGTTTGTATGGTGGCCAGGTATCGATGGAGACATCGAAGACATGACCAAGAGCTGCCTAGGATGCCAGAAGGTCCAAAATGCTCCGCCACAGGCCCCTCTACATCCATGGGAGTGGCCCTCATCTCCCTGGCAAAGGGTGCACATCGACTTTGCTGGTCCATTTATGGATTCAATGTTCTTAATCGCAGTTGATGCACACTCCAAGTGGCCGGAGGTAATAAAGATGTCCTCCACCACCACGGAAAAAACCATCACCGTATTAAGGACCATATTTGCCAGGAATGGGCTGCCGGAACAGATATGTTCTGATAATGGACCGCAATTTGTGTCCAAAGAATTCAGAAAGTTCTTAAAGAACAATGGGGTAAAGCACTACACGTCCGCCCCATACCATCCCGCCACCAATGGATTGGCTGAAAGGTTTGTCCAGACCTTTAAGAAGGCCATAAAGGCCATGGGTAATGAAGACATAAAACTTCAGCACAAGGTGGATAACTTCTTATTTGCATATAGGAATGCAACACATATGGTTACAAACCAAACTCCCGCCATGATGTTCTACATTAGAAACCTAAGATACCGGCTGGATTTGGTCAAGCCCAACATCCGAAGGGACGTGGAGAACCGGCAGTTTCAGGGCATGAATGAAAGGCCAACTAGGGCCTTCCAGATAGGCCAACCGGTTTTGGCCCGGGACTACCGTACCGAGAAATGGCAGCCTGGAACTATCTGCACACGACTAGGACCACTGATGTATACCGTGGACATCGGAGAAAGCATAATAAGGCGCCATGCTGACCAAATCATCAAGTCATCCGAAAAGGGACAACCTACACCACCACGCTATACATCTAACGATGAAGTAGAGATACCCATATCTACCTCCGATCCGGTGATACTGGAACCCGATGAACCCGACACTGGCCTTCAAGCCGAATCAGCCTTGCCAGAAGAACCTACTACACCACCAGAAACTACTACACCCCCGAGGCGTTATCCGGACCGAGTCAGGAAGCCTCCTGAGAGACTAACCTATAATTAATTAATACAGCAATGTATATTATTTTGCATATAACATGTAATTAATAATTATTTAAAATATGATGTACTAGTTAGCTAGAAGGGGAGAAATTGTGGTGTATGTGCCTTTAAGAGCCCCAGGTGTGCGTAATGCCGGTAATTGCCACTTGGGCTATATAAGCCTGTGTATTGTGTATATCCTTTAGAACCCCCCCAGACTTGCTTAGTAAATACCTATGAACCAACTCCTGTCTTCAGTGTCTTTGTCTACACACGGACACTACAGCTAACAAAATAAAATATCACCTTTTAAGGGCCTTGGTCAATGTTTATTGCCAGTAGAAATTATCGCTTAAACTTGCTCTGTTAATTGTGACTGTTTCACCAGTATAGTAAAACAGCAGTGCACCAAAATGTTTCATATAAGGAATTAAATACCAGCACATAATCTCATCTCATATATTCTACTGAATGAGCCTAAATATTATTGTTAGTGATGTTACTGGACAGGCATGTGACATGTTTTTCACAGAATCACAGAAACCCCACAGTGCAGATAGAGGCCATTTCGGCCCATCGAGCCTGCACCGACACATATCCCACCCGATCCCCGTAACCCCTACACCGACACATATCCCACCCGATCCCCGTAACCCCTGCACCGACACATATCCCACCCGATCCCCGTAACCCCTACACCAACACATATCCCACCCGATCCCCGTAACCCCACGTATTTAATCCCCCTAACACTAAGGGTCAATTTATCATAGCCAATCAACCTAACTCGCACATCTTTGGACTGTGGGAGGAAACCCACGCAAACACGGGGAGAATGTGTAAACTCCACACAGACAGTCACCCGAGGCCGGTGGCAACAGTGCTAACCACTATGCCACCGTGAGCTATTTTAATTACTATGATGCAAAGAATATGTTTTGTTACTCTTGTAAATATTGGAGATTCTCAATGGTTCAGCTGGTTAAGTCAGTGTATTTTAAATGGTTTATGCCTCTGATAATAATAGTGGACAGAAGAGTATCATAATGAGTGCATTAAGCTTCTGTCCGCCAATGTCCTGAATCGTGATTTCTGGGCGATGATTCTTCGTGCTGTTGTGCTAAGATTAATGAGACAGTGATGTTAACACCCTGTGTACACAGCACCTGATCTGACCCAAGGTCTGAAATGGAGAATTGAGTTTTAGATAATGCCTAAATTAGACTGAGAAACGAGAGAATTAGCAAAATCATCAGTGTTAACATTTGCTAAGTGGTTTAAAGGGAAACCTCTGACATTAAGTGAGAAAAGAGAAGTGTCTCGTATTGAAAGAAGGGCCTAGAAATTGGGCCACTTAACGCCACCCATTTGTGCTGCAGTCCTGGCAAAAAATGGCGACCGCCACTCCAGCACCCTTATCTGGCGTGGGACTCAGCGGCTGCCATTTTTTTGAGGGCCTTAATGCTGTCGATAGCAGCGCTGGCCTTGGACATGTAAATGAAGAGAGGTGACATCAGTTGGCGTGCAACGCCGACTTAACGTCACCTCAGCGAACTTCGACGTCAGCGCTGAGTTCAGTGCTGGGTCCTAGGCTCGCTCTAATAACCGAACGTTCAGCAGACTGACAAAGACGCTGCAATCATTGAATCATAGAATGGTTATAGCACAGGAGGGGGCCATTTGGCCTGTCTAGCTCGTGCCAACTCTCTGCAAGAGCACTTCAGCTAGACCCAATCCCCTGCCCTTTCTACGTGGCTCTGTAAAATGTTTTCCTTCAAGTACTTCTCTAATTCCCTTTTGAAAGCCATGATTGAGTCTACCTCCACCACCCTTTCAGACAGTGCATTCCAGATCATAACCACTCGCTGCGTAAAAAAGTTTTTCCACATGTTGCCTTTCGACCTTCTGCCATTGGGAACAGTTTCTCTCTATCTACTCTGTCCAGACCCCTCATGATTTTGAACACCTCCATCAAATCTCCACTCAATCTTCTCTGCTCTAAGGAGAACAACCCCAGTTTCTCCAGTCTATCCAGGTAACTGAAGTCTCTCATCCCTGGAACCATTCTTGTAAATCTTTTCTGCACCCTCTCTAAAGGCTTCATATCCTTTCTAAAGTGCAGTGCTCAGAATTGGAAACACTACTCCAGTTGAGGCCGAACCAGTGTTTTATAAAGGTTCATCATAACTTCCTTGCTTTTGTACTCTATGCCTCTATTTATAAAGTGCAGGTGCTTTTTTTTTTAACCGCTTTCTCAACCTGTCCTGCCACCTTCAAAGATTTGCACACACAAACCCCAGGTCTCTCTGTTCCTGCACCCCTTTAGCATTGTATCCTTTAGTTTATATTGCCTCGCCTCGTTCTTCCTACCAAAATGTATCACTTTGCACTTTTCTGCATTAAACTTCATCTGCTATGTGTCTGCCCATTCCACCAGCCTGTCTATGTCCTCTTGAAGTCTATCACTATTCTCTTCACTGTTCACTATACATCCAAGTTTTGTGTCATCTGCAAATTTTGAAATTGTGCCCTGTACACCTAAATTGAAATCATTAATATATATCAAGAAAAGCAGTGGTCCTAGTACCGATCCCTGGGGAACACCACTGTGTACCTTCCTCCAGTCCGAAAAACAACCGTTCAGCACTACTGTTTCCTATCACTTAGCCCATTTAGTCTCCATGCCGCCACTGTCCCTTTTATTCCATGGGCATCAACTTTGCTGGCAAGCCTATTATGTGGCACTTTATTAAATGCCTTTTGGAAGTCTATGTACACCACATTGCCCTCATCAACCCTCTCTGTTACCTCATCAAAAAATTGAATGAAGTTGGTTAAACATGATTTGCCTTTAACAAATCTGTGCTGGTTTCCCTTAATTAATCCACACTTGTCCAAGCGACTGTTAATTTTGTCCTGGATTATCGTTTCTAAAAGCTTCCCCACCACTGAGGTTAAGCTGACTGGTCTATAGTTGCTGGGTTTATCCTTACACTTTTTTGAACAAGGGTGTAACATTTGCAATTCTCCAGTCCTCTGGCACCACCCCCGTATCTGAGGAGGATTGGAAGATTATGGCCAGTACCTCTGCAATTTCCACCTTTAATTCCCTCAGCATCCTAGGATGCTTCCCATCTGGTCCTGGTGACTTACCTACTTTAAGTACAGCCAGCCTTTCTAGTACCTCCTCTTTATCAATTTTTATCCCATCTAATATCACAACTATCTCCTCTTTCGCAATGACTTTGGCAGCATCTTCCTTGGTAAAGACAAATGCAAAGTACTCATTTAGTTCCTTCGCCATGCCCTCTGCCTCCATGCATCGGTCTCCATTTTGCTCCCTAATTGGCCCCACCTCTCCTCTTACTACCTGTTAATATTTATATGCCTATAGAAGATTTTTGGATTTCGTTTGTTAGCTGCCAGTCTATTCTCATTCTCTCTTTGCCCCTCTTTCCTTTTTCACTTCCCCTCTGAACTTTGTGTATTCAGCCTGGTTCTCACTTGTATTCTCAACCTGATATCTGTCGTATACCCCTTTTTTCTGCTTTATCTTACTCTCTATCTCTATCTCTTTCGTCCTCCAGGGAGCTCTAGCTTTGGTTGCCCCACCATTCCCCCTTGTGGGAATGTGCCTCGACTGTACCCGAACCATCTCCTCTTTAAAGGCAACCCATTGTTCGATTACAGTTTTGCCTGCCAATTTTCTATTCCAATTTACCCGGGCCAGCTCCATTCTCAACCCACTGAAATTGGCCCTCCTCCAGTTAAGTATTTTGACTCTAGATTGCTCTTTGTCCTTTTCCATAGCTAACCTAAACCTTATGATACTATGATCACTGTTCCCTAAATGTTCCGCAATTAGTTTATGCAAATATTGGCCCGGATTAAAATGTTTAGAATTATTTTTCAAAAAGTTAAATTTTTATTGTATTTGGTGTAATTAAGAGACTTTTAATTAAATTTGAAAATAAGAGCATTTATATTTATTACAGTTGTTTAAATTGTTAATTATTTGGGGATTCCATTGCACGTCATTAGGGGATTCCGTTCAGAAATGACTGCAATGGAATCCTCTTTTCTCATTGGGGGACCTGGCCCACGTGATCCTAGGGACGCTTCCGAACCGCCTGCGTCCCTGGGCTCCGTGGGCCTTTACGCAGGCATATGCCTGGCGGCCCGAGACCCGAACTCTCCGTAGCTTTGGAGCCAGGAGGTAAGTTCATAGATATTTCGCTGGTCAGAGGCGTACTCCAGAGACTCGCCTCCGACCGCAAATTCAGGGCCTTTGTCTTAAACCACAAAGCTCAAGCACCTTGTCACTTCCACCTGAACTAAATGGAATTGCAGACTAGAAATCACTCCAAGATGTCTTTTCTTATTATAGTGTGCATACATACTGAAATAGTTTTGTTCAGTTTTAGATCATTGTGGCAGTGTGGAGTTTTCTCTTGTTCACCATCTGCAGCTGGCAGTGTGGATTCTGATGGCCAGTGAACTCTCATGAAGGCAACAGCACTGAAAGATTAATAGCTGATCAAAACCTGCATAATTATTGAAAACAATTGCAGTTGATTACTGGGAAATAATCAGGCCAGTATTTATAATACAGCTGAGTAGTTTGCATGAGAGAATAGTGTTACCCAGTCCCTCTGATGGTGAAAGGAAATATATTTGTGTAATTCCAATCAGTCACACAATTCTAGAGTTGATTATATAGAATGGTATCATTTTTTGACCTAATTTGACACTGGATTCTAGAGGATTAAGCTAGTAGTCTGTTGTATCATGAGGATACAGTTTATGAAGAGTAAAAGTGCTATTATTTGAGAACAGAGACCTGTAGTGATGAGTTTGTCAAATAATAGGTGTTTTTATACAGTTTCTATATTGGTGAGGGAGCCACAAACAGTATATATGGCTTATATATATATCAGGTCATAAGATTTGCAGAGTGATGCCAAGTACTATTATATGATTATACAGAAGCAATTTTGGAAGTATAGTGAACAGTGAGGAGGATAGTGATAGACTTCAAGAGGACATAAACAGGTTGGTGAAAGGGGCGGGCACGTGGCAGATGAAATTTAACGCAGAAAAGTGCAAAGTGATACATTTTGGTAGGAAGCATGAGGAGAGGCAATATAAACTAAAGGGTACAATTCTAAAGGAGGTGCATGAACAGTGAGACCTGGGGGTATATGTGCACAAATCGTCCCTTCATCTAAGTCATCAATATAAATTGTAAATAGCTGAGGCCCCAGCATTGATCCTTGCAGTACCCCGCTAGTTACAGCCTGCAAACCTGAAAAAGTCCCGTTTATTCCTGCTCTGTTTTCTGTCCATTAACCAATCCTCAATCCATGCCAATCTATTATTCCCACCCCATGAGTCCTAATTTTGTGTAATAACCTCTTGTGGGGCTTTTTGAAAATCCAAATACACTACATCCACTGGTTCCCCCTTATCCATCCTATCAATTACATCTTCAAAAAACTATAACAGATTTTTCAAACACTATTTCCCTTTCATAAAACCACGTTGAATGGTGAGAGACTGGGAAGCCTAATCATTTTACAATTTTCTATGTAACCTGTTGCCACATTCCAAATAATAGATTCTAGCATTTTGCCTACTACTGATGTCAGGCTAACTGGCCTATAGTTCCCCGTTTTTTCTCTTCCTCCTTTCTTAATAGCGGGGTTATGTTTGCTACCTTCCAATCCTTGGATCCCCTAGAATCTAGGGGATTCTGAAAGATTAATACCAGTGCATCCACTATCCCTGCAGTTACCTCTTTTAAAACCCTAGGATGCAGATGGTCGGGTCCAGGGGATTTGTCGCCACTTAGTCCCATTAATTTCTCCAGTACTGCATTATGTCTTTACTTATACTGATTTCGTTAAGTTCCTCATTCTCTCTAGACCCTTGGTTCCCCATTATTTCCGGAATGTTTTTTGTGTCTTCTACTGTGAAGACAGATACAAAGTATTTGTTTAATGTCTCTGCCATTTCCTTATTGCTCATTATAATTTCTCCTGTCTCTGCCTCTAATGGGCCCACATTTACTTTCACTAATCTCTTATTTACATACCTATAGAAACATTTACAATTTTGTTTATGTCTCTTGCTAATTTACACTCATTCTTTTTTCTCTTTCCTCATCAATTTCTTGGTCCTCCTTTGCTGAATTCTAAAATCCTCCCAATCCTCAGGCTTCCTACTCTTTGACAACATTATAAGCCTCTTCCTTTGATCTAATATCTTTAACTTCTCTTGTTAGCCACGGTTGGACCACTTTTCCTGTGGGATTTTTGTGCCTTAAAGAAATGTATATTTGTTGTAAATTATGTATTAATTCCTTAAATGCTAGCCATTGTTTGTCTACCGTCACACCTTTTAATGTAGTTTCCCAATATACCTTAGCCAACTTGCCCCTCATACATACTTAGTTTGCTTTGTTTAGATTTAAGACCCTCGTTTCGGACTTAACTAAATCACTTTCAAACTGAATATAAAATTCTATCATATTACAGGAAACTTTTGTTTAACCAGAGGTTAAAAGTCCGGAAAGCTCTATCTACCGGCAAAATTCAGGAGCCGTTTTCTATAAGTTTTTTTACTTCTCGTTGCTTTTTTTTTCCCAGTCAGGCTCTGCAAGGTCTGTAGCTAAGCAACAGCTTCAGCTAGAGACGCTTGCAGCTGCAGCCGACTGTTTTGAAGCCGTTGCTAAGCAACAGGGTTTGTTGATTCACACGGAGCTGAAAAGCTCTGTATGTTTTAACATTGCCGCTGGTTTATACGGCAGTTTTGATCTAACGGCACCAGCTCGGTCCCGTCAGTGCCGGATACCAGAAAGTTTCCTGTATGGTCACTCTTCTCTAAAGGCCGCTTTACTACAAGGTTACTAATGAACCCTTTCTTATTGCACAATACTAGATCTAAAATAGCCTGTTCCCAAGTTGGTTCATCAACATACTGATCTAGAAAACTACCTTGTATATATTCCATGAACTCGTCCTCCACACTATTATTGCAATTTTGGTTTCCCTAGTCTGTATGTAGATTAAAGTCCCCATGATTACTGTATTACCCTTGGTACATGCACCTCTAATTTCCTGATTTATACTCTGCCCTACATTACACCTACTGTTTGGGGCCTATAAACAACTCCCACCAATGTTTTCTGCCCCTTGCTGTTTCTTAGCTCCACCCAAACTGATTCTACTTCTTGATTTTCCGAGCTAAGATCCTTTCTCTCTACTGTCTTTATCCCATCCTCCTTTTCCATTTTGCCTATCTCTTCTAAAAGTTAAGTATCCTGGAATATTTAGTTCCCAACCTTAGTCACTTTGCAACCACGTCTCCGTTATGCCTATTAGATCAAACCTATTAATTTCTATCTGCACTATTAATTTTGTTGCGAATGCTTCGCGCATTCAGACATAGTGCCTTTAGCTTTGACTTATTTCTATTTTTCCCTGATGTCACTTTAGTCACTGCCCTATTACCTTTGTTACTCTCTCTGTCCCTTCCTGACCCACTCTGCTTATTTTTACCCAAAACTCTGCTCTGCTCTAGAGCCTTGCCATTTCTCTTGCTGCTTTTAAATTTACTCTTTCCTGAATCCTCCCACCGCCCCCCCCCCCCCCCCCCCCCCCCCCCTTCATTAGTTTAAAGCCCTGTCTACTGCCCTAGTTATTCGATTCGCAAGGACACTGGTTCCAGCCCGGTTTAAGTGGAGCCCGTCCCAACGGAACAGCTCCCTCTTTCCCCAGTACTAGTGCCAGTGCTCCATGAACCGAAACCCCTTCCTCCCACACCACTCTTTCAGCCACGCATTTAACCTTCTAATCTGCTTATCCCTCTGCCAGTTGGAGCATGGCTCAGGTATCAATCCAGAGATAATTACATTTGAGATTCTGCTTTTTAATTTGGACCCCCAACTCCTCAAACTCTCTCAGCAGAACGTCATTCCTAGTTCTACCTATGTCGTTGGTTCCTACATGGACCACGACAGCTGGATCCTCCCCTTCCCACTCCAAGTTCTTCTCTTGCCACGATGAGATGTCTTTAACCCTGGCACCAGGCAGGCAACTCAGCCTTCGGTACTCCCTGTCGCGGCTGCAGAGAATAGTATCTATCCTCCTGACTATACTGTCGCCTACCACTACCACATTCCTTTTTACTCCCCCCCACTTGAATGGCCTCCTGTACCACGGTGCTGTGGTCAGTTTGCCCATCCTCCCTGCAGTCCTTGTTCTCACCCATACAGGCAACAAGTACCTCGTACCTGTTGGACCAGATCAAGGGCTGAGGCTCCTCCATCACTAAATCCTGGGTCCCTCCATAACTTCCTGACTCGCAGTCATACCCTCTTGTCCCTGACCATTAACTAACTCTAAAATACTACTTAACCTAAGTGGTGTGTGTTGGATCCGTGTGTTAATAGAGACACGGAATGCAGGAGTTGATTTAACAAGCGTTTACTGAACAAAGTCTGGAGGTGAACTAACTACACAAGACGCTCTACAGGCTTATATACCCGAGTGGTCACTACTGGTACTACAGTATACAGGGGCTTCAAAAACATAGTTCCTCTTAAAGGTACATACACTACAGTGTGACTGCCTCCTGGAACAAAGTGTCCAGGTAACGCTCCCCTTCCCTGATGCATCACCATGTCTGCAGCTCAACAATTCTGAGCCAAAGTTCCTCGGGCTGCAGGCATTTACTGCAGATGTGGTCGCTCAGGATCGCGATGGTTTCCACCAACTTCCCCATGCTGCAGTTACGACACACCACCTGCACTGCCATCTCTATCAACCTTATTTTATTTATATAATTAGTTACAGTTTTTATTCAAACGATTAATTTTAGTTTTAATTTTTAGTTTTAATTAGTTAATTCTGTAACTCCTCACCAAAGAGTGTACAGTGATTGAGTTCGCGAGTTTGATACAGAAATACTCTGAGACAATTCTAAAAATATATAGATTTATTAAAGAACCGGATGTAGTTAACAGCTGGTGATTCAATCGCAACTTTAACAGTTCAGAATACAAATAGCTTACATTTCTTATTCTCAGAGATCCTTATTCTCAAATTTTAACTTCGTTACATTTTTACATTTCTTATTATTTCTAATCCAGGATATCCACCAAAATCAAATAAAAGCACCTTTTTGATCCCCGAGACTCAGAGTTTAAAAACTTACAGAGCCTTCCTCTGAAGTTAAGAATCGCTTGCCCCTTCCAGCGACTTCTGACTTTCTATCTGAAAGTTCCATATTTTATACCCTTTATGCGGTGGTATATCCTTTGAAGTTTCCTGCTGATGTAAGCTAATTATCTCTAGTCCTTCTTTCTAATCTTACTGTCAGTTCAGATGTTAACTTGCAGAATCCTGTCTCTACCTTTAGGTGTTCAAGTTTTATCATAAAAAATGGTTATAACTGATGTATCTATTTGATGCCATTCTTACGAAGGTTTCCATTCAATTTTTAAATCATCTTAGCTGCTTATAAACAGATGTTGTGTCTCCTAACTGTTCCATTTTCAACACAAACACTATGTGATTGCTTGGTGCATCTATTGATGTAATATTTACTTACAAAGTCTTCTGTTTGTACCTTTTACAATATGTAAAACAAAAACACTTCAACTAGGGTGTTCTATGCATTTCTTAGCTACTTCAATGGTTACATCACAGCCGTCGTGTCTGCTTGTTTCATTTGATGTGATATTTATGAAGGCATATGGGCCTAGAAATTCAGTCGCGTTTGCGCCCACTTATTGGCTGAAGAGTGGTTTGCGCCGGAAGTTTTTTAGCGCCCGAAATTCAGTTTGTCCCTAACATCGGCGTTAGCCGGTAGCGCTGCGCCGGCACCGATGACGTCATTGGTGTGCGCAGCGCCCCGGCTCCAATGCGATTCCGTGCCGACCGCCAAATTCAGTTGCGGCCGCAAACAGCGTTTGAAAAACGGTGCCTTGCAGCTCCGAGAGGCCGGCGCATAAAGGTGGACGGGCGGTCGGCCGCTTTCCCGGCGGCCGCCTGGCCGCACCTCCCTCCCCGGACTCCTGCACCACCCCCCCGCGGCATTGGTGTCTGACTCCCGCGAGCCTGGCACTTCTCCGTGGTGCTGGGCTCATTTGCCGGGGGAATCCAGCGGCGATCTCACGGCTGCAGGCAGCTCCTCCTTAAGAGAAGGAGGAGGCCTGCAGTACCCCAGCCTGCCGCACCACATCGGGTGCCGCAGCGGCAGCTGGACGCCTGCAATTGACTTTCATCGCCCCAAGCGAGGCGGCCAAACCCTGCAATAGCGCCCGCCTCCGTCTTGGGGCGCCGCAACTGAATTTCAGGCGGGCGCTACGGGAATCCGGGCGAGCGCTAAATTTCGGGCGCTAAATTTCGGGCGCTAAAGACCTGGCGGGGCCTTACTGAATTTCTAGGCCATGGTTCTTTAATGTTCTGAGTTTCTATTCGAAGTGTTAGTTTTTAACACTTAACTTGGGCATTGCTATTGTGTTTCTTCCAATGTTCAGACATAGAGGAACCTCCAACCTGCTGTTTCAACAGGGTATTGTCTTAGTATTAACAACCAATTCCCATTTCAAAAGCTTGTATGTTGTTTACAGCTTTGTGTCAACACTTCATTTTATCTTAGAAGCCTGTATTCTGTTTACAGCCTGTGTCTTTGAGGCTTTTAGATTTTTAAACCCAGTTTTCATGTTTTAATAAAGTCAGAAATTCCATTCATAGGATGGTGTATCTTTCTGAAATATGGCTATTCCTTTACAAAATAGTCTGAACCTTTAGATCCAATTAAGCGTCTTTAGGATTCGGCTACCTCTAACTTTAGTTGAGAGTGAACGTCTGGGGAATACACCTGATCTGGGGTAGCCCTACAGGGGCAAGGACTAGTAACAATCTTTTCACTATTGTATACTTTCTAGTCTACACACCTGCTTGTTTGCTGCATCTAGGCATTATTATCTGATTGTGGAATTATTTTATGTAGTTCTATAGATTTATGTTGACCTTGCAAAAAGGCCAAGTTTCTAAATGACCAGTTTTAGTGATGTTGGTTGAAGGATTAATGCTGGCCAGAACACTGGAAAAAGTCCCATGTTCTTTGTCAAAAAGTGCCATGGGATCTTTTTCATCCACCTGAGGGGGCAGACGGGGCCTCCGTCAGTACTGCAGTGAAGTGTCAACCTAGATTATGTGCTCAAGTCTCTGGAGTGGGGCTTGAACCCACAACCTTCTGACTGAGATGAAAGTGCTACCACTGAGCTAACAAGTGTGTGATCATTGAGTAGCAGCACTTCCCATTTTGATGCTGAGAAAATTAATGTGCAATAAATGCATTTATCATGCGATAATGCCAATTTTTAGATTTTTAAATATGAAATTGAATAAATTGAATAAGATGGATATGTTTTGCAAGGTGACTGGAAGAAAGTTGAACTCTGAGCTGTGGATTTTGGTGACTTGGAAATTTTTTATGTGTAGCCCTGTAATTAATATTTACCTAATTTCTTTAAAGGTATTCTTCCTCCTCACTATGATTCTCACTCTGCTGTGGTGACATTTCGGAAAGAACAGTACCAGGACTTGTTGCAAGCATTGCAGGTTATTCGGTTTGTTCAAGATTCCACCCCACAGGTTTGGGTCTACCTCCGAATGTACCAATTAGAGTCTGGAACACTACCACGTCGTCCATCTCAGTTGCTGGTCAGTCTTTATTTCAAATAAAAATTGTTTTTTGAAGTCATTGGAAAAAGAAATTGGGAAAGGTGGAAAACAGGCTGCTGATTCGCTATCCCCCATTTTTCACTATCGCACAAAGTCAAAATCTACCCCACTGGGTGCAGCATGCTTGTTTTATGGAAGGCAAAATTAAGTGTTACAGTTTGAATGATCCACCTGTTGCTTGTAAGAAAGCCAGTACTGTACTATTCAAACATTACCCTGAGTCAGCACAGCTTCCTTCCCTAAATGGATTTCTGGGGAAGTGTTGGATGACATTGAATGCTCTGGACATGGTCACTGATATTACTCTGTGTTCTGGCATCAGAAACCCTAAATGGGGAAACTATTTAAAAACCACTGATCTTGTTAAAATTTAAATTACCTTATTCAGAGTTCCTCCTAAGATTAAAGCAAGCTGTGTAGTTTAATTTCCAATTGTGGGCATCATTTTTTAAACAATCAACAATTAATCACACTTATCAGTTTCTGTTCTCATTAGCTGAAAAACCTGTAACTGCAATTTCCATTTGATCGACGGCTTTAAGTAGCGTTGTGCCAAGATAATTCATGGCTTTATTACAGCATTGCAAAATTTGTAATTTGTTCCTGCTATGTTCACCTTTGGTGTGTGATATAGAAAAATCTGTTAGATGACCACCAATATTTTCTATCTTAGGTTCAGTAACCGATCTTGGATAATTGGCATTTGATTTACTAAAAACGTTTGGTCCTGTTCACTTTATCTCCCAATGTAGCATAATTGGCCTTAATCTGTTATTGAAGGGGTCCAAGTGTAAGGGTTAATGGTACTGGACTAGCAACCCAGAAGTCGGGAGTTCAAATATCACCATTGCAGGTTGTAAAATTGAATTCAATAAATCAGCTCATTTTTGGCCCAGCATCAGAAAAATAGCATGAAAATTGCAGAAATTTTGTTAAACCTCCAACTTATTCGCTAATGGCCTTCAGTAAAGGAAACCTGCCATCCCTACCTGGTCTAGCCTACCTGATTTTTGTGACTCTTGGTGCTCTGTGAAGTGGCCTAACAAGCCACTCTGCTGTATAAGAAGTTGCTATAAAGTAGGGTCCACCACCTTCTCAGCGTAACTAGGGGTGGGTGTTATAAATGCGGTCTTGCCAGCTTCACCTACATCCTGAGAGCAAATAAATAAAAAAATACTTTTTAATGCTGTGATATCCTGATTCTCCAGCTGTCGTAATGGTTATTTTTTTTTAAATGTCATTAGTAAACTTGTTCTTTATCTCAGGAACCAGAGGATGAAGTGTTTATTGCAATAGCAGAAGCAATGGAAGAGATGGTGGAAAATGATGTTGATGCCTACTGGCTAGTCAAATGCTTTTGTGAACCAATTCAATAATAAATACGGAGATTCAGTGCCTCACTTGGTAAGTGACATGCTAAACGATTCAAATGGGATTAATTAAGAGGGGGAAAATAGAGTATGAGAGTAAGCTTTCAAGGAACATAAAAACTGACTGTAAAAGCTTCTATAGATATGTGAAGAGAAAAAGATTGGTGAAATCAAGCGTAGGTCCCTTGCAGTCAGAATCAGGGGAATTTATAATGGGGAACAAAGAAATGGCAGACCAATTAAATACATACTTTGGTTCTGTCTTCAAAACGGAGGACACAAATAACCTCCCAGAGATGTCGGGGAGAGTCTAATGAGAGGGAGGAACTGAAAGAAATCAGTATTTGTAGGGATATGGTTTTAGGGAAATTGACGGGATTGAAGACCGATAAATCCCCAGGGCCTGATAATCTAGATCCGAGGGTACTCAAGGAAGTGGCCCTAGAAATAGTAGATGCATTGCTGGTCATCTTCCAAAATTCTATAGACTCTGGAACAGTTCCCATGGATTGGAGGGTAGCTGATGTTACCCCACTATTCAAAAAAGGTGGTAAAGAGAAAATGGGGAATTATAGGAATTATCGGTAGTGGGGAAAATGCTAGAGTCCATTATAAAAGATGTAATAGCAGAGCACTTGGGAAAACAGTGACAGGATAGGACAAAGTCAACATGGATTTACAAAAGGTAAATCATGCTTGATTAATCTACTGGAATTTTTTGAGGATGTAACTGGTAAAATAGATAAGGGAGAGCCAGTGGATGTGGTGTATTTGGACTTTCAGAAGGCTTTTGATAAGGTAAAGTTAAGGCACATGGGATTGGGGGCAAGGTACTGACTTGGATAGAGAACTGGTTGGCAGACAGGAAGCAAAGAGTTGGAATAAACTGGTCTTTTTCCGAGTGGCAGGCAGTGACTAGTGGGGTACAGCAGGGATCGGTCCTAGGACCCCAGCTATTCACAATATATATTAATGATCTAGACGAGGGAACTAGATGTAATATCTCCAAGTTTGCAGACGGCACAAAGCTGGGTGGGCTTGTGTGCTGTGAGGAGGATGCCGAGAAACTCCAGTATGATTTGGACAGGTTGGGTGATTGGGGCAGATGCATGGCAGATGCAGTATAATGTGGATAAATGCGAGGGTTATCCACTTTGGTGGCAAAAACAGGAAGGCAGATTATTATCTGAACAGCAATAGATTGGGAGAAGGGGAAGTGCAATGAGACCTGGGTGTCCTTGTGCACCAGTCGCTGAAGGTAAGCATGCAGGTTGCTGCAGGTGGTTAAGAAGGCAAATGGTATGTTGGTCTTCGTAGCGAGAGGGTTCGAGTACAGGAACCAGGATGTCTTGCTGCAGTTGTACAGGGCCTTGGTGAGACCACACCTTGAGTATTGTGTGCAGTTTTGGTTGCCTTATCTGAGGAAGGATGTTCTTGCCATGGAGGGAGTGCAGCGAAGATTCACCAGACTGATGCCTGGGATGGCAGGAATGACTATGAGGAGAGATTGGGCTTATACTCGCTGGAGTTTAGTAGAATGAGAGGGGATCTCATTGAAACTTATAAAATTCTAACAGGACTAGACAGACTAGATGCAGGAAGGATGTTCCCGATGGCCGGGGAGTCCAGAACCAGGGGTCACAGTCTAAGGATAAGGGGTAAGCCATTTAGGACAGAGATGAGGAGGAATTTCTTCACCCAGAGAGTGGTGAACCTGTGGAATTCTCTACCACAGAAGGCAGTGGAGGCCAACTCATCTATATATATAAAGCGGCTCTTCTGTCTGTCTGTCTTTCTGTCTGGTCTCGATGCGTTTGGAAGTTACAGAGCGTACCGACGCGCGCGTCGCCTCAAAAGAAAGCTTGCGATTCCGGACCGGTCATCGGCGTATTTACGTTTCGGCCGGACAAAAATCCCGCCCGCGGTATCCCAAAAACGTTCAGCGTTCCGCTCATTAGCATCTCATTAGCGACCGTGTGACCTCGAGGTCTTCCTACAGTTGAGTGTCGAGTGACTCGACGATTGACCAATCCTACGCTTGGGTGACCTGACCGGTCGACCAATCGGTGCGTGTGTGGGCGGGCCTTATCCTTCTGAACCGAGGTGAGTGGCCGCCATCTTGATTTTCCACGATTTTTTCCCCCACACTTTCTGTGTGTTAGGGAACTAAGGTAAATATTTGAATTATGTGTTAGGGAATTAATTAACAATTTATTTCAGTTTTATATTGTGTTTAGCAAGCCCCCCTCCCCCCTCCTCACCCTCGCGCAGGGGGGACTCGGTGCTGGTCTCCAGGCCCGCTGCAGGCAGGCCTGAAGCTCCAAAAATTTCTCTATCTCTCTCTCTTCCCTCTCCTCTTCCCTCTCTCTCCTTCTCCTCTTCCCTCTCTCTCCTTCTCCTCTTCCCTCTCTACTTCCCCCTCTCAGGTTTGACGGTGTCGGGGCCCGAAGTGAGCCGCTCTAACGGCCGCCAGCCCGCGGGGTTTCCCTGCCTACTCCCCGCTCTAACGGCCGCCAGCCCGCGGGGTTTCCCTGCCTACTCCCCGCGGGCCGCCTCGCGCCGCTGGCACTGACCGCGCATGCGCCGCCCGCCCGCGAGAGCCCGCTCTGGCTTTCTTTTAAACGGCAACCACGCATGCGCACGGCCGTTGCGCAGCCCGCCTTGACGCCGGCACGCATGCGCACGGCCCCCGTGACGCCAGCCACACAGCGGGGGGGAGGAGAGAGCCTCGCGAAATCGCGGGGGGGAGAGCCTCGGGAAATCGCGGGGGGGGGGGGAGAGCCTCGGGAAATCGCGGGGGGGGTGGGGGAGAGCCTTGGGAAATCGCGGGGGGAGAGAGCCTCGGGAAATCGCGGGGGGGCGGGGGGGAGAGAGCCTCGGGAA